>NC_091832.1:16281650-16584680 GCF_037783145.1 Equus przewalskii | reverse complement strand
CTGCCCCTGGAGGCTGCAGGGAGGAGTCTGAGGCAACTTTGCCTGGACAGGACATGTGGGTCACAGGAGCTGAACCAGCAGCCTTGAGCGTTAGCCGGCGCCCTCCCAGACTTGCCCTCCCTGGGCCTGTCTCCTCCTCTGTGAACGGAAGGAAGTGTACCAAATGGCCACAGGTGTCATTTTTGGCCTGGGCACCGTTTCCCTGTCAAGGGGCAGAACCCCGGCTTGCCAAGCAGCACCCACAGCCTCTCATAGTTGTCCCAGGCCCCCACCAAAAGCCAGACAGAACTGGAATGAAGGAGGAAAGGCAAGTGGAAGGAAAATGATGGACATCTGGAAGAGAGGTGAAACTTCTGCTGATAAAATCAGCCAATGACCCTGTCTGCCTCGTTTGGCTTTGACCAACTGCCCTCCCTCTGTCCCCGCGGCCTGGTGGACGTGAGGCCCACCCACAACTGCCATCTGTGTCCCCCGAGGCGATCGGCGCAAGGGCCTGTACATGGCAAAGCCACTCTGCTGGCCTCTGGGAACCGTCTGAGAGAAGGAGCCCCAGATCTCCACAGGGACATCCTGGCAGGCCTTTCCCGGCCCCACCCACTGCGACACCCCTCAGATAGTGCCCAGGGGCCGGAGCTGCCACCACAACATCTAACATGGAGACAGAGACATAGACAGGCAGACAGAGACGGACAAGAAGGACTCTCTGGGCCCGGGCGCAGCCAGGGGGTGGTGATGGAGGGCCCCCAGGACCACCAGGCCCAGCCTCAGCCCTCACACAGCCTGGCTGGGCCAGAGCCCAAGGGTCTGAAGGTTGGGAGGAAATGGAGGCAGCCTGATGGGGGCTGGGAGCCGCGAGAGGAGGGGCATGTGGTATCTGAGTGATGGCTGAAGGGCCCACCACTCCAGGAAGACACATGGCTCGTGGCCTAGAAGGAAGAGGAACCTCAGTGCCGGCTGCTTCCCTCACTGTCCTGAGTGCAGAGACAGCCAAGAGCCAGCCTTCTCGGCTTTACCCTGCGGCCCCCCAACCGGCCCCTCTCTGCGGTCATTGAGTGTGAGATCCACTGTTTCAGATCTGCTCACTGCTTCTGCTCTGGAAGGTACTGTCTTCCAGAAGCCTCTGGGAGCATTTGAGGAGAGCGCAGCACACCTCCTGATGGCTGGTGGAGAGCCAGGCCTTCGGGGCAGCACGGGAGAGCCCGCACAATCTGGCTCCACATCCTGGGGCTCCAGGGCCAGGGCATGCAGAGAATCTGCAGCCCCTCCCCAAGGTTCCGCACTCTCAACCCCCAGGACTCTGTCCTGGCTCAGAGGGGCCTGGTATGGCTTCCAAGTCAGGCATCTCCTTGGTAAAAAGCTATGTTCCTACCAAGGATGCAGGCCTCTCTCAGGCAAAGAAACACCAGGGCTTTTCTCTCCACAAAGGCAGTGGGAATGGAACAGAGACCGCTGGGCTCTGGCTGGGAACTCAGCCGGATGGGCCGTGGCTGGGTGATGGCTCCCTGGGGTGGTGGGCAGCTCTGTGCAGCCTGGGGCTGGGAGGCGCTCTAAGGACTAGGCTCCTCATGCTGTGAATGGCACCGTGTGGTCCCCTGGACACCCCCTGGGAGCAGGGGCAGCAGCTGGGATCCATGCTGGAGGCCACCTGTTTGGCCACCTGGTTTTACCATTTCTTCCAGAAAATGGGGAACACTGCTCACAGAGGAAGATGATGGGGGTGATGCCAGGAGGCAGGGGTCCTGGGTTCTAGTTACAGCTCTAGCTTTAACAGTCACTTCCATTTTGGGGGAGCCACTTTCTTTTCTTTCAAGGGGGGCTTAGACAAGAGGTTTCTGGCGTTCAGAATCAAAGACTGTTATTTAAACCGTCAGCCAATTATTCCCATCTCTCTCCTCCATAAAGTCCCAACTGGCCACCTAAGGCCAGGGGAAGTGGGATTGTGGGGGACACATTGGGGACAGAGCCCCCCCACCAGGGCTGAGTCACCCTGGGTGAGCCGCCCTGGACATGTCAGGGCTCCAGGCCTATCTGCCCTCTCCGGGAGCCCTTTGGGACACTGTTTACGAGCCATCAAGAGAGAAGAGGGCCAGAGATGGGAAGTAGGAGGGTGGGCGCCTCCATTCACCCCAAAATCTTCGTGGGAAAGTTTGAGCTCCACTTGAGAACGATGGCTAGAGCACAGAGGCGGGCAGGGGGTTGGTTAACAGGGTTAGGAGACCAGAGACAGGTACCTGGTCCGAGAGGAGGCCATGAGCCAGGGATGTGATAAACTGCCCCCTGACTTAGCACAGAGAGAACAGAGGGGCCAGCAAGAGGTGGAGGAAGTGAGGAGGGCTGAGACTCGGTGAGGCCCTCCTCGGAGCTGCCGCTCAACCTCTCTTGCTGGAAGCAGCTTTACCAACAGGAGGAAGGTCAACAAGTGGCAGAGCTGAATCTGCTCTCCAGGTCCATCCACTGCAAACCACATGGCTCGAGCCAGGGCTGGCGTGGAGGCCCCCAGCTTGCTTAAGGAGAAGGCAGGACCCTGATGCCCAGACCCTGGCCAAGAATCTGCAGAACACAAGAGGCTGAAGCCACCAGAGTGTCGGGAGCCCCAGGCCTCCCTCTGAGGCACCTTCGTCTGCTCAGCTACCAGGAAGCAAGGAACACGCTGCAATGTCCTCCCTGCCTGAATGAGCAGGGAAGAGCTCGATCCGAGGCCCAGGGACCCAGCCCCACTCGTCCACGCCAGGCGCTGGGGGGGCTGCAGCAGGCCAGGCCACCACTGCCTCCCATCACAGCTCTCTGGCTGCACACCCTCACCGGCCAGTCCTCCTTCCTTTCCCAGGTGACCGCCAGAGCCTGGGCTGACCCTGCTGTGGAGTGTGGCAGGGGCAGGAAGGACAGGCCTGCCGCTCTGGGTGTGGGGAGAGCCGGGCCCTGTGCTGAGAGCTGCAGAGAAGCTGGGCGGAGCAGGAACGTGGTCCGAGTGGCGAGGCGGGTGGAGGCAGGGGTGAACTCTGGCATGAGAAGTGACCATGCGAAGTGTGTTAAGTGGCTGGGAGTGGAATGGATTTCCAAACGCGAGAGTGGCAGTGACGAGTGCGGATGCTGGAGCTCATCGGCTCGGTGGACAGAGGGCTAAGGAGACATGCAGAAGGAAGGGGGGATGAGGTCAAAGCAAAACCAGGGACTGGGCACAAGAGCGCCGCCCGGCCGGGTGGGATCCAAGAGGATGGGCGGGGGCAGCCAGGGCGCCACTGCCCGGTCTGTGGCCGGCTGCTCTGCCAGTGGGGAACCCAGGAAGTGGGGGGGTCCCAGGCCCCAGGCAGAGAGGTCTGGGCCTCTGGGCTCTGTGTTGGGGCTCCCTGAGGGGAGCCCCTGCTGTGGGCAGGGGCTGTGCCCCAGCTGACTGTCTCTTACCTTTGGTTTTAAAAGCAAAGTGACAGTGCTTGCACACATAGGGCCGGACGTCAGTGTGGGTGCGGATGTGCTTCTTCAGCATGCTGGGCTTCTTGCAGCGAATTCCACACTCCTCACAAACATATTTCCCTCGGCCGCGGCCTCGCACATAAACATACTCTTCGTTTGATTTGTACCTATGAGCAACAGGCGTCATGGTAAAGGAAAAACAAAAGGAGGAGAAGAGGCAGCTTCCCACCTCAGAAGGCGCACGCGCTTCCTAGCTGCATGCAGCCCAGGACGGACATCGGGAGAGCAGGACGCGGAACCAGAGCACAGCATGGGGTGGGGGCGATCGATCACCGCGGGATCTGCCAGGGACCCCGGCCCGGGCCCTGCCCCTCCTTTCCCTGCAGGGGCAGCAGGGCCTGGCGCTTCCTGCCGGGGATGAAGCCACAGGTCTGCAGGGAGGCCTCTGTTCCTGAGCCTCAGCACCAGCTTCTGCTCACAGAGCCCAGCCACTCTGGGCCACCAGTCACAAAGAGAGTAGAAGAGATAACAACCCCAGCTCCAACAGCGGTCGGTCGTTTACCAAGTGCTCCCTGCGCGCTGGCCCTTCACCCGAATTCAGTCATGGTCACCGACAGGAGCCCTTGCGAGCCCGAGGCTCCCTCAGCCAGAAAGGGGCAGAACTAGGCCCTGAACCTGCCTGTCCACCTCCCACGAGGGGCAGCAAGTGCTAAAGCAGTCTGCTAGGAAGCCGCCCAGATGCCGCCGTGTGCGGGGAGGCACGAGGGACGGCCGTCACTCCCCTGTCCTCGGTTTGAAAGCAGGAGGCCTGCACTCCCTCATCTCCAGCAGGGCTGGAAGCTCTCAGGACCCAGGCTCCAGCCCCCTCGCCTCTCACGGGGCCCCCAGGGATCACTTGAGGTCACAGTGGGAAGTGCCAACAGCTTTCAGGAGCCTCCTGGGGTGGCCGGCTCACCTGCTGGGCCTCAGGGCCATGACGCTCTTGGAGCCGAATCAGAATGCTCTTATTTCCACTTAGAAGGAAACGCGCTCGACCCCCACAAGCTCACTCAGCACAATCCTCATCAAATTGCCTTCTTGGTCTAATGCTATAGATGTGCAAGTCCCCCGATGAGGGCAGCGAAGGCTGCCATGGGCAATGGGCCAGGCAGGGGGTCCTGGCATAATTCCAGGAGAGCTTTCTGATTCATGAAGCCTGGAGGTCCCATGAGGGGGCCTTGGGGCATGTACGGCCTCTGGGCCTGCTAAGCACGCCTCCAATGCCCACCCTGCACAACACGCCTCTGTCCGGGGGGGCTCCACACCCGAACTCTGGGGGGCGGGGAGGTGGTTGGGTAGAGGTGAGGCAGAGACAGCAGCTGCGACTCAATCCTGCTCCAGTGGGGTGATCAGCTTACAGCTGAGAGGACATCACAAGGATGGGCTTGAAAGAGGGGACTCTAAGCGGGGGCTGGCAGCCAGCAGCAGAGTGATCACCCTCACACACTCACACACACACTCTCACACACACATACCACCTCTCCACTCTCATACTCAAACACACACTCTCTCACATATACCCACACTCACATACTGACACACTCACACACACACCTTGACATACACACATACTCACACTCATATACTCACACACACACACACTCACCAACCCCCCACCCACACAGTGACAAGCACACTTCCCCCCTACTCTCACACACACACTCACATACGGACTACTGTCCATGAGTACAGGCGGAGCCTGCTTTTTTTTTTCCCTCAGCTTTAGCCAACTGAGGCCTCTCAAGTTCTCTAAAACCGCCCTTTCTTCCCCTCACGGGCCCTGACAGGGCAGTTTCAGGGCCCAGTCCTCAGGTAGGGAGGGCCCACTCTTCCCCTGATCTAGGGCAAAGCGCCAGCTCGTGTTCATGGGGAGGAAGTGAAGACCACGGGGCTGGCGGGAGAAATGACTGGTTTTGCCCTTAGGAAGAGCACTCTATGGGCAAACACCGGTGTCTGCCTCCCAGGGACAGCGGTTCACCCCATGCAGCAAGCCTCCTGGACCCAAACCAGCTACCCACACCTGGATTTTAATTACCGTGTTGCCGGGTTCCCCTGGGGCCCAGTCTGAGATGGGGTGCCCTTTCCCCAGCAAGAGAGGAAAGAGGTGAGAACGGCTTGGTCTCCTCTTAGCGCTGGAGGCTCTGCCACCTCCTGGACATCAACCTCCACTGGCCCTGCTCGGCGGGTCCATGACCTCTCCTCCCCTCCGACTCCCAACCACAACGGCGTCCTCCAGCGTGCCCCTTCCCTGTACCCCTACTGTGGGGGCGCTGTGCGGGCTCTCTCACACAGGCCCACAGCCACTCGGACTTCTGCCATCTCTGGGCTTCACTCTATGCCCAAGCCAAGTCAGCAGCACGCACTAGGGTGCATCCATCACAGCTGCTCCCAGACCCTTCACTTCTTCCTCCACAGTGAGCTTAAACCACATGTGGTCTTCCCGAAGAGAGACACACACACACACCGAGAAAGGACGCTGAGACTTCAAGGGCGGTGCCTTGACTTGGAGGAGTCGGGTAGGGGAGGCATATATGCAACCCCATACAACACTTGGTCACACACCAGGGAAGGTGTGCACAGCCAGCTGGGGAGCATAAGGGAGGAGCCTGGCTTGGGAGGGGGCAGGGAGGACCATCAGAGATGGAGAAGGAAGGCAGGACTCCAGAGGGGGGACCCCAGGAGCAAAGGCAGGAGTGTTCAAGGCCTGGAATGTTTGGTGGGTGAGAGCAGATGAGGCCAGACAGGCGGGAGAGGCTGGACCACCTCTGGCCTTGAATGCCACCCTAAGGAGTCTAGACTTGATCAAAGTTGTCTTAAAGACAAACATAAAGTCTCGAAGAGAAGATACTGCCCGGACGTGGGGAATGGTCTGGAAGAGGGTGGACTTAGAGTCCGAGCATGCTTTGTGGTTCCCAAAGGGCCCAGTCCAGGGACAGGCATGGGACAGCAGTCAGTGTGGGCTGGACCCTCCTCCCGCCTGAGGCCAACCCCCAACCAGCTCAGGATCAGCAGCTGATCCCTAGCAGCTTCCAGGCCTCCCTCTTCTGGTACATTCCACCACTTCCACCACCACGACACAAGCTCAGTAGTTCTCTCTCTCAGCACCAACCAACCAGCCCCAAAGCCTCCTCAGACCCCAACCCGCTCCAGCTACTGCTCCCTCTGCTTCCCTTCTCAACCCCAGCCTGGAAAGGGCTGTCCCGGCCTCCTTACCACCCCCACTCCTGAGCCCACTGCAGCCCAGCTCCGCCAAGGTCACAAGCTGCTAAATCCGAAGGACAGCTGTTTCATGCTGTCTGTCCTCTTGCCCGCCTCTGGAGGGGCCTGCTTGGCTTGGTGACCCCATTCTCTCCCACTGGGTCTGCTCCGCAGGCTCCCTCTTTGCCTCCCTTTCCCATGCCGGTGCTTCCAGGCTACGTGGCCTGACTTTCCCCCTGGATGTTGACGGCTCCCCCATCTCTCTCCAGCTCTGACCTCTCTGCTCCACATCCAACTGCCCCCTCGGCATCTCCCCTGGTGGTCTTTTGGCACCTCACCCCCCATGTGCCCAGAACCATGTTTCCATGTCCCCCGACCTGTATGAGTTCCTCCTGGGTCCCCCTCTCAGTAAATGGCACGCACACCTCCTTGACTGGCCAGGCCAGCTGCCTGGGCTCCATCCTCTGTGCCTCCGTTTCCTTTCCCCTTCATATTCAATCCATCCCCACAACCCGTCAATGCTACGGCCAACATAAGCTCCAAGGAGGTCCACCTCCCTGCCCCCACCAGCCGGGGCCATTATCCTCCCTCTTACAGTGCTGCATCCTTTCTTCACAAAACAGCCTGTGGGAGCTTTCCCAGGACACATGCGGTCCTGCCACTCCTCCCAGCCTGGGAGCCCCACTCAACGCTCCTGTCCTTGCTCTCGGCATAGAGCCCTGCCCCTTCACTCGGAGGACACGGAAGGCCCCGGGCACCACCTGGCCCAGCCACCTCTCCAGCTTGTCTCTCATCAGGTCTCTCTGATCGCCCCTCCCTGCCGCATTCCTCAACAACCACATCAAACGCCATCCGGTGCCTCTGAGGCCCCTTCCTCTGGCCTTCCGCCTGCCCCAGCACCACCCGCTTTCATGTAACCAGCTCCTCTGCTCCTTTGCCAAAAGGCCCCCTCCTGTGGAGCCCTCTCCCACACCTCTGGGCCTGGGGTGTCCCACCCACTCCTCCTGCATGGCACTTGTCCAGCTGTGTGTACTGTAATGGTCTTTTCACAAGTGTCTACATTATCCCCATGAGGGAGGGACTGCATCTACCTCATTCGCTGGTGAATCCCGAGGGCCTAACACAGCACCTGAGACCCAGCCGGTGCTCAGTAAATACTCATCCGACGCACACGAGAAAGCCAAGCCACGGCCTTCTTTCCTCGCATCTGCTATAACCAGACTCTCAGCCTTGATGTTCCCACTCCATGAGTGCCTGAGCACAACTCCACAAGTTCAACCTGATGCTGTGTGCTCCGTAAGGTTGCCACACACAGCTGGTCCCTCCTAACCACGATGGACTGGCTGAACAAGGCCCACTGTCTTTAGGAGCTACTTTGCTCATATGGTAGGTCTGCAGGAGACCTGTGTCTGAGTTCTGGATCCTGCTGGAACTTGCTGGGTGACCTTGCAAGTCACTTCCCCTTCCTTGTAGATGGTCCATCTTCATTGCTCTCAGATATACCAAAGCACTGTCACATGCCTGACCTTATTCAGTGCTCCCATCAACACTTTACCATTGTCCCCAGAAAAGGGAACAGAGGCCCAAAGAGTTCAAGTGACGTGGCCAAGATCACCCAGTGAGCGATCTTGCCCCTTCGCTCCCTGGCCCTGCGCGGACTTGCTGCATGAGTACCTTCAGACGATGCTGACCCAGGCTTCCTGCACCCCTTCCTTCTCCAGGATTCCCAGGGCCTGTAACACCACAGCAAACGAGAGCAGCATCGTTCTCCACCCATCCCTTCCTGAAAGGCCGCCAGCTCTGGGCGGGACCCACAGGTGTTGACAGCTGCAGGAAAATGCCCTGAAAGAGCCGGCGCAGGAAACCAGAAAACCATGGTGGGGCCCCAGGGGCAAGGTCCTGCCTCCCAGGTCTGCTGGCTCCTCTCCCCTCCCCAAAGGCTGCCCCTTGCCCAGGGGGAGAAGTGACCGACCCCCCTGCCTGTTTCAAGGCTGCAAGACAGTCCCTGTCTGCCAGGTCTGGGTGCAGCGGACTCACGGCTCCCAGGACAGGGAGCCATTTCTCTGAGCCCCACCACCTGCCTGTCTTCTGTTGCCCTGACAAGCCAGGGGTGTCAGCCAATCTGGAAAATGTTTGGTTTTGTTCTTAAAGAAAAAGAGCCAGGGCCGGCCCAGTGGCATAGTGGTTAAGTTTACGCGCTCCACTTTGGCAACCCAGGGCTCACAGGTTTGGATCCCAGGCACGGGCCTACACGCCACTGTCTAACCACGTTATGGAGGCATCACACATACAAAATAGAGGAAGACTGGCAACAGATGTTAGCTCAGGGCCAATCTTCCTCACGAAAAAAAGAAAGAAAGAAAAAAGGAAAAGAGCCGTTTCTGTGGATTCCAGAATGTCTTAGTTAGAGGGACCTGAGACCAGACATCTGGACTGCCCGAGGCCACGCAGCAAGGGGACTCTGCAGAGCAGGGCTGGAGCTTGGGTCTTCTGACCATGGCTGTGGCACCAAGGGTTCCAGACCCCCACCTGAAAGCCCCTTTTCTATTTAGCTGCCTGGGGTCAGGAGATGAGCGAGGCTGCCAGGAGGGGCATGGACTTGCTAGGATCTTCTGGATCTGTCTTTACCCTCATGCTGTAGCTCTAAGATGCGCAGACTCAAAGGAAAAGAAAGAATCTTAAACAACGCCTTGATCAGGAGGGTCTTACCATCTTCATCCAGTGGAGAAGGAAACAGAAACAGAAGGTGTAGCATCTTGCCCAAAGTTACAAGGCGGCTAGAAAGTGGCAAAACAAGGACTGGAACCCAGAGCTGACCCCAGTGGTCTCAGGCAGGACACAGTATGACCTCCCACCTTTGGCAACTTCTCCTCCAATCCCACAACCGGTGAGGCTGAGCTGCCTGACCGTGAACTTTCAGCACATGACAGCTGGGGTTGTGGCTCTAGACTCTTTGGAGGCATTTCTGAAACCTGCAGCTTCCACCAAGCACATGGGAACTCAGTGCACAGCTCCCAAAGGAGACGGCACAGCCCGATGCTCCAGAGGCCAGAAGAGGGGATGTGGTGGAAATCAAACGGCATTTCAGGCAAGGCGATGGGTGAGCTGATGTTCTGGGACTCTGCCTATGACAAAGACTCAGCAGTGAAGCTGCTCTGCGAGGTACTGAGCCCCCCGTCACTAGCGCTTTCACTCAGAGGCCAGATGAACAGGCTGGGAGACCCCGGAGTAGGAGGGAATTATGGTTACCGCAGCACGGAGACACAAGGGGCTTTAGCTGGGTTAGCTTTACGCCCACAACGATGCTGTAAAATATTTATCTGTTAAATATTCCATGTTTATTCCAATAAATTTAAATAGGATATTTATTCCTGACCAAATAGAGGCTCAGGGCACCAGATGAGGGTAGACTGGCAACATGACTGAGCAAGGCAGAAGAGGCGTAACGAGGGGGACGTGGTGGGGACTGAAGTGAGCTGGAAGGCAGGGCACAGGCCCTCTCTAAACGGACAGTGGCTACGCCTTTCCAGCCAAGTGTTGCATGCGGTTGTCAGATCTTCCAGGTTTTCAAGAAAACCACAGATCGAGATTTTTTCTAAACTAATAATGTTAGCATACCCTTATCCAGCTCTTCCTGGATGCCAAACACTATTTTCAACGCTTTGCATGCATTACCTCATTTAAACCGCACGGCAGCCCTATGAGACGGAGTTTCCAACCGTCCCCATCTACACATGAGAAAACGGAGTCACAGAGAGGTTGAGTAACCTGCCCAAGGTCACACAGCCAGTAAGTTAACAAAGTCAGAACTTGAACCCAGGTTGCCTTTTACAAAGTTCAGGTGATTAACTGGTATACAATTCTAAGGCTTGAAATTGCCTGTTTTAAAAAACACAGTGTAAGGCAAATCAAATAGAAGGAGAGGCAGATCCAGCCCAGACCTAAACTTCTGGCTCAGAGTAATTTCCGCCAGGCCACGCAGCTTGTAGGGGCACGTCTGACCTTCAGCTCACAACTTTTCTCTCCACCGAGCTGCATTTTTCCCTTAAACGAGGGGATGAACTCAAGGGCCTCCAGTTCCCTTCCTCGTCTGAGAGTCTGTGAGCCTATTCTGCACGTATGGTATTGACTTTTCCTTATATTATTACTATTGTATCATGAAACTCTCACCTCTCCTCCAAATCTGGATATTTTAAAGGTTTGCCAAACTTCTAATTCTACTATGATCTCATTGCCAAATATGCTTCTCCCCCAGGGGTACAACAACTCGGGTACAATCACACAAAGCAAGAGGAAGGTGTGATCAGAAATGCACATGCTGCCGCTCCGAGGCCCATTCCACGGGCGGCCTATGTCCCGTGAAGGGAGGCTCAGGGTCGGTTCCCAGTGGTCACTGTGCCCTGGGAGGTCCGGCCATGGCGAGCTGGCCAGCTTGTCGGCGGTGACATGCTGCTCTCCCAATAAAGCTCAAAAGGGAAGGGATGTCTGTGGGAAGAGCAAGTGCCAGGTGGCACAGCCTACCGAACTGTGTAGCTGCTAAAAATATTCAGTAGCCAAGAGGTAGGAAACACACCCGTTGGTGAAAAATGAAATGGGGAGGCTGAGCTGTGGGTCACAGGGGCATTCATGCTGAGTAGATTTGCCTTTCGTCAGGGTTCTGCATAAATTACATCACATCCCAATGCCCGGGGTGGGGGTATTTAATGCACCGTCCAGGGACGGGCCTGCTGTGCCAGGAATTCCATAGCACAAACGTAACCCAGACACAGCACAGAGCCCACCGTGGAGAGTCTCTTTTAAGCAGTATTCTGTACATTTACTCAACAATGCGTACTAAGGCCTGGTCTGAGCCCGGGGCTGGGCCAGAAACACAAAGTGAAATAAGACTATGACCTTGGTCTCAAGTGTATAAGAGGCACTTAAAAGATGGTAAAACAGAGACAGAAAAGGTACACAGACAATGTGCGAAGTGCCATGGATGATCAGAGGAGGACCAGCAGGGTGGGTCTTGAGCGGCTTTTGCAGAACAAATGCCTTTCATCTGGGTCTCTGTGGGTGAGTCGGGGCTGACCTGTGACACTGCTGTTTTGTGCGCCCCTGTCTGGTGCAGGTGGAGGATGGTGTGGGCCCGGAGGCCTGGCGGCCGGGAGAGGTGTTGTAACTATTTGGAGCCCTGGCCGGGGCAGAGGCGAGGGCAGGAGGAAAGAGGACACAGATTTGAGAGGTCGGGTGGCCCGACAGAGGCAGGAGGGGACAGCAGGTCAAGGAGCTTCCTTTGACACCTTCCAGAAGGACTCCCACCACCCAGGCAAGCTGGCGTCCATTTTGCAGGCTTGCATTTGTACCCTTTGGGCCACTTCCTTGGTTTTGCTGTTGTGATTTTTCATTCTAGGACAACATCAGCTAACAGCATCAGCTGCAGGAAGACAGCAGCGGCTCAGGGATCTGAGGCCCAGCACAGCTCTAAGAATAGCAGGTGCCTTTTATTCTAAAGAAACTGGTACCCTACGCGGAGATGCTGTAGAGTGAACGATCAAGTGCAGATGCCTAAGAACCACCGAGCAGGCACCACGCCTCGGGTGAAGCCAGCTCGGGCCCGAAGAATGCAGCCAAGGCCCTGTTTCCGACCAGCTGGCGAGATGAGCGAGGGAAGCAGGAAGCCAGAAGCCGGGCCTCTCGGGCCCAAAGAAGTGAAACTGCCCAGGAGGAGTGGACTCCTGAAATGTGCACATTGTTTGGAGCTGCTGTAGCCGTCAGCAGGCCCTGGCCCGCAGGGTTCTAGAACAATGACTTTCAAACTGTGCCCAGGATTCATGGAGGGGGCAGGCTGAGCATCGGAGTTTGGGCCCCCTCCTCTCCCACCACATCAAGCTGTTTTTCAGAGTAGGCATCTATGTAAACCAAACTTTGTAAAAAGAGTTCTGTGACCTTAAAAATTATTTGAAAATTACTGTTAAAGAACATCCATGCTTAGAAGGAGCTTAAAACCTCCAACTTCCGGGGTGGGAGGGATCTCGTGTGCATCCTCTGATGTGGTCATTTTCAGGCGGGTCCCATCCACACCCTCCCACAGGTGCAAACACCTCTGGCACCTGGGGTCTCACGGTTTCCCAGGCAGTGCCTCCCACCTTTGGCAGCTCTCCCCTTCTTAAGCTAAGTTGTCAACCTGTGCTCCCCCAATCGTCTGACCTCTGGCTAGTGTAACTGCTCTTTCACAGGACAGTCTCCAAAGTTGCCAGTCTACTCAAGAATCTTTTCCTCCAGGCCTACCACTTCCATATCCTCGAACAATTCCACTCAGGATGGATTCCAGATTCTCCCCCAGACTCTTCCAGACCCCTCCAGGTTGTCCTTTTGAAGATGGAATGGCCCATAGCACCCAGACACCCTTAGGTGGGGCTGGATCCAGCCCAGCCCGAAGCAGGACTATCATCTCTTAGTTCTTCTAGCTTCACTTCCTTATTCCCCAGGTAGGAAACAGGCTCAGAATGGGGCAGTGACCAGATCCTGGAGATTGAATACATATCTTATTCTTTACTAAAAAGCACTCAAAAATAGTCAGCCAGAGTTGTAATCTTATCAATGGAAAAAGAAACAGCCATCATTTGTTGAGCACTCACTCTGTGGTCTACGTTTTTTACAGGAATTCTATTGTGGGAGCCTTGGCACAATTCGATATGATGAGCAGCAGGAATTGAGGCTGGTGGGTCATGTTGAGACTGGCTTAGGAAAGCCTCAGATGGCCTGTGTCTCGCAGGCAGTGGGGGATGGGGAAGGTGTTCAGTAAGAGCTGTGTTCTGGAAGCACCCGCTCTGGGGCTGCGAGAGGGGACAGTGACTAACCTGTCTCTAGCAGCAGCTGACGAATACGTGTATACACTAGGGGCCTGATCAGTGCCTGCCTTGGCCTGTGAAACCTCAGTGTTTCCTGCAGCACGGAGATACATGCGCGCTGAGATGCAAATGCGACGAGAAGAGGCTGTGAACCGTATCAAGATCCAGCAACAAAAGCCACGAGTCAAGGCTGTGCCGGGAAACGGCTGCGATTTAGGGACTGTCAAAGCTTTCCCGAACATCTGAAGGCTCTGGGGTGACCACGGCGGGCAGATCAGACCCTTTCTCACGACAGGGCTGGCGCAATCCCCTGCCACTGAAACCTAAAGAGCACATGGCGGGGCTGGGTGTCCAGGTCCCAGACCTGCAGACTCACATCTTAAAGGGAGAAGGACAGAGAGGCCCTTCCAACCATCACACGAACGCAGACACCTTCTTGGCCTCTGCCCTGAGCAGATCTGCTCCCCACCATCTGGGAGCAGAGGAGAAACCCGGTTTGTGGAAGACCTCATGGATACCTCAAGCCACAGATGCCACCACTGTCAGCCTCCTGGGAGGTAGCTCAGGCCACAGGCAGAACCAGGACAGGGAGGAAGATCTGGGCTCATTTAAAAGGAGAATTTTCCAATCCTAGAGCTACAAACTTGGAGAAAAGCAAGCTTGAGTGGTAGTGAGCTCCCCACCAGGGGCAGTGTTCAAGCACAGGCTAAATGACCTCTCAGGTTTGGGGCAAAACAGATTCCTATGCTAGGAGGGGAGCTGGAGTCAAGGTCTGGTGGGTCTAGTTGGCATCTAAATGGACATAGCACCTGCCCTGGTGCTCCGGCCACAGACAGCCTGGAGGTGATAGGGTGAGAAAACAGGGAGGAAGGAAGGGTGTGGTCATTGCTCAGAGAGGGAGAGGACCTGTCTGAGGTCACACAGCACCATGTGGTGAAGTTAGAACCCACTGGTCTGATGGGCATGCTGCAGAGTACAGGGACTAGGCACGGGGGTGGGGGTGATGGGGTCAGAATACCCGGGTTCAAATCCTGCCTCATTCCTACAGCTGGGTGACCCTGGGCACGCACCTGCCCCATGGTGGGGCTGCAGCTGACGACCCAGAGCAGCTCGCTGGGCTGTGGCTGGGCTGCGGTTTCTTGATGACACGTCCCAGCTATTACTCCAAGACTGAGCCACTCCTTCCACAAAAGCCCCATTTCTCTAAGCCTTTTGAGGGCAGTGTGATCTTCCCACCGCAGAGCAGGCTTTCAGTGTGACAGGCCAGTTAGGGGTGGCTGCTGTGAGCCCTTCTGTGGAGGAAGAGTCCTTTCGAGAGCCTGATGGGCTTAGGAGCTGGAATTCCCAAGGCTGAAACCAGGTTCTGCCCCTTATTAGCTTTGCGATGTTGGGCAGGTTACTTAACCTCTCTGCGCCTCAGTTTCTTCGTCTGTAAAATGGTCATAATGTCCTATTTCTTGACTTGTGGATAACTGAGCATCTTTACAGGGGTGTATTCATTTTGTAACAGCTCATGGACTGTATACTTATGACTTGGATTGTTTTTTGTATGTATGGGACGTTTCAATTTAAAAATTACTAGAAAATAATTATATATACTCACAGGGTTGTGAGGTTGTGAGGATAATTTCGTTAATACGGGTGATGTGCTTGGAACAGAGCCTCGCTGTAGCAGGGGCTCAATGAAGGTTTGCTCTCTCCAAACTTGGCCTTGAAAGCCCCCGTTGACTTGGAGCTATTCTTCACCAATGTAAGGAAAACCAAGCGCCCCAGTTTGGGATAGATTGAGAAGCCTGGGGATGTGCCCCTTGCCCAACTCAAAAGTGAAGCCAATGGTTTGGTGCTAAATTGCTGGTAGAATGGTTCATCCCCGGCCTGGATGGACCGGCTGACAGAGTAAGGAGTCGTGACGGTGGTGCGCCATCTCCCTTTCCTCCGCAGCCATGGCCAGGTTTGTAAAGGAATCCACTACACGCTGGTGGGGATGCTGATGCCCTCATAAGCCCTCCAAGACCCCAGCAAGGGGACAGTAGAGAGGAACCAATCCCAGGATGAAGATGGAAGTGCTGACTCGGAATGTGAAGCCTTCCAGCTTCCAAAGTGGTGCTGACTACGCGGCTGAGGGCAGCTTCAGTTCCTCCGAGCACACACGCCAAACTGTTAGATTTCTATCAGGATGGTAGAGGGGTGGGTAAGGGCTTGCGAAGAAATTCCAAGTTGGAGAATAAAAGGATTGGGTTATTTGCATTTGCAAAACACAAGACAGGACTCCCCTGCCGGGCTGGTGGCCTGGACCACACAAGCCGTAAATTTACACGTAGCCTTTCACCTTTCACTAACCCATCACCTTAAATGTCTGACCACTCAAAGCTGCGGCCCAATGAGCGTCCGCACTAGCGGAGCGTGGGGTGGAGCGGTCAGGGCGCAGCCACCAGCAGGTGTGGTCACAGATGGTTTGAGGCCCTGTGTGCTGGTCATTCTCATCCTCCCTTCAGTTAAAAGCTCTGAATGCTCTGGACAGTTCTTAGCACGACAGAAGGAAGGGACCCGTGGCTCAGAGGGAGGCAGGATGAGAAACGTGGCTATTGAAAGCTTCCAGAACTCATACCACCGCTGGCTCGGCTATCCTTCAGAAATGCCATTTCTAGGAAATCTTGTCAGAGACTAAAAGGTGCACTGACTGGGGAGCAGAGAACACTTTGTCTGTTCCCAGCACTGGAAGCTGACCAGGAGCTTCCAGTGAGAACCAAGCCCAGAGCACGAAACAAGGCGGAGGCTGCTGTGGACATGGTCTCCTTTTCTTTCTTTTTCTTTTTTTGTGAGGAAGATTAGCCCTGAGCTAACATCCACTGCCAATTCTCCTCTTTTTGCTGAGGAAGACTGGCCCTGAGCTAACATCTATGCTTTCCTCTGCTTTATATGTGGGACGCCTACCACAGCATGGCTTGACAAGCAGTGCCATGTCTGCACCCAGGATCCGGACTGGTGAATCCCGGGCCGCCGAAGCGGAACGTGCGAACTTAACCACTGCGCCACCAGGCTGGCCCCCGGACACGGCCCTTTTGGACTCCTCAAATGTAAGTGAAGGGGAAATGGAAGCTTCTTAAGCTCCCTGAAGAAGCATCTCATTGATTGGAAACTGGGCGTCACGCAGTCGTCCCTCTCCTGCCCGGCCTCCTCTGCTCCCTTCTCCTCGGGCACCCCACAGTGGTCATCTCTGGGAGCCGGTTACTTTGCTTCTGTTAATTCCGGGGCTCACCCTGGGGCTGCACACCTCAAAGGATGACGGCTGCTGACCCAGCCTCCAAGGATTGTCTTCATTTTCTGCTGGGGAATGAAGCAACGCCTTCGCTGAACACAGCCCCCTGCCACCTTTATGGTCAAGATGAAGAGGAAGGTCTCCATTCTGACGGGAGTGCCCATGATGCCTCTGCCTGTGGCTACTGAACTCAACTGTTCAGCCATTTTCTACACTGGACAGACAACAGCAGTAATAACAATCAAACCAAACATCTGCAATCCTTTAGCACTTACAAGACATCTTCCTTATTACAGGAGCTCATTTATCCCTTACTAGAGATGAGTAAGGTGGGGAATGCCATTCCCCTTTTTCAGGTGATGAAATGGAGGTTCAGAGAGGTAAGGTAACTTGCCCAAGGTCACACAGCCAGTGAGCAGCAGAGGAAGGGCACCAATTCCCCAGCGCTCCTCTCTAGATTACATATCCCTCTCGCTCTCAAGGCTGGAGAAGATGCTGCTGATGAGAGGAATGTTCTCCAGAGCATGGAAAGATAGCAGGAAAGGGGAGGGGATGCCTCCCCACTGCAAACTCCATCCCTTGTGACAGGCCCTAGAGAAATGCCATCATCATCTCTCAACCACAGGCATTCAGTGGGGTCTACTCGGGGCCGGGCCCTGGGCACATGGAGGGCAGGAACTGGGTCTCACCAGGGGCTTGCCCTGCAGGAGGCTAAGAGTCAGAGGATGCAGCAAATAGGGTGCCCCAGTTAGCAGAAGTGGGCTGTGAAGGAAAGAACACATGATTTGGAGCCAAATAGTGCTGGGTTTCAATCCCAGTTCTGCTCCTCTCTGACCACGGACAAGTCCCTTCGCCTCTCTGAGCCTCAACCCGCTCGTCTGTAGGTGGTTCTGTGTGTGTGTATAGACATAGACACGTGTGCGTGTACTAGCAGGTGGGGAGGAGGACCAGAAACTCTATCTGAGAAGTGCTTCCTGCTTAGTTCTGCACCTGGGACACAGCGTGCCCCCCCATGCATGACGGTGCTGTCACTACAGAGGGAGGTGGACGGGGGGCAGCAGGGCAAGTTGACGGCCGGAAGGAAGAGGGCTCAGTCCAGGGGCCCTGCACTGCACCTCAGTCAGCGTCACCAGAGGTTAAGGTGCCTGGGGTCCCTCCTGGGTGAGCAGAGCGGGGGCTGCTGGGGAGAAGGCACATGGGGGGAAGCACCTCGGGTGAGCGGGGAGCTGCCGCCCTCCACTCTCTGGGTCAGAACCAGGCTACCTCCAGGTCTGAAAACAGCAATCAGGGCCAAGAAAAGCAAGCAAGCAGGGAGCCGAGGGAGAGGCATTCCAGAGACAGAACTGGTCTGGCTACCTTCTCAGCAGAGCACCCAGAAAGGCTGGAAGTAAGGAGAGCCCAGGCTTTGGAAGGCCTGCACTCACCCTCCGAAGCCTCGAGGCCTTGCAGGGTCAACAAGGTGGCTGAAGCCCAGAGAGGGCGAGGGCCTTGCCCAAGGTCACACAGACACTGACAGCAGAGCCAGGACTACGACCCAAGCCTCCTGCCTCCCAACGTGGGGATGACATGACTGGCTGTGACCTCGTAACAGACGACCACTCGCTCCCCACGTGCTTCCCTGAACCAGGCCCGCGCCCAGTAGAGAACTGAGTCAACACACAGCACCTCCGGAAAGCCCGCGGCCACTGTCCAGGAGCACCAGCCCCGCTTGGACAAAGCGTCGCTTATGGCTGTTGCTGACAGCGTGTGCAGGGCTTTTCAGAGCCGCCGTCAGCAAGCAGGCAGCCCTGCGGCTGGAAGGACGTCCAGACGAGACGCAGAGTCAGCCTAAATGGCTAAAAGGGAACAGAGCCCACGGACGTTTCTGGCAGATCTGCACGGGGGTTTGCTGAGAGTGGGGCGGACGCCACGGTGTCCTCCAGCCTCCTGACTCCACAACAGCCTGTGAGGAGAGACTGGCATGTCTGTTCCGGAGATGGAGACACTGAGCTCAGAGAGGCACAGTGAACTTGCCCTCAGCCACACAGCTAGTAAGTGGCACCGTATCATGCCAAAGATCATTCGGATGGGGCCCAATGTCTACATCTTTTAACTTACATGTTTTAAACTATACATGGGTTTTATCAAATGGCTTTCGCCTGCCTGTGGGCTCTAAGGTGGGCCATCAGGGGAAGCATCCATTTGTCTGAACCAAAGAAAAAATAATAAATATCAAGATAAGGTAAGATAGGTCCTGGGGGTTCGGAGGGAGAGAGGAGGTCCAGCAGGCAGCATCGGGGTGGGGAAGTCAGGGGGCCCGGGGGCCGTTTGACCCTGGCTCTGAAGGACAGGTTGACTGTGGGATTTGGAGAGGAAGAGGAGCCGAGGGCCCTCCTGGTGAGGGAACAGCACGGGCAAAGGCACCGAGGCAGAGAAGCATGGGACGGACAGAGGGGACAGTTCCGACGGGGCACAGACAGGAGCTTGAGGAGGTGGTCTGGGCCTGATACAGGCTGGGGTGTGCTGGAGGGAACCGGGGGTCCGGCAAAGGCTCCTTCTGAGCCAGGCCCTAGGCCATCTGCGTGGTGGAGTTAGAAGAACCCTAGGCTTTCAGGATTTAAAAACAGCCCCAAATGCACGGAGATTTACAATTTACAGTAATTTTCATTCGTTCATTCCCACTCTCCCCTCACAGAAATGAGATAATGCTACGGCCACTGCCATTTGGTAGAAAAGGGACAGGTCCTTCCCCATCCACCACTGACACCTGTGACACGGTCACAGCCCCTCCCCGGCCTACCCACCTCTCCCCATCCTCTCGGGCACCCCCCACTCACTGCCACTTGCTTCCCCACTCCAGCCTCACCAGCATCCTCGTCCTCCAGCCTCAGGCCTTGCATTTGCCAGTTGGTCTATCCAACTGGAACAATCTGCCCCCCCTCCCCTCCCCATGCCTTTGTTAACTGTGCCTCATCCTCAGACTCAGCTCGATTGCTGCATCCTCAGAGGTGCTTCCTGAGCCTTGCCCAGAGTCCTGTTCAATCGCCACATTGCAAAGCCATTCAGGAGGTGCCAGAAGTGGAGCTGTAGGGTGTGCACGAGCCGACGTTTATGGTGCATCGCAGGTACCAGGTGCATGCCGAGCGAGCACCTGCAGCAGCTTGTTCATCCTCAGGACAGCCCTGCCCCCGGTCACCAGTACTCTCCCCACTTTGCAGAAGAGAAAGGGAGGCACAGAGGGGCTAAGGAAACCGCCCAAGGTCACACAGCCAGCAGGTGATGGAGCAAGGACTCAAACCCAGATGGGCCGGCTCCAGAGGCCACACGGCTGGCCCCACCCCTTCCTGCCTTGATCCTGCCTGCTTCCTCCCAGGGGCTCTACTACTCCGTCTCCAGAGAGATGCTGGTTCCACGCTGCTGGGACTGCACCTTCAAGGCTGTCTTATTTTAGCCTCCCCTCACCCTTGGGAGGCAGCACTGTTGTGTCACCCTCCAGGTGAGAAGCGACTTGCACAGATGGGCTAAGAGCTTGCCCCAAGTCACACAGCCCATCAGGGCAGAGCCAAGGCCACTTCCAGGTCTCCAGTACTGCAGACACAGTAAACTTCCCCGGACCAGGGTACTAATCCCCATCGCTGGCGGCCCCTCCCATTGTTGCCACGCCCTGCCTGACTCCCTGGAAGTGGCTTTCCCACGAATGGCTTAACGGCCCTCAGTGACGCTCGTGCGGTTCCCCCACCGCAGCTGCACCCCAGTACTCACACGCGAATTCGCAGGTTTCACGTGTTGGTTACAGTTTTCCAACATGCATGAAAATAAAATGTGACAAATGAAATAAAGAGCATTTGTCCAGATGCCACCTAGAATCACCGGCACGGTTTGCATCTCAGCCTGGGGGGCTCTCACTCACACAGCAGCAGACATGAGATCCCGCTGCGAAGTGGGCCGAGGCGGGCAGGAGCCCAGTGCCCAGGAGGCCAGGGAGGGAAAGAGACACAGGAGGAGCTCCTGGAAGAACGAAGCAATGTTCCAAGCATGGGATGTGCTCATGCACTGTCATCCCACAAGAGGAGAGGGACCGTGTCCCCAGGACAGCCAGCAGGTGGGGTTTGGAGAGTGTGGACAGCCGGGCCGGTCTACAGAGCCTGCTGGAACCCCAACTGCCTCCTCGCTCCTTCCCGCGGAGACCGAGCACTTGACCCTGTCCAGATGTCTCCTTGTTCTAGAGAGAAGAGTGAGTAGCCTGGGCTCATCCTGCCAGTGCTCACCTGATGCCGGGGAACCTGGGGAGCCTAGCCTGCTGCCTCCAGTGTGTTGTCTCCAGCAGGAAGGCCCTCCCTGAATGCTGGGCAGAAGAGGCCCAGGGGAGAGAGGGGACGGGCACCCCTCTCTGGGGAGGCCTTGAGCCCACCCTGTCCTTGCTGGAGCCCCACTGTGTCCACAGCAGCCTCTCCCCCACCTCAGGTGAGGGCCGACATTCAGGGGTCCATCAGGACGTGGGGCAGACTAAAGGCATACTGGCCTCTGGGAGGGGAAGGAAGAGAGCCTGGACCAGCGTCGGGGCATCTGTGGGTCACTACTCTGATTTTTCCTGTAGCCACCAGACCCTACAGATACCCTGCTGGAGTCTGGGTGGGCAGTGGGGGCCCTGCCCCGTGGGGGCCGCAGCTGGCTCATGTCCATGCTACTGCTGCCAGCTTCCAGCCCCAGTGAGAGCGTCTGGGTTGCTGCTCAGCCTGTGGCTGGCTCCCCAGGGGGAACTGCGTTTCCCTGGTCCAGACCCATTCAAGCCACCACCTCCTGCTCTGCTCCCTGGGGCTCATTCCTCCCCACTGTCGACCGCAGAGGAGGATGCAAGTCCCCAGCTGCCCTGGTCACTGGCAGAGTCTGACCGCTCAGCACGATGGCAAAAGACCAGAGGTACCAGAATACCTCCACCGGAGGTCACCAACCTCAGGAAAATCACAGTTCTGAGTCAGGTCCTGAGCTTGCAAGCTGAGAGTCCCAGAAACTTCTGAGAGATGCATTTGAGGCAGCCCAGCTGCTAGATCTGCTGACGTTTTGACAGTCTGCGGGACCTGGCCTCCTCCTCCTTGCTAGGGAATGGCTCCCCTTCCTTCTGAATCAGCCTGTGCCCCACCTGGCTCCCCGGGCGAACACACTTTCCTCCCTGGCCTCTGAGGGCCCGGCCGCGGGCTGACCAGCACAGCCTGTGGACAAGCCTCCTCTGCCCTCCAGGCCCTGCCGGCCGCCTCCACTCCTCTCTGCCTTCCCTGGGGAGGTGCCCTGCCTGCTCCTGGCTCCAGGCCCTGGAAGCCCTGACCAGCCCCTGGCTGGCCGCCGCCTTCTGGCCCCAGTCTGCCGGCCACACTCGCCAGCATGTCATAAGGCCTCGCTCACAGCCTGGCTTCTCCCTGGCTGCCTTGGGCTCATTTTGGCTCTTGTGTCTGTCCCTGTCTGCTGCCACTGTGTTCCTGGGAGCCTGCCTGCCCAGCACGCCCGGCCCCTGCTGCCCTGCTCCCAGCCCAATCTGTCTTCTGCTGGCTGCTATGGCCCAGGACACCCCTCCCTCAGGCCTCCCGCCAGCTGGGCCCATCCTTCCTCGGTTTGCAAGCCACTCATGGTGACAGATGACACCCGTCCACATCACAGATCCAAAATCCTGCTTGGAGTTCAGGCCCTGCTTCTCCGTTGGTCTGATGTCTTCAGCTCCCTCTCTTGGCCTCGGCTGACTCCACTTGTGCAGAAGCCTGCCCAGTGGCCCAGGACGGCCTCTGTCCCTTTTAAACTCTTTCCTTGATTCCTGGCTTCCTTGGTCTCCTTTCTTCTGAGCCAAACTGGTTCTCTCTCTTTTTTAAGTATTTTTTTTTTTGAAGCAATCACAAACATACAGAAAAGTTGAAAGGGTAGTGAAAAAAATTTCTTTTTTCCGGAAACCGTTTAAGAGCAAGTCGCGAAGCCTATGTCCCATCACCCCTGAATCCCTCAGCGTGTGCTCTTCCATCCAAGGCCACGCCAGGCCTCTGCCGGGACAGGCTCTGACTCCCCATGCACGGTCCACCCCCTGGGGGTGCCCTCCTCAGCCTGCTTGGGTGGTGGCCCCCCAACCAGGCCACCCTACGTTATCTGTTGAACCAAAGGAATCCTCTGGATTGAACATCTCTCTTCCCGGGAGCTGAAGGCACTTTAGGTTTCCAACCTGTTCTCACCACCATGTCATCTCCCTGCCATCAACGCAGCCACAGCAAAGTGGCGCGTGTCCTCATGCACTCAAACACAGCCTACCGCATCGTCCTTCCTCTCATCCTGTTGGCATGTTTTGAATGGGGGCCAAGAGGCTGGCTTCTGTCATTAACATGCTGTGTGAATGCCTCTCTGGGCCACAGTTTCCTCCTGGGTGAAGCGAGGAATTTGGATGAAATGATTTCCAGGGACCTTTTCATGATCATAATCACTGGGGACTTTGATCGAACACTTACTATTAAGTACCGTAAGCTCTTTAGATGTAGTGTCTTACTTAATCCTCATTCAGACCCTTCGAGATGGAATCACTGTTGTCATCTCCGTCTCACAGATGAGGAAACTGAGGCACTGAGCAGTTACATAACTTACTTAAGAGCAGATGGTCACTCTGATGGATCCAGGATCCAGAGCTGACACTCTACCACGAAGTGCTGGTAGAAATGGGAGACACACCAGGGATTTACCCTTTTCTTGGCGACACAATCATATTAGTAAATATTGATAATTCCTGGCCGAATAAGAGGTCACCTTACCACGTGCCAGGAACTGTGCCAGGTACATTACATCACACACCATTTCCTTTGATTCTCAACAACTTGGATGAATAGGTACTATTATTCTTCTCATTTTCCAGGTGAGAAGACTGAGCCATAGGAGGGGTGAGTGACTTTCTAATCAGTGGCAGAGCCAGGATTCAAACCCAGTCTGGCTGATGCCAAAGCCATGCTCTCGTCACCACGCTCTACTACTAAACTGAGCTAAGGACTCCACTCAGAGGGCAGGGAGCGAAGGATGCCACTCATTCTCTCTGATTGGCAACGGGGTGGGATGGAGGGTGTGGGCTCCGGGCGAGTGTTTCATGTGTCTGATTCTATGTAACATTCACAACAGCCCAGGGTGGCACCTCTATCTCCAGGGTGGAGAGAGGCACCCAGAGAGCGTGACTGAGGGCACCGAGGTGGGCAAGCGCAGGGCTCAGGAGACGGCTGGCTTAGGATGTCAGGGTCTCCTGGGGCCAGGCCTCTGCCCTGTGGCCAGCAAGGAGCTCCGATACTTGGGGGGAACAGACCACAGTCGGGACCCTTCCTCGAAGAGATTCCAGACCATGGCAGGTAGAGCAACTTTCTTTCCACTTTTCTAAGCTGTGGGGCCAGAAGACCCTCTAGAGACTCAGCATCTCCTCTGCCCTCCTCGTCCCCTCCCCTGGGTGTGTTCAGGCAAGGCAATACTCAAGACCCAGCTCTGGCTCGGAAAGGAAGTTCTTTCCAAAAGATGGCTCATCTTAGGCTGGGGCACGCTGCCAAAGGCTCCTGCCAGAGAAGGATGAGATTCTCTGACCTTCAGAGAAGGCCAGCTTCTCCCTGGGGAGAGACAAGGGCTTGCAATAGCATGCACAGACCCCTTGTTCAGGCCTTTCCCTGCAGACTCTCTGAGCAACATCCTCTCCCAGTAGGGAGTGCAGAGCTGACACAACTCATGGGCCGACAAGAGTTGGAAAGATCCTCCACGCCACATCATGATAGCCAGAGATGGTTCACTCAAACCACATGGGACCATTCGTTCTTCCGATGAGAAAGAGCGAAGGCACTGCCCAAGAGCTCAGCGATAACAACGGCAGAGTGAGGACTCCGACCCCAGCCCTGGACCCCAAGACCCACACCCCTTCCCACAGCCTCCAGTTACAAACGAGGAAACCGAGCTCCAGAGAGGAAACTTGCCCAAGTCTCCAGCTCCAGGGCTCACACCACATTACCTCCCTCCCTCCTGGCCTGTTTCAAACAATGCCCAAAGACGGAAACGGTGAAAGCTTCCGGCACTTTGCAGTTGTTAGAGTTCAAGTGGACCCACACTCAAGCCCATTGTCAGACACTCCACCTGCTCAACAACCCAGGTGCCGTCAAAGTCACAGCCTGGCTTACCGCCTTCAGCAGCTCTCTCCTGCTTGGGCAGAAGACCAGAATCATGCTGGTGGAGGAAGGTGGGAGGGAAGAAAGGAAGATGGAAGGAAGCGAGGAACAATGAAGGAGGCAGGAAGCAAGGAAGGAAGCAGCATCTTTGTTGAGTGCTTCCTGTATGCCAGGTCTGTAATATACAATAATAATAAGCAGCCTGTATTATCTCACTACTCAGCACTCACAAGGAGCCTGGAAAGTAGATACCATCGTCCCTATTCTTAAGGACTGGCCAGTAATTGCTGGAGGCAGGGCTAGAATCTGACTCTGTCTCAGTCCAAAACCCAAAGACTTTGTAGACTTTCTGGAACACTGACATCTTCCCCTGTGCTCCTCTGAGTCCAAGAAGTTCAGGGAGGCGCCACAGGGGCCCTTGGGGCCTACGGGGGAGGCTGAGAGCTTGATCTCCTGGAAGAGTTCTTTGGAAGAATGAGTTCCATGGATAAAACATATTTAAAAACCACCCTACTATTAGTCTGTTATTAAAGATGGTGGGGCGCCAGCCTCGCAGCATAGTGGTTAAGTTGTCGTGCTCCCCTTCAGCGGCCCAGGCTTTGTGGGTTTGAATCCTGAGTGTGAACCTACACACCTGTTCAGCAAGCCATGCTGTGGCAGCGCCCCATGTTCAAAACAGAGGAGATCCCATAGAGGAGGCAGGAGAATCTGCAGGGTCGGGGGGCAGGGAGACCCTGGGCTGGTGGCTGTGCACCAGGCAGCCTGGAGCCAGCTGGATGACTCAGGGAGGGGCCTGAGTCAGCAAGACGGAATTGACAGCGTCCCCTGAGGCCTCTGAATGGCTTGAGGGGACATTTGATGAGGTGAGAATTCGGGGGTTGAATTAGTAATAAATATATAGAAAACTAAGTGAAGTTAAAACACACACACACACACATGCTTTTTATCCACAGAGAAAACAGAAAAGTTGTATAGGAGAGAAAAAGTAACCCCAGTTCATGATATGACTTAGCTGTGAACTACATATCGTACACCTCTGATGAAAGGATGGGGGATGGGGGACGTATGTGGAGAGTGGAAAGGCTCTTGGGACACTAGTTATAATGCCTAACGCTGAAAAGTCCAATAGTAGCAAGCCAGGCCCGTTATTTAGAGAGATGGAGGTAAACCAAGATAATCAGCTAAAAGAGATGAAAGTTAGTGCTTCTGAGGGGGTGTGTGTTGCTGAGAAAGGGTATTGCTGCTTTCCATAATGAAATGTATGGAACTGTTTGGCTCTTTAAACTCTGTGCATGTGTAACTTTGATAAAAATAAAAACTGAAAGAAAGAGAGAGAGAACAAGCACACACGTCCCACCATTCCCAAAGGGGCTGCTCCTCCCACAGCAGAGACAGGGAGGAGCCAGCTTCCTCCTGGGCACCGGCCTGATGCCCCAGGACAGGACGGAGGCCAGGACTCAGGCAGATGCCATCCAGGCTCAGAGGATGCTGGGTCCTGGCTGCACCTGCAGCCCCCAGAGCCATCACGTGCTGGGGTGAAGACTCCAGCCTCACCCCCTCCCCCTCAGGCTGAGCCCCTGCTGCCTTAGCCCCATACTGGACCAGGCTTGAGAAATGGATTCTGTTTTAAATTTTAATAGGATACATTTAGGTCTTCCCTGACAGTCCTCAGGGCCCCGGGGACTCTGGCCTAGCACACTCAGACGCTCAGTCTGCCCCACAATCAATATGTCTTTTTTCTTTTCCATTTTGCTTTGCACATTGTCTTCTTTTACTGCCCGTGACATGGGTTTAGTAGTGACATAATGAGTTTTCTCTGATGCCTGGAGGGAGTGTTCCCTGGGAAGTCCTTTGAGTACTCAGGAGAAAGACGCCAGGCCGGGACAGACAGTAGACCCAGACTATTTAACAGCTGATATTTTCATTCGGGGGATAATCTTCACAAAGGAATAACTTTCTCAAGAATCTAAGTGGCTTCTTGGGAACAGAAATTTCCTGCTCCTGTTTTCAAAATAGCTATTTCACAAATCTATTGTTGGTGAAGATCTCGAGCCCATAGGTGGCCTGGAACTGTGAAAAGAGGCCCGGATTGGGGCTCAAAGACCCCTCCCCACTACCTACCCCCAAACCATCAACTCTGCTTGCATGGCAACCAGCATCTTTCTCTCCTCCTGTTACTACAGGACAGGACAAGCGCCCCCTTCTCATCGCAGCTCCGGCCCCGCCCCCTCGCACCTTCGCTAGGCCCCTGCCTTGCACTCGGCCCCCCTTCTCTCCTGGCCTCATCATCTGCCCCTGGCTGTCAATCATTCCTAGGAGCATGTGCACACGCACGAGGATCTCTCAGTTGAAACGCCCACCTGCTCGACCTCATGCTCCCTCCAGGTCCTACCCCTCACTCCCCATCTTATCTGCTTCCCTCCATAGCCAGCCTCTCAGGACACAGGTTGACACGCACCACCTCCACGTCTCACTTCACGCCATCAGAGTCCATCTCCACCCAAACAGCTCCCATCAAGGGGACCAGTGACTCCCTGTGGCCACATCCCATGGACACAGGCCTGTCCTCACCTTCCTGGGCCTCTGAGCAGCACTCAGCACAGCTGACCACTCCCTCCTTCTAGAACACCCTCTGCTCTTGGCTTTGAGGACTTGCTGCTCTGCTGGGTCCCTCCTATTCCTCAGGCTTTTCCTGCTCAACTCTTTTGCAGCCCCGTCTCTACCTGCCCTCTAACTGCTGGGGTATCCGGGCTCAGTCCTGGATGCCCTTTTCTTTTCTCTCTTCCCCATCTCCCCAGGTGACCCCATCCAGTCCTATCCCCCTAAATAGCATCTCTGCATCGACAAATGCACATTCCAAAACGTGTATTTCCAGCCCAGGTCTGGCCTTTGAATGCCAGGCTCATACACCCAGTTCCCAAACGCTGCCCTGAGCACCCGGATGTAGGAATGGCATCTCAAAATTAACATGTCCACCAAGTTTTGATCCCCACTTCCTCAAACTTCTTTCTTACTCTCCTCTCTCACCCCCGTCCGTCTCAGTAAAGGGCACCACCATCCACCCAGCTGTGACTTGAGCCAGAAACGTGGTAGTCATCTCGATCCCAGCTTCTCTTTCTCACCCTCCATATTCAATCCATCACAGTCCTATAGAGCCATTCCCCACCTTCACTGCCCTCTCCCTGCTCTAAGCCACCAGACGACTCGCCTGGACTCCGTAACATCCTGCGCTCCCTGCTGCGCCCACAGCCACTACCCCTTCCCCAAGTCCAGGTCATACTCCCCAGGAGAGATGGGGCAACAGGATTTGGGGGATAAAGAAAGAGAACAAAACCCAGCGTCGGCACATGTGATGAGGGTTGGACAATTCACTCCCCAGCCACTGGGGCCACACTCAGAGCTTCGCGTCTATACTTCCAGGGAGAAGTCTGAGGGGCAGAGAGAGAGATCAAGCCGTTGGGTCTTTCTCAGGAAGAAGACAGGGCTCTGGCAGCCTGGACTCACCCAGGAAGAAGAGCAGCTCCCCGTCCAGCGCTGGGCACCCAGCACCCTTCCTCTCCAGCCCTAGAACAAGGGCCCTGCCCAGAGCAGGCACTGGCTGGGAGCAGGCAGTCCATGCGCCAGCCTTTTTTGGCATCCCATGTTTCATTTTTACCTTTAACCCTTGCAGGGCAGGTCAGCAAGCTAACGACCTTGGCTCCAACCCCAGGCACGTGCCCCCTAACTGAGGCGGCCTGACATCATCTTCCCAGACTAAGCCTGACTCTGGTTGGTGGGTTGGTCCTGTCCAGCCACTTCAGCCCTGACTTTGTCCCTGCTCCTTCCTGAGACCCAGGGCTTCCGTCCTGCTCACATTCCAAGAGCTGCTGAGTCCAGGGACCTGCCCCCTCACCTGAGGTCTCAGCTAATCCTGACCATTTGGAGGGAGTTCTTTCAGTTAAGAAACATTCTCCAGCAGGGCCCAGGTGCCAGGCGCTATTCTCAGCAGTGGGGATGCAGCAGTGAACAAGACACAATTCCTGCCCTCTCACAATATTTATGTTCTGGTGGAGGGAATAGAAACAAACTAGTAAACATATGGAGAAAAATAAAGCAGGGAAGGGAAAGGCAGATCAGAAATGCCAGAGGAGGGGAGAGTGGGTGGGTGGTCTGGAAAGGCTTCACTGAAGGAAGTGAGGGAGCCATGGCCCTCTCTGGAAGAAGTGTTCCAGGCAGAGAGCACAGCAAGTGCAAAGGCCCTGAGGCAGAAGCATGTCTGACAAAGAGCAAGGAGACCACTGGATGGAGGGCAGGGAGTGAGGAGTAGAATGGCAGGCGGAGGTCAGGGAGGAGCGGGGGCCAGCACTCGAGGGCTTTGGAGGGTGTAGAGCAGGAGTGACAGGGTCTGCTGACGTTTAACAGGATCACTCTGGTTGTGGGGTTGAGAATACACTGTACTGGGAAAGGCCAGAAGCCAGAGATTATAGGAGAAGGCTGTGATAATCCAGATGAGAGATGGCAGGGGCTTGACCCAGGAGGTGGGAAAAAAGGGGCAGATTCTGGATATGGGTTCAAAGGTTGAGATGACAGGATTTGCTAATGGAAGCGAGGTAGAGCAGTTTTGGGCCTGAACGTCCGGAGAAAGGAAGCTGCCGGTGCAGAATTTGAACAAGTGATTTGCTTCTCTCTCTCAAAAGACGCTCTTTCTTTTCTTTCTTTCTTTTTTTTTTTTTGGTGAGGAAGATTGGCCCTGAGCTAACATCTGTTGCCAATCCTCCTCTTTTTGCTTGAGGAAGATTGTTGCTGACCTAACATCTGTGCCAGTCTTCCTCTATTTTATGTGGGATGCCGCCACAGCGTGGCTTGCCAAGCGCTGCTAGGTCTGTGCACGGGATCCGAACCTGCAAACCCCAGGCCGCTGAAGCGGAATGTGTGAACTTAACCACTGCACCACCAGGCCGGCCCCCAAACACACCCTTTCTTCCTTTGGCCACTTAAAAGACTTTCAAAGAGACGTTTAACAAGTGTGTGGAGACGGGCACAGTTTCTCTGCCTCTCTCATAACCTTTCCACGACCAACCTTTAGACACATGCATTTTCTCTTCCAGTTTGAATTTTTAGAGTGGTTTATCTGAGGAGTTTATTTTTTACACCTACCCCAAAAGCTCCAACTAATCACTATTTATTTAATTCATAATTTAGTCAATTTGTTCCCCAATAAATATACAGAGGTAGCAGATACCATTAGAGACATTATTCAACATCATCCTTAATCAGGAGTTCACAGTAAGATGGGGCTTGACAGAGTAGAAATTTAGAAATTTAGCATGAAAAATATGCTACACGTCTAGGTTTTAAAGTGCAAGAAGAAATGGGTTTGTGAAAAATTATTAGAAAAGAAAATAACCTTTAAATTGAACAAATTTAAAACTATTCTCTCCAAGCTACTATTTCAGGAATACACACATGCGCACATAGACACACACACACACATACACACAGGCTTTTAAAATACAGGTACACCATAAACAACACGTGTTGGATATACTGCATAAACTCTGAGATCTGAATAAAAATAAGTCCAGCTATTAGAAATAAAAGTACATGAGAGAGAAAAGCACATCTGTTAAAGATGTAACTCCATCAAGTGGGACAATACTGAATTAGGTAAACTTTTAAAATAACTTCTTTAACAAATGTACCAGGAGCCCTGGGAGTCACTGTGGTTCTTCACCGCCTGTTGTTCCGGGTTCTAGGGGTGAGTTCACTGGACGCCCAGGTGGACCGTCACACACATGGCTGGAGACCTGGCACGGAGCTCTGGGGACAAGTCCACCTGGAGATACGAGTCCAGGGTCATCAGCCTATAGTTGGTATACAGAGTCACCTTGGGAGTGAGTTTAACAGAGAAAAGGGGAAGCCCAGGGACTGAGCCCTGGGGGCCCTAATGTTTAGCGACCAGGAGATGATGGGAAATCACAAAAGACAACAAGAAAGTGCCACTGGCAAAGGAAGAGGGCGATCAAGAAAGATGGCGCCCTGGAAACCAAGTGGACCATGTGTTTCAAGGAGGCTGGAGGGATCAACTCTGTCAAATGCTGCCGATGGATCAGGAAAGGTTAGAAGTGAGAAGGGACCCTGGAATTCTGCGGGGTGGAGGTCACTGTTGGCCTTGAGAAGAGCAGCTTCTGAGGTGTGATGAGCCCAAAGGCCCACCTGGAACGGGTGTGAGAGAGGAAGGGAGGGAAGACACGGAGGTGGGCAAGTATAGTCAAAGCTTTCTCGAGTTTTTCTTTAAAGGGAAGCAGAAAAATCTGGTAGTATAAGCCCTCCAGTCAAAGGAGAGTTTTTAAGGTGGGAACCTTGAAGTCTGGATATGCTGAATTGAACGGGCCAGGAGTGAGGCAACGGCTGGAGTGATGTATTGGGGTGTTTGGGGGTAGGTGGGAAGAGGGGGGATCCAATGCCCTCAGACAGAGCACAGATGGTCTTCCCTCAGATCAGCAGCTAAGTCCTCCAGTTGGCAGGGTCTGGCATGGACTCCTTCTGCTCAAGGCCTGACAGGCTACGGGCCAGCCCCGTGCAACCCCATGCCCATGAGTCCACCGACCCCACCCTCACCAGCCCAGTACGCAGCTGGGCTTCTGCTCCCCTGCCCTGTATCCCAGAGACAAGTCGAGGTTGGGCTGCCCCCTAAATTCAACCCACCCCTTGCCCTGTGCCCATGGCCACCTTTCTGAGAACCCCCAGCCAGCTGGGCCTGGCCTCCCTGGGTGGCACCATCTGAGCTCATCACCCCCTTCGGACCCAAGCAGTGACACCCCTCCTTCCCAGCTGGGTGTGGAGGGCCACTTTCAGGATCCGAGTAGTTCCTATCAATTCCAGTCTCTCCCTTTTCCACATCAGCCCTTTGGGCTGAGCTCCCGGCTCTCCTTGTAACAAGTGAACTAGCATTAGGACAATATAGGCATCACCCTCAGTGAACAACAGAACCTTGTAGTTGTGAAAGCAACGTTCTTGAACAAAAGAGCGCTTCTAAAACAACCACGGCAAATGCACAGGTGCTGGGTGAGAGAGCCAACGCATTACTGACGGGCACTCCCGGAGGCCGCAGGGAAAACGCAGGCTCTGTTCAGGATGGAGGTGATGGGGACGTCAGGGAGGGGGCTGCGTGCCAGGAGATCAGTGCCACACACAGGAATCGATGCATCGCGTGTGCAAAGCCTGGCCCTAGGACCCAAGTCAGGAGCGGACGTGGTGGGAAACAGGAATGGATTTCAACACCAGCGTTATTCCAGAAGCAACACGCAGAATGAGGGCGTCTGGAGGGATCCGAGGGGTTGCTTAGAGGAGAGGGTTGCGCACTGCCCTTTGAAGGCTGGCTGGACTTGGCCATGGGAAGAGCCCAGTAGGCACAGAAGGTGAAGTGCAGCAGGGGCAGGTCAGGCCGCGGGGCTGGGAAGATCCAGAATTTTAACAGGATCCCATGGGTAAGGCAGCCACAGAAGGCTCTGGAACAGAGGCGCGACACAGGCAGAACCACAATCAAGGACACTCAATGGCACCAACATGGGGGCCCGGAGAGAGGGAGACCAGAGCTGTGGCAACGTGGGTGAACTGAGGCCACATCTCAGTCACAGACCACTCTGTGTGGACACCACAATTTGGGGACCAATTGGAAGGGGGAGTATCAGGGGAGAAGAAGGCATCCAAGACGACACTCAGGTTTTGAGGGTGATGGGCTAGGGGCATCATCTGAGACCTGGATGTGGAAGGAGATGCTGTTGGTGGCAACTGGAGGGATTGGTTGGCACATGCTGAGTTTGAGGTGCCCAGGGTCTCCCAGGTTAAGGTGCCCAGGAGGCATCAGACACAAGGGTCCATATCTCAGGAGCGAGGTCCCAGCTGGAGACCCAGATTTAGTGTCATGGGCACAGAGACGAGGTTTGAAGCCAAGGAGATGGACAACGTCGACAAGGGAGAACATTCGAGGCCAGAAGAAATCAGTCCGACTGACCTGGTACATGAGTCGCCATAACACCCTGACTGCTGACCAACCTACCTTTCCTCTCTGCCTGTCCCAGTTTCACTCACGCTTCCAGGCCTAGCCTCACCTCCTCCAGGAAGCCCTTCTGGTTACTCCAGCCCCAGGGGTCCCTGCCTGCTGTGAGCACGTCCACACTGGCAGTCCACACCTCAGCCCCGGGCCTTGTGCTGGCAGCTGAACTAGTCCCCCAGCCCCTGAGGGCAGGACCAGGGTTTACCCCGCAGCTTATGGTATCTTCTAGTACAGAGCACCCATAAGGCACTGACAACATAGCTCCTCCTTGATGGATCGATTAATTGATCGACTGCTGGGCTGGAGGTCAAGAAGAAGAGTAGGACACGGGGAGAGCAGCTTGACTAGTGATGAAAAGACGCATGAGGGTTGGACTCAGACAGCATCCACTCTCTGTCTCGCTCACTGACTCATCGCTATGAATTAGATCTACACGGATCAACATCGACACAACGCAAAAACATTGCTGAGTGAAAAATAACAAGTGGCAGGTGCATGTTAGACCCACTGGAGTAGTCGGTGCTGTCCGCCAAACATCGCTGGTTCTCCCAAGCACATAGTAGGGCTGCACTACCCCACTATCATGAAGGCAGGTGAGGCCACACAGCTTGCTCTGGCTAATAACATGGAAGCAGAAGCTTTAAGATCCAGAGCACAATTCACCATTTTCCCTTATTTCTCTCTTGGCCTCCGTCGGCCTCGATCTCTCAGGGTCTCCTAGGAACAGAACCCTATTGCAGACGCTCATCAAACACGTACTGGAGTGAATATAAATGCTTGCTGTGTTAAAAAAAAAAGAACAAAACGAAGAAATGAGTCTCAAGCAAAGCCTTGGTGACCTCAGGTGGGTACCTGAAGGATATATTCAGTGTTTCTGGTGGGGGGCACCATTGGCTTTTTTGGGTGGGATTCATGGTTCTGTGGTCATATGGATGGTCACATCCTTGGCCCCATCCATGAAACGCCAGAGGTGTCCTCAATTATGTGACAACCAAAACACTCTCAGCCCCACATTTCCAAACACTCCAGGGGTGACACCAGCCCCAAGAGAACCATGACGTAGAGGGGTCCCCAGAAGTGGGGGCGGGAGGCATAGCAGATGCCCTGATGGGACAGCTGGGCTGCGGGAGAAGAGGATCTAACTAGCAACACTACACGACCCCCCGGAGTGTTCCAATTGGATGTGACAAGTTGAGAGAGTGAGGATAGTATTTTTCACAGCCAACAGAACAGAGTGAGGTTATCCTGGGGCGAGAGAAAAGAGATGGAGACAGTAGTGATAAAATGCTCCGATGCCCACGGGTCAGCACCAGGAACTTTGACCTTTACAAACAGGGTCACGCAGGATCCTCCGACAATCCACAAACTATGCCACCGTCCCCTTTTACAGATGAGGAAGCAGGGCTGGAGCAGGGAGGGGACTGTCTGAGTGGATCAGAGGCAAGTGGGAGAGCTACTCTGGGGCAGGGGGGCGGACCTTGAAGGAGAGGGAGCTCAGGTAGGACTAAGTGACAGTCTGGATGGGACGGGGCGAGGGGAGGGTGGAGTGGGGCAGGAGTGGGCACTGATGTCTAAGCTGCAGGAAGACGAGAAGGGCACTCAGGGGTAACCTTTCCCTTCCAGCTAGGGCAGACCACGTGGCAGGGACTCCAGCAGGCAGCTGGAGCCGTGAACTGACCGGGATGGGGACGGGCTCCTGTCAGCTGCCCTTCCGGAGCTCAGGCTCCCCAGGGGAATGGGGGCAGTGGGGAGCCCCCTCAGGGAACCGGAACTCCAGTCTGGAGGCGATGCCTCCGGGGCATCCGAAGCAAACCTCTTCATGCCCCAGCTGACACTCAGCAGCTCCCCGGGGGGCCCCAGAGACAGTCCTTGAAGCAAGAGGGAAGAAGGCACGTCGCTGTGAACAGATGCACCATCCTTGGAGGAAGTCTTATGTGGCCTTGAAAGGACCCAATGATAGGAGAACAGAGACACAAGAGGGCGCTCTAACCAAATAGCAGGAGAAGAAAGCGGTCCACCCTCTAAAAGCAAAGAGGGTCAGGTTTTTGAAAACCTTTGGCATGTGTTTCTCAGTGGAGCCACTACTGGAACTCTGGGCAGAATGCTTCTCCCCTAGGGAAAGGTGTCCCCACCACTGCAGGATGTTTACCATCCCTGTCCCTCCCTGTCACTGTGACAACCCAAGTCCCCATGTTTTGTTTCCAGATACCCCCTCTCCTGAGAGCCCCTGCTGGTCAGTGCCACCCACTAGCGGCCTTCGGGAGCTTGGTAGTCTCTGCTCTTCCCAGCTTTACAGAGGAACCCAGCACCTCCCACTTTGACCCTGGCAGTGGTGCACCTGCAGGTGCTGGAGAATCGCGGGCCCCCGTGACATCCCGTGTTGGCAGGTGCTCAAGGGGATTGTCCTCTTTGGGAGGTAGGTTTTCCTCCGTGCTGTCATCCCTCAGGACAGGGTAGGACAAGGGCTGCATGGATCAAACTGGGGACACAGACACAGGACCCTGAGACAGACACCAAGCGACCTGCTTACAGACATCACAGCCCAGGGAGCAAACACGTGGTCACATAGAACACAGCTTGCACGAAACTTCCACAGAGCAAGTCTGAAACAAGGGCCCTTCTGGAGCCCAGGGCCCCGCAGTTGTGAGTTCCGAGACGCTTAGATCCTTAGGTTTCCAAAGACAAGCACCAAAGGTGAAACACCAGGGGTGATGCTCTAAATATTTACCAACCAATGAGTCCTGGACCCCGGCTAGTCAGCATGGAGACCAGTGTAAACAGCTGGTCTGTGCAGTGTGCCATCAGCCCTGCTAACAGCCTAGTCGGCAGAGCCCGGGTCCCCCGTAGGACACCAGGCATGCCAAGGTGGCTGCTTAGGCAGGACACAGGTGACTTTTCGGGAACATACACCAAGGTAAGTGGCAGGCCAGAAAAGACCTGGGAGACTTACTGTCAACCCAATGCAAGGAGTAGAAACCTGGCCAGCATCTGAGGAAAGATGGGCCAGACAAAGACCTAGATGGCTCCAGTCCTCAGAATACACCCAGCATCCCCCGTCCACCATCAAGGAGCCCAGCATTCTTAGAGGTGGCCTGCGAGTCACACAAAGGTGGCGTCTGCTGGAAGGCACGGCTGGAACCCCAGGGCGCCTGTGAACACAGCCCTGCCGGCTGAGACGCTCAGGGCCTCTGAACACAGCCGGCAGCATCCCCAGCCCACCGGCGGGGCGCGAGAGGCAGACACTGCCAACCAAACGTGATTCTTACCCTCCTTCGAAGATTTTGATCCTTGCCGGCTCCCCTCGCTTCGAGGCAGGAGCGTCCTCCTCCGGCTTCCCTCGCTTCTCCTCTTCCTTCTCCACTCTAGCTATATCTTTCTGGGCTTCCGAGGAAACCAGCGAAGGGAGGTGAACCTGGCCCGCCGCAGGAACGACAAAATCATGGCTGGTTAAGTAGAAATAATGGAACGACGCCTTCGACGGCACTGCACACTTAGACTTAATTGTGGCTCACTTAATCTCCACTGTACCCCGTGAAGAGGTGCTATGAGCCCCACTTTACAGAAAGAAGGAAACTCATCCCCAGACAGGTGAAGTCTCTTATTCAAGGCCACGAGGTCAGTTGGTGTCAACATGGGACTCTGACCAGCTCTTTCTCACGGGAAGACCAGGCCGTCCCGCGAGAGCTGTGTTGCTCCTTCTTTTACACTAGTCTAGGAGCTTCTGGGGACAGGTCCGCATCTTGGTCTCCTCGGGCATGCCAGCACCCAAAACAGGGCCTGTGCACATCCTGGAGCAGGGAGCAGGGATGCTGGGCTGGGGGCTGGGGCCAGCAGTACTGGGAGGGAGATTCTCCTCCCACTTTGTGCCAGTGTCACTAAGGTCATGAGAAACTGTACTGTTTACAGCCAGGGGGAGAAGCGACCATATCTCCTGGTGCTGGGACAATCTGAGAACCGCAGTCCCCTGTGCCGGCCACCACACCTGCCCGCTACAAGGACAGGTGGGGGCTGAGCAGAAAGGTACCCAGTTGGGAATGAGGGAAACTGAGTTCTAGCAACATGTAGGCCACTGTGTGCTGAGCCACCCTTGGGTGGATTACTTCACCTCTCTGGGCCTCAGAGTCTGAGGGGATTTAGACCATCTTGAAGACTCCTTCCAGGGCCAACTTCTATGACTCAGTGACCCCCCCAAAGGGATCTCTTCAGAATTGGAGACAGGGAGTGAAAACCAAGTGAGGGTATGGACCGCTGCTTTGCAACGGTCCACAGAAGCAGCTGATGTTGTGCAATACCCGTGGATTTCCAGAGCATGCTGTTTTCACTACCATCTCGGCCTGCCTTCTGGGCCATCCATGGAGTGCCTAAGGGGCCTCCCTCAGGCTGATGCATGACTTCTCTCTCACAACCAGCTGTGATGTCTGGGCCAAGCTGGAGGAAGGTGATTTTGGTGGCAATGAGCCACTCTACCAGGAAACACTGTTGGAACTGAGCAGGAGGACCAGGGATCCACTTTGGCTTTTTGTTTTTTGGTGAGGAAGATTGGCCCTGAGCTAATGTCTGTGCTAATCTTCCTCTATTTTGTATGTGGGATGCTGTCACAGAATGGCTTGATAAGCAGTGTGTAGGTCCATGCCTGGGATCCAAACCAGCGAACCCTGGGCCACTGAAGTGGAGCATGGGAACTTAATCACTACACCACCAGGACAGCCCCCACTTTGGCTTTTAATGATAATAAAATGAATAACAATAGGTGAAAACAATTATTGAGTGCCAATGTGACAAGCACTGTTCTAAACACACTTTGATATTTTAACTCTTTTAATCATCTCCACAGTCCTATGAGCTAAGTGTTAATATTATTTCTATTTTACAAATGAGGAAACAAAAGCACAGGAGGTTAAGTAACTGGCCCAAGGTCACACAGCTAGTAAGTGAGGTATTGGGATTCAAATCTGGACCACCTGGCACTGGAATCCTTGTTCTTAATCTCTTTGCAATTGTGCAGGTGGTTGTCAAAATGATCCCCCAGGAGGAAAAAAGGAAGGAGAAACCTGGGGAACAGAACGTGGCTGCAAAGTGAATTCTTGTATAAAGTTGGGTTTCCTCAGGGCTCATGCATGGAAAAAAATCTGTGACCAAACTGAAACCTGATAGGTTGGCCTAGACTTGCAGGAAGATGGTTAGGAAGAGCTTTAAAGAGAATGGAAGCTACGGGATGACAAAAGTCAGCTCAGCATAATAAACAACTTTCTAAAAGCACTGTCCAAACATGGGTTGGGTTGTACCAAGAGGTGGTGAGCTCCCCATCACTGGAGATAAGCAAACAGAGCCCAGAGAGAGGCGTAACTATAGAAAGGCATCAAGCACTGGACCATGCAGTTACGTTAATGCACCAGATTGGTGCACTTGGTAGAAAACATGCCAGCGAAACCAATGGAACATTCCAAGAAAAAGTTTGCAGGTCTCAGCTCTTTTTAGGAAAGCAGCATTTTACACAAAGAATTGCCAAACCAGTTAAGCCAAATTAACTCTTCCTTTTTCTTAAACGACCTTTTAGTGTCCAGTTGTTAAAAGAGGGAGGCAGTCCAGATCATCTGAACTGGCTCTGAGTGACAGCTAGTTTTAAATCCAGGCTCTGCCATTTACCGTGCGGCCTTGTGCAAGTTACCTAACTTCTTTGTGCTCTGGTGTCCTCATCCATAAAATGGTGACATAGTGCCCTAACTCTCAAAGTGGTTGTGAGGATAAAAGTAAAGCTTAGCATAGTACCTGGCACATAGTAGGTGCACAAGGAGTTATAAGTATGAATGTAATGACAACAGTATCGTGGGAGTAGCTGTGGCCAGGAAGAGACATTGCAGAGCCAAAGTGGAAATCCTGTTTAGGACTCTCTGCAGACTGATGAGGACGTTTAAAGAATAAATTTGGAAGATGGTTCTGTGAAGATATCCAGCTGAGCTGAGGACAAATTCAATGTACAAAATACACCCAATGGTAAAAGAGGAGGATACGAATATAAGAGAAGTTATAGAACACAATTTTGTTCATTTTTCTACAGTACGAATTTAGTTGAGAGGATTTATGCTTGATTCGGTCAAAGCAACTGGCCTGAAGACACGCTAATGAATATCTTTAAATTTGCCATCCTCTTTTACGGTTTTCTTTCCTCAAATAACTGAAAAAAGAAAAATAGACTCTCTGGAGTCAGACAGGTCTGGGTTCAAATTCTCAGCTGGCCAAATATTTGCCCTGTGACCTTGACCTGTCTCACCCTCTGACCCTCAGTTCCCTCTTCTGCACACTGGAGATGGTATTGTTACCTCACAGCTGAAGACGAGTGCTGACTGGATTCAAGGACCCAGCACAGCGCCTGGCATGGCGAGGCTGCTTAATCAACAGGAGCAGCTGCTATTCCACAAATGCCGTGTCGGCATAACACATCATGGCCTGAACCCTTAGGCTGGCCTTGTCAGGGTATGGAGGTGTCATTTGTCTGAAGCAAACCTGGACTCATCAAATTTTAAACTTCCTGAACTTGCAGGCATCATTTTAGGGCTCCTGAGGCAGCCTCAGGTCAGAGGCAATGGAGGAGTAAATATGAGCCCTTAGTCAGGCCGGGTGCTACTGCACAGCACAGACTGGTCAAGCTGTGAGTGGCACGGCCACTGACTGGTAAAGGGGGATACTGCAGTCCAGTTCTATTTGCTACCCTCCTCACCGAAAAGAAAGAAGGCATGTTTCAGGAGTTGTTTGTGTTAAATTCTAGAATCTCTGGAAATGGGAAGATTTCAAGCGGTACCAGAGAACAGAAACAGCAGATGTAGAGAATAATAAAGGCAGGAAACGACTAACAGGACGAGGGAGAAACATATGATGGAGTGGCATAAGGTTCCAAAATTGCTGCAGGCACTGCCATCAGCCACGTTTCCCAAGTTGGTCTTTCAGAAATTTTTTTTTTTTTTCCTGGCTGAGATTGTGTCTTTGATTTTACAATAGAAGCTAACGGGAAAAAGGATCTCTTCAAAGTTCACTTTACTGAAATGTACCTAGTCCAGTGATGTGAGGGACACACTGACAAAGAAACCCAATAGAAACGTTCTCTGGTAAGGTGACCAGCCACAGCTGACAGACAGGAAATCTGGCCACTCCTCTGGCCCTAGTTTTGCAAATGCAACCTTAGGAGAGAGTGGCTTTAAAAGCTCAGCAGAGCCTCTTGCAATCAGTGGGGAGAAGAAAACCAGGGCTGAACTCACCTCTGTCATGCGGGGCTTGCGAGAGCTGGATGGCACAAGCCTTCCTTTCTCAGGATGCGGAGCTGTGGCCATGGTGTATGTCTCTTTGCTCACCTTCTGCTTAGACCTCAGGAGGGACAAAGCAGCTTTAGTGGAAACCCCCGGAAGGTTGGGGTTGTACAAACTTATGCACCAACCAGCGTAAACAGAGGACCTCCTATCTGCATGCTGGATGTGATTTGGCTTAATGTAGTTTAAATAGCACCAACTGACATTAGTGGTCGTGTGGAGGCTGGGGAACTGCAGTACCTTCTTTGAGTCCGTACCTTCTTGCGACTTGGCTGGTCTGGGAGACGTTTCTGACCGAGGCAGCAAGCCGGGAGGTGCCAGTGGAGGGAGGTCAGGCTGTTCCTTGGAATCTTCTTTCTTTATGCTCAGGGCGGGCAACCCTCTGCGGTGAGGTTTACCAGATGGCTGGGCATATTCCTTCAAAGCCTCTGAGCCTGGGGCCGTCACACGGGGCAAGGAGGGGTGAGGACGCACAGGGACTTCCTTGGGGCCAGCTGGATCTGAGGACACGCTGGACAGTGTTTCTAGTTCCCTCCTGCCCTGGCCCTGACTGCCCGAGTGGGATTTCTCCGGCCTCTTGCCGTCCTCGGCGCTGGTGAGCACCACGCTGCACGGCTTCAACAGCTCTAGCGTTTCATCTGCCTTGGAACCCTCCTCCTCCTTCACTCTTTTTTGCTGCTGGGTTTCCATGGTGAGCTCGAGGCTGCCAGCTGGGGACAGGACGCGTTTGCTTCCGCCCACTGTTGATGAACTCCCCTCCAGGCTCAAGACACTCTCTGACGACAGAGAAGTGCCTTTTCTTTCAGGCAATGTGACAGGCACTCTCAGGTATGGAGTCTGGAAACCTCTGCTCTGCTCCTCACTTAGCCCTGCTGTGCTGGGCCCGACTTCGTACACATCTGCCCCACACACGGTCACCCCTTTGCACGTGGGCTCCTCAAACTTGGGAAGAGCGACAGTTGCTGAGCTGCCTTGGGGCTGGGTGACCAGGATCTGGGAGAGGGTGGTGTACATGGCGCTCCCATAGGACGGCATGTTAGTCTGAATGCGGACGGGCACAACCAGGGACACCATGGTGTCCGGACAGGCGGGCAGGGCCAGCGGAGGGGCTGCCGTGGGTGCTGAAGAGCTGGCTGGGGGAGCCACAGGGGGAAGCTGGATGTCACTGCTGTACTCTGTGCTGGGGGAGAGGCCAGTGGTTCCTGTTGCTAGCGGGGCCAGGCTGGTTTTGATCTGGGGCAGATGGCTTTCCACGTCGCCAGGGAGCTGAAGGGCAAACTGAGACTGCAGAGGCAGGAAAAACCCAGAAGAGAGTGCTGAGGAGGCAGGGTATGGCATGGGGAGAAACGAAGGGGGCTGTCGGAAGGGGATGTTGGCTGGGTGAGGCATGAGCTGGGGGAGGTGGAGTTGGCCTGGGTGCAAAACAGTAGGTTGGAGAGGAAGTGGCGGGGCTTGAAATAAGGAGGGAGGAAGCGGGGGCATGGAGTACGGCGTGGAGAGGAGGCTGGACATGGCCTGGGTGGAGAAGAATTCTGAAGGCTGTCCTGGCTCATGCTGCAAGAGGTGCTGGAAGGAGAAAAGGGAGACGGGTGGCGGCAGGTACGGTTTCTCATGCAGGGCGAGCTGGGCAGTGGGATGCTGGAACACCTGCAGTGCTTCCGTATAGGGCGGAGTGGACCCCGGTGGAGGTCTGTCCTGCACCTGGCTCTTGCCTCCTGGGTGTCCGCTGTGCGAGGTGGCCGCTGACGAAATCTGGGGCAATGAGCTTTTGGTGGGAGGTTTACTGGATGAGGGCTTCGGGTCCTCGCTCTCCTGTCTTCCCTTGGGGGCGGCCTCTGTCTCGGTTTCTGGAGGCCTGCTCAGAGAAGCCTGTCTCACCAAAAAGCATTTTCTTCTCTCTGGTGGGGCCGCTGGGGCCGCTGGGGCCGGCACAGAAGGGCCTGTCAAGGACAAGCTGCCGTAGTCGAAGGATTTGCTGCGTGTCTCAGTCATATGGGCAGAATGGGAAATGTTAGGGCTCTGCTCTGAGGCTGACCTCCGCATCTCTCGGGCATGTGGGTGGTGGCTGGGGACAGTCAGCATGTGGGTGCCCAAGGGTTTGGAGCGTGTGTCGGATGAGGGCCCGGGGGCCTCGGCTTTTCCGTGGTCGTCCCTCTCAAAGGAGGCGGAGCGGCTGGACCCGCTCAGAGAGACACTGCTCTCCTGGCTTGGGCTGCGAGACAGAGGAAGGGAGGACTCGAAGCTGGACTCCCCCGACGACTGGGCCATCTCTGCCAGGCGCAGTCTCTTCTTCTTGGGTGGCAGCTTCTCCGCAGGGAGCTGGGCGAGCGTCTGGCTACGCTGGGGCCACTGGAACTCCTCCGTCTTCTCGGGTTCCTTAGGGGGCGGCTCAGGCTCTGTGTCCGGCCGGTCGGGCTCCTCGGTCACCAGGATCTCAGGGACCTGAATGTTGGGCTGGCGGACGAGCTTGGGCTGCAGGGAGTGTGCGGAGCGTCCGTGCGGTGCGGGTGGGGGTGACGAGAATGGGGCTGGAGACTTGTCTTCTCCCTCCAAGCCACTGGGCTGCTCCAGAGAGTCAGACTTCTCAAAGGAGCTGGTGTGCTGGATGACAGAAATTTCTTTGGACGTTGTTCTCCGCTCCTTCCCTGATTCTGAACTGGACCCTAGCTTGGGAGTCCTTGGCTGGAAGCCCGTGGGTCCCTCCAGGGAGGGCGCTGACTTGCTTGGTTCTGCTGGTGACTTGGTGGACTCCAGGGGAAGGTTCCGAGGAGCATCGGATGGCCCGGGGCTGCCAAACTGACTTTTTGTCGACTCAAAGGCAGGCGGCTCTTCCTCGTCCCCAAGGCTCTTCTCTTTCCTCCTTTTCCTCAGTGGAGTGAGCTCCAAGGTGGTCCCCAGTTTGTAATGCATCATCTGGGACCAGGGTTCCTGCTCAGCCTGACTCTTCTCGGCTTCCAGAGAAGCGTGGGCGCCCGCCGAGAGGGGCTTTGCGATCTGAAGCTCTGAGCAGTAGTACTTTTTATGGGCTTCGTAGTTGTCCTTTTTCTTGTACCGAGCACCACATATGTTACATTCATAGATCACCCCTTTCGTTTTCAAACCCTTCTTGGTCTTTTTGGTGAGTTCGCTTTCCTTGGGTTCCGGTTCGTCTGCGGGTCTGGCGGCCGTGTCTTTGCTACTTGGCCCGGGCTCCTCAGAGCTGTACTCCCCTCCCAGAGGAAGTTCGATGGCTGGCTGGCGCTTGAGCATCCGGGGGTGGGAAGTAAACACTTGACTGCTGCGGCTCAGGGCTTCGGGGTCGGCGACGTGGTCGTCGAAGGAGTAGCTACCTCGGAAGGGGTGGTGGGGGGTACCGAGGGTGCAGGCGGCCGAAGGCATGGAGCGGCTTCTCAGCAGAGGCACAGGGGGGGCGGCGCCGGGCGGGTGCTGCAGGCTCAGCAGTGATTGTTCGGGCTTCGTCTTCTCACCGTGGGACGACAGGGGCTCCCGGTAGAGGCTGGATTTGGGGGACTCCATGCTGCTGCGCCGGGACAGCGAGCTCCTCCTCGGCTTCACGCTGTCTATCTCGCTGGTGTCCACCACGGCCTCGTTGATGGTGATGAGCTTGGTGATGTGCTCGATCACCTGTGTCCGGGGCACAGACAAAGGCACCAGGCTGGGCTTGTCTTCCGTGGACAGGGGCAGGAGGGGCTGGGTGGAGGTGGCCGTCAGCATGGTGGTCCGCTGCCCCATGCGCCCGCACTTGCCGAAGATGATCTCGGCGTAGGACCTGGCGTTGGTGTTGGGGGGACTGGCCTGCTGCTCGGCACTCTCGGAGCGTGAGAAATACCCAGACTCCGTGCTCCCCTTGCTGCCCGGGCTCAGGAACGCCTGCTCGTCGATGACCTTTTTCCTCTCACTTAAGCGAAGGGCCAGCTTCTGCTTTATCGTGTGCGTGTCTTCGGGTTTATGGCTCAGGGGGTGTTCGGATGAGGGTTCTGCAAATGGACTGGGGTCCTCGAGCGACTGGGCGGAGCTGGACTGGGACAAGGAACAGCGTTCGTGGCTGGAACCCTGGCTGCCGGAGCTGTACAAACCGCTGGACAGGAGGGGCTGCTTAGGTCTCGGGGAGAGCTCCGCGGGGTGCGCGGACGTGGAGCCCGTTTCCTCTTCTGAATCTGTGCTCTCTCCCTCGGTGGGCTCCTCAAACTCTTCCCCTGGGATCCTCTCCATCTCCAGCCCCGGGGCATACATCTCGCCGCCCATTCCGGAGGCCAGGCCGGCTTTGATGCGGTGGGCATGGGACTTCCTGTGCTTGTAGAGGTTACTCTTGGTCTTGAAGGAGAAGCCGCAGGGGCCGCAGGGGTAAGGCCTCTCGCCCGTGTGCGAGCGGATGTGTTTCTGGAGCACGCTGGGCTTGGCGCAGGGCCGGCTGCAGTACTGGCAGATGTATTTGCCCGGCTTCTGTGGCTTCCTCTCCTTCTTGTGTGCCTCTTCTGCAGGCTTCAAGGAGACCTGGGAGGGACGGGGCACGTAGACTTTGGGGATGCCAGGCAGGTCCTCCGGGGGGATGATGGAAGCATGGGGAGGGAGGAGCTGGCTCTGAGGATGGAGCCCAGGGGTCACGAAGGAGCCAGAGGGTCCGGGTCTCATGGGGTCGACCAGCTGCCACGTGGAGCCCTCCAGGAGATGCTCGGGCTTGCCGGGCGACATGAATGCTGGTGTCAGAGGGTGCTGCGGAAGCTGCGAGATGTGGACAGAGGCTTCGATGGACGACCTCTTGGGGGGCTTCTGCTGCTGGCCCATTTTCTCCTGAGAGCCTTCCCTAAGAACTGGCGAAGGGCCCGGGAAGGGCTGCGGGGCTAGGAGGTCTTGGAGCGGGGCCTCCTGGGTGGCGGCTGTGCTGCCGCCTGGGTGCGGAGCGCTGGACGAAACACTGGTCTGGACGGCCTCTCCCTTGGTCAGCCGCTTCCGGGGACTTCCCTCAGCCTTCCTGGTGCCCTTGACACTTTGTTCAGGATCCATGACCTCCACGGAGACTCGAGATGCTACTCAGGGAGGTTCGGGGCAGGCTGCATCTATGAATAATCCAAGCGTCCCAAGGAGGCGTCTGCTTTCGGCCACATTGGTCAAGAGCTGAGGAAGCCGAACCCAAGACGGCTTTGGGGATTTTTTGCAAGTGTCACTGGCTGCGAGTGGACTCAGAGCAGGTCATCAGGGCCCAAACCACTCACGTGGTTGAGGCATGGCCCGCTACTTGGCAGACAGAAAACGCGCCAGCACTTTCTGCCTGAATGTCTGTCGTGGGAACGTCACGAAGGATGTCAATGTTGCCATCGTATTGTTTCAGTTGGCAGTGGCAAGCGGCCCCCTACGAGTCCCCTGTGTGCTACGCAAACCGCTGAAGGCTGGAGACGTCTGGGTGCACAGCCCAGTCATCCCTGGTCCCCGCACGAGAGGAGCCACGCTGGACGCCGCGGGCGGCTCCGTCCGGCCTCTTCTTTCCTTTGCTCCCGTGTCGGAGACGGATGGCCGCAGAGGGGAATTCACGCTCTTCTACTTGACGAAAGTGCACACACAGAAATACACACACAAAAGAGAAGAGAGAGTGAGTTACTGTGACTCGTCCACAGCCTGAGCGGCTCCGTGAGATCTCGAAAAGGTTCACCACAGAGACCCAACAAGAACCCATGGACCCCCGGCTCCCTGCCCCTGAGCGCTGCCCACACCTCCCTCCCTCACGTTCACAGTGGGGTCGGTGATTCGATGCCCACTGTCGGTTCTGAGGACTGTGGCTGTGGGGGGGAGTCAGGAACAGACGGCAGGCCAGTTCGGGAGAGGAGGCCCATGCGCCAGTCTCTGCCGTGAGAGGGACTCTGAGCGGATTTCAGCTCCCTAGCCTCAGCGGCCTAATCTATACAATGAGATAACAGCAATTCCTGCCTCAGCTGCACTCGGGTCCACTGTGATAACGATGCAGATGCCGCAGGATGGAGAGCGGCCCGTGCTGCGGCTGGTGCGGGAGGAAGGGCCGGGGGTTCTTCGGGGATGTGCTTTCCAAGGGGTGGATTATGACGAGGTTGGTATCACTTTCTCTGGCCCTGGCTTCTGAATGTCCATGAGGGGCATCATTCACGGCTTTTAGTCCACTGCTAACTCCCCTCCAAGCCCATGTTTCATGGTGAAGCCAAAGCCACTGCCCCAGCCTATGAAAGCTCACAGGCTACTGCCGCTGTGAGCACCTCAGCTGCCAAGTAGGAGCTGGGAGGACCATTTGGGCAGGCTTCTCCAGCTTGGTAGCCTTTCCTTGTCTACTCAGTGCCCCAGGGATACCCCGGAAGTGGCTCAGAATGGGGTTCTTGCCAAGCTCAGGGGCACAGTTGGTCCGGGTGGAGCCCTCAGTGTGCGCGTCCTCTAAGGGCCAGCTGAAGGTCGGGCAGGCTAGGCTTTCTGAGCTCCGAGAGCCTCCCAGGGCCCTTCTCCCCAGGAGCACGGTCAGAATTTCAAAGTCGGAAGTCACTGTGGACTTCATCTCACCCAGCCACCCTACTTTCCAGCACAGGACACAGGACCACAGAGGGAAGGTGGCCTGCAAAGGTCCCATGTTCCTGAGAGGCAGGGCCAGCACCTGAACCCAGCTCCCTGTGGCCAGAGTTCATTCTCCACCACCTTGCAGGTGTCCATCCCCTGGGTGAGGGACTCACGTCTCCACGGCCTTCCTCCCTCTCCTTGAAGCATGCCCTGCCCCCGGCATCCTGACCCCAGGCTCCCTTCATGCCCTCGCTCTCGCTCTGCCGTTCCCCAGCTGTTTGCTGATGCAGACTCAAGGAGTTCGTTCTTTCCACATTCACAAGGTGCTCAGGAAGCTGGCGAGTCTGAAAGACTTGTAGCTGTCTCTCAAATGGCAAGACTTCGGACAGAGTGGCATGCCGTGGAGGGGACTAAAAATCACATCCTATAAGTCTACTCCTTTTGTATTTCCTTTCCATTTTGGTTCTACAAAGAATTCAAGGTAACCATAACAAAATTTTATACGTATTTGTAAAAAAATGACAAACTACAATATAAGAAAACTAAATAAGAATAACAAATCAGAACAAAGGAAAATGCAAATAAGGCAGGAAGTCAGGATTGGTGGGATGGAAAGAACACTGGTATACCAATCATAAGGGCTTATATTGTTTCTCTAGTTCAGCTATACACTTATATCTGAGCTTCCTGGCAGCCAGGGAGAAAAGGGAGATATGGTCCATTACAGAGTCCTTATAGCCAGAGAGGAAGGATTATCTAAGTTCCTTACAAGAAGCAAAGAGTTGCTTTCTGAAAAGAACTTTTTCATGTGGTACTTCAGACAGGGGCAGTGAATGATACATGAGTTCACCTGTGTCTCCAAATGACACCCCTTCAGCAGACGGAGTGATGGATTTTTGTCAATGGAAGGCTGCAGCTCAGAAAAGGCTATTCTCTGAGCAGTCAAAGGCCTCCTTTGAGGAGGCAGAGAAGGCATCCTCCCAAAGCAGGGTGAATGTGGACAAGGCAGGGCACTCTCATTTCATCAAACTACCCTCAATAGGGGGGCCAGGTAAGATATCATCCAAATTGGGGCACTTTTGAGAATGAAAGAGGCACTACTGATAATTACGGAGAAGCAACAGGAAGAAACTAGGGCTGTCCCAGGCAAACTGGGACAAATGGTTGCCCTTACAATCAATATTTATCTTGTGACCCAAACCAGGCACAAGCGCTGCGTCTGGGTGTCTGGCAGAAACTTGTGATCTTTGCTACGAGGACTGAAATTACACCACGGGCTCTAATGGATTCATAGAGACTGATTGTCTAGTCCAAACCTCCCACTCGACAGATGAGGGGACTGAGACCCAGAAGGAGGATGTGATTTTCCCTAAAAATTACACAGTGATGGTGGCAGACCTAGACTGTTCCGGGCCTCGCGAGCCCCCGTCAGGGCTCGTCCCCTGCCTCATGAATAAGTGCCTTCTATGACTTCTGTGGCACAATGGGCACTGCAGTGTATGGCTCCCCTTCTATGGAAGCACTGAGTGGCCCTGGGGACACGGCCCCGGGGACATCTCCAGTGAGGAGTGTCAGTGGGTGTCTAGGGGCTTAAGGGCAAAGGTGGCCTTTCAACTTATGTCCTGACCTCTCTGTGGCTGCTGGCCAGGAGAAACAGGAAGCCCAGCTGAGGCTGGGGAGTCCATTAGGCGGCAGTCCCCCAGGCCTTGCTCATCCAAGCCGAGGTGGGCAGAAGTGCTGAGTCACTGAAAAGCCAGACAAGGCAGACGTCATCTGCCGTGCAGATGGAGAATTGCTCTCCGGGCTGGTCTGGGACTCCCGGGCCTGGCTGCACCTGCGTGGCGGAGAGGCCCTCGGATAATAAAGGGTTGACTATACTTACTATTTCTACTGACCGTGTCATGCAAGGATCTCAAAGCAACACCATAATACTAGCTAGCGGTAAGCTTTTCTTCTTCCGATGGATGGATGGGACCCCACGGCAAGACTGGGTGGTAGATTATCAGTCTGAGTGGGGGTCAGCTGGCCAAGGAGGACCCCACCTTGTCACGTCCTGTGGTTCTCCCTTGGCTGAGCCACAAGGCTCTCCAGGGGCAGGTGGGGAAGCACCTAGTGGCTGGGTTTGGGGTAATTCCCAGGCTGAGTGGGAGGGGCGGGTGGATGAGGGAGACAGTCAGGTCACTGTTGTGTCCTCAAGGGACTCACTGGGGCAGCACAACCTACACCTGTGAGCCAGGCCTGCTGCTCCCCTGGGGAGGGCCCTCCTGCCTGCATCCTTTGAGGGAGGAGCAACCAGGACACATCAGCACCATTGGCCGCCCAATGATCGTGGAGTTACTGAGGGCTTTGGGCTGGATGGCCCAACCCTCCAGCCTGCACAGAGGGCCCTGAGCCCGGGTGGGCAATGACTAGCCCCGGGCCACTGGTCCTCGGACTCCTGGGCCACTGCTCTCTGCGGTCCTGCTCTACACCTCACAGAAGGTCTGGGGTTCTTACTACAGGTGGCAGTGGGCGGGGACAGCCGGGACTGTGGGTGCAGACGTGGGGTAAACCTGTGAGAAGATGGCCTCTGCCTTGGAATGGATTACAATTCAGAGCAGCATAAACACTTCTTCACTTAACTCTTTAACTCCTTTAGAAGGACCATTTCTCTCTTTTTTTTTAAGATTGGCACCTGAGCTAACATCTGTTGACAATCTTCTTTTTTTCCTTCTTCTTCTCCCCAAAGCCCCCCAGTACATAGTTGTATATTGTAGTTGTGAGTGCCTCTGGTTGTGCTATGTGGGACACCACCTCAGCGTGGCCTGATGAGCGGTGCCATGTCCACACCCAGGATCTGAACCAGTGAAACCCTGGGCCGCCAAAGTGGAGTGCGCAAACCTAACCACTTGGCCACGGGGCCGGCCCCAGGAGGACCATTTCTAATCACCGTGACCAAGTGACACTAAGAAAATGGTCCATTTCTCTCTTCTGTGCTTCTGAGGGTATGTATAAAATTTTAATATAAACCTGAAGTAGCAAAGAAAAAAGCTGCTTTTCCAGAGAATTGGTAAAAGTCACCAGTGACATGAGGTTAGAGGTAGAGGGTGTCCCTGACAGGGCCCAGGAGCTGAGCCAACAGAGGCTCAGGACCGAACCTCTGCTGATGGTGGCAGAACGCCCATGGGGTCCACGTTGTCTGCTACTGAGGCCACAGCCGTCAGGGATCTCTGGCTTAGAAACCAGCTTAGAACCATGAGGAGAGCCTGAGCTTCAACAGCCAGTTGGTTAACATATCAGACAACCCAGCTCCCACTTCCAGAAGCTTCCATTGGCCTAGCTGTTAGGACAGCCCAACAGAAAAGAGAGCAGGGTGTTGGGGCTGGAGCCATGAAGCCCTCAGGGGAGTGGGAAGTGATGGACGAGCCAACAGGGCCAAGGCAAGGCGGCCTGAAGCTCCAAAACCAAAGCAGAAAGCACTTTCTGTATCCAAGGCACTGGGGCAGCATGGCCATGGCCCAGAGTGGACACCCCAGACGGCTTTACCAGAAGGGAGATGGGAGGTGTGTGCTATCAGGTGGACAATCCCACCAGTCCTGGCAGGAGACCAGCTTGATTCTGCCTTGGGCTCTCGACTAGGAAGCCTGGGTCAAGCCAAGTTAGATAAGACAGAGGCAAGATGGGGACAGGGGCCTGACGCCCAGGGGCGTACAAGGTCACTCTGACCCCAGACTGGTGGGGCTTGATAAAGTTCTTTGCTTATAATTTAGTTACATACACACACACTCATGCACGCACCCCAATAGGCCAAAATCAGGTCAAAATTTTACTGACGGTAATAAAACATACTGATCTTAAAAACACCAGGAAAGCAAGCCTTTCTCCTCACTTCAACAGCTGAAACCCAGTGCAGAAGGCCACAGGCTAGGCAGGAAGCAATGAGAAAGTATTTTCATTTAACAACCCAACACAAAACCAGTGCCCCTTCTAAGAATCTTTGTGTGTTGTACTGTGTCCGTGTGTGCAAGATGAGGCAGAATTCTTCACCTGCAAAGAAAAGTAAAAGTGGCTGTGGGCTTAGATGCTGGCACAATAGGCTAGGTGTGAAGACGTGGGTCTGGAGACTAACAGGGAGAGGGCATCTGAGAGCCACAGAAGGAAGTCTGCACAGAGAGCGGCCAATCCGAGGGTGGGGCTCTGGCTGGGAATAGAGCATGAGGCCCACACAGAAAATGTCTCCCACTAGCCATTCCCCTTTCTTTCGGCAATAGAAGTCCGCGAGCTGCAGCTGAGTCTGTGGTCACCCATCTAGACTGCATTTACTGGCCTCCTTTGCAGCTAGTTCTGGCCAACATAATGAATGCAGCTCACAGGTCAGAGCCAGAAGGAAAAGCGCCCGCCCTTATGTTCCCATTTCTCAGGAAGGAACATGGAGGCAACGGTGGTGGTGAGCCAACTCTGACCGCATGGACCCCAAGGGATGGTGGGACAAGAAGCCTAGATGATGGCATGAAGCAAAGCCACCTGCCCCCAACAGAGAAATACACCTTCTGTCTGATTTTAAGCCACAGCTACCTGGTCCCTTTTGGAACAAACATGCCAACTCATACAGGGGATTGGTCCCAGGGAGGCTAAAAAGAGCTTGACAGAGCCCAGGCCTGGGCATACTGGGACACAGGCAAAGGCAGCCACACAGACTGGGGTTGAGGCCTAAAGAACAAGGTGGGCACCAGCCACGAGGCGAGTGACCAGTCACCAAGCCCACCCCCGCAGCAACACAGCACAGAATTCCAAAGGCAGCTTGGCCACTCAGACAGCTTGTGTTCGAATCCTGGCCCCCCCACCTCCTAACTGGAAATTCTTGGAAGCTCTCCAAGGCTCAGTCTCCCCACCTGTAAAATGGGGACAATGAAAGTACCACGTGTGGTTCAAATTGAGTTAATTCATATGAAGTGCTTAGCATGGTACCCGTAAGCATCCAAGAAATAACAGCCATCATTGTTATTGGGGAAAGTCTTTCTGTGTGAGGGACTGCCATGGCCTCGTGGAAGGAACCCTGGCCCGGGGGCCAACCCACGCTCTGCTGCTGTTAGGCCACAGGCTGTCGTGAGGACTGAATGTGGTTATCACCCGTGGAAAGTACCTGGCACACAGCTGGTGCTCGAGAAACGAGAGTAGACGTTGACTGGAGGTCAAAGCAGGGCCTCCCAAGAAGCCCGCAGGATGCTGAACCCCCCAGCTCTTGGTAGAGGTTTTCTAAGTTCCCCCAGACAAGGGATGCATTGGTTCCCGAGCTGGGCAGGGCCAAGCGGTCCCAGAAGTGGAGGACAGGAGCACAGGCAGGAAATCAGCTGGTGATGGAGCTGATGGATCTGACCTTCTGAGACATTTCAGATCAAATGCTTCCTACCAACCCAGGGCTCAAGCTAGAACTGAAGATACTCGTGGATTAACATCATCCCCATCTTGGTACTCGGCTTCCCCAGGTCAGCTGGTCCTGCCCCGACTCCAAAGAAGCTGCGCTATGGTTCTCCTACTGAGGTCGGGGATTTTGGAGGCTTCACTGTACCTCTTGGTCACCGGGTTCCTATGAAATGATGACAGGTCAGCGAGGCCCAAGGCAGAGCAGCCCTAGGCAGGGTCCTGAACACTGGCCTCCATTGGGGCTGAAGGGATTAGGGCACAGGAACAACCTTGTCCTCAAACTCACAGCACTTTGTACCTGTCACCCTCATTCGCTTCTGGGGGAAACTGAGGCCAGAGGCATGACCTGCCCAGCTAGGAGGTGTTCAGGCCAAACTGAAGAAAATTCCTGAGTCCTTCACTTCTCTGTTTGGGGCCATTTCTCCTGAATGGTGCTGCCTGACCCTGACTCAGCCTCCCTGGGAGCTCCCCAGGTGCGACAGATCCAGGCTGCAGGTAGGATGGTGAGTAGGGTATCAGGTGAGAACGAGGGGGCCGGGCACCTGAGCTCCCCATCAGAGCCGAGCTGCTGCCCAGGACCCTCCCAGCTTGAGTCTGGAGACACTTTGGCTGCGCTGGGGCCCAGGCACCCATAGCAGAAAACCCTTAACACAGCTCTGCTGGGTGACCCTTGGCAAGGTACTCCCTCTCTGGGCCTCAGTTTTCTCTTCTGTAACATGAGGAGGTTGGGCTAAATGACCTCAAGGATCACTTCCATTCTGACAATTCTGGATTTAGGGTTCTAAGGCCAGGGAGAAGTGTGGCCGATGGTGAGAAATGCTGGCCAAGTTTCCTATTTTCTCAGGCTGCTGTAATATTGATCTTGAGCTGGGGAAGAATTCTGCAGGGCAAAGGAGGCCCCAAATCCCCATCAGACCTTGGTGAGGGTGAGTATATAGCTCGGGATATGTGTTGGTCTTTGTAAAAGGCAACCCTCCTGGTGAGACTGGCTGAGCGGGGGACTGGCAAGGTCAGGCCTGCCTGCGCCCCCTCTCCCCACTACCCTCAAGAGTCCTGTTGGCTACTCCAGGGAATGGTTGGGCTAGGATACTACGCCAGACTCAGCTATGGTTGCTGACACCAACCAACACTCCAAACGTCCGTCAAAGTCCTGCCCCTCCCTCAGCCAGACACTGGACTCAACTGTAGGATTCAGACCTCACTCGGGTCAGGGTCTCTCACAGCCACTGACCTACCAGCAGCCAGAGGGGTTCAAGGCAGAGAAAACTGCCCCTGCCCGGAGATCTCCAGAGCTGCCACTTGTTGCCCAGGCCTCCTGGACACTGGCCCCCACTGTCTAGACTGTGGCCAGCTCCTGACCTGCTGACCCCTGCCTCTGACTTTAACCCCCCACCCCCAACCATGTCATCCTCTCCAAGTCTGGCTGCTTCTGCTTCCTGCATCTCTCTATGCTCACTCCAGAGGCTGTGGTCCCCACCAGTAGTTTGGCCCAGATCACAAGTTCCAAAGACTGGCTACAGAACAGAAATGCTGGGCAACTTTTTGCTTCTTTAAAATTAAAAAAAAAAAAAGCACTCGAAAATTTTTAAACCATTGTAGAATTGTCCTGTCATGTCCCCCACACGCTCTGCCTCAGAGGTGCTACGGCTAATATAATATGTTCCTCTTGACATCCTAAGGCATTATATAAATAGTGTGCGTGTATCCTGGATTTTTTTTAGATAAATGAAGAAAACATGTCACATGTCCTGATCTGTGACTTGCCTTTTTTTTCAAACCTGTGCGTGGCTATCTAGGTTCACCTCACTCTTTCTGGCAGCAGCAGACTGTTCTATTTGGGGCTGTGATCCAGCCAGTCCTTTATTGATGAATATGAAGGTTGTTTCCAGCTTCTTCTATTCCAAGAAATGCTACAGAGAACTTCCTCTGCATACTTGTGTGAGTATATGCACAGGATAAATTCCTAGAAGGGGAAATATTTGGCAAAGGGAATGTACCTTGAAGCTTTTGATGGGTAGTGACAAATAGCTCTCCAAAAAGCACAAGTTTATACCAATTGTGTGCAAGGACTGTTTCTCCAAACTCCTTCCTACCCGGAATGTAACCAATCTCTTCACTAATACGAAAGGCGAAATGGTCATATTAGCTCCCCATTGCTGCTGTAACAAACTGCCACAGACTTAGGGTTTTAAAACAACACAATTTATTACTTACAGTTCTAGAGGCCAGAAGTCCAAAACGGATCCCACGGAGCTAACATTAAGGTAGGAACATTTTCTTTCTGGAGGTTCCAGGGGAGAATCCACTTTCTTGCCTTTTCCAACTTCTAGAGGCCGCCTGCATTCCTTGGCTCATGGCTCCTTCCATCTTCAAAGCCAGCAATGGCCAGCTGCATCTTTCTCACACTGAGTCACTCCAACACTGACTGCCCTGCCTCCCTCTTTCACTTCTAAGGACTCTTGGGATCACGTTGGGCCCACCGGCATAATCCAGGATGATCTGTCCACCTCCAGACCCTTAATTTAATCAGCAAAATTCATTTTGCCATGAAAGGTGACATATTGACAGGTTCCAGGGACTAGAATGTTGGACATCTTGGGAGATCATTATTCTGCCTGCCACAGTGGTACCTTATTTTTTTGAATCTGTATTTCTTGATCTCTAGTGCGTCTTGGAACTTTGCATAAGCTTATTAACCAATGATTTCATTCTGGGAATTATTTTTCATATCCTTTGTTTATGTTTCTAATGAATTATATTTTTCTCATAGGTTTATATAAACTCTGATATCAGGGATATTAATCCTTCATATATGACCTGCAACTATTTCTCCCTATTTATCATTAGTCTTTACCTTTGCTGAACAGAAAAATTTTGTCTCCATGTGGTCAACTGCATCATCGATCTTTTCCATTATGATTTGCCAGTTTCGTGTCCAAGAATTTTTTTGGAATGTCACCCAATTTTCTTCTAGTTCCTTTATGATTTATTTTTTTTCCTTCCCTCCCTCTGCCTCTCCACCCCTCCATCCCTCTGTTCCTTACTCCCTCCATCCTTCTCTCCCTCTGTTCCTCCCTCTCCATTGCCATCTTGGCTCCTTCTGACACTTATCATTTCTGGAGTGAGGCAGAGATAAAGCTTGTTTTTCCAGTGTAACCGGCCGGTTGTCCTGACACCATGATTGAATAGTCCATCCCCACCCACCCACCAAAATGTCCTAGGTTTTACACAGGTTCTAGCCCTATTGCAGATCCACTGAAACAGAATCTCTAAGAAAAGTGCCCCAGATCTATATTTTCACAAACTTCTCCATGTAAATCTGACATACACTTTTCTTTTCTACAGCCTGGTATTTGGGGAAACTGCTGAAACTCCTCTAAGCGCCACCTATAACTAATCACCTTGTCTCCAGGTTCCCAGCCTTCCTCCATGCCACCCCACCCTTCACTGTGGAAAGTGAAATCTCTTCAATTGCCAACTTCACCAGGCCTCCCCCTTTGTCAAGAACTCTCCGTAGCTCCCCACTGCAGGGAGATGCAGCCATTGGCATTTCAGGCCCACCATAATCAGGCCCTGCCCGGCCTTCCCGGCCCCTGCCCCCCATGCTGCACTGTCACTATGCATCAACTCTAACCAGCAGGCTTTTGACCTCTCTGCATCTACACATCGCTGTTCCCCGGGGAACAGGGGGACGAAGGAGTCTGGAGGCTATTTCCTCAGAGGAGTCGGGAACGCTTCCCAGAATAAGATGTGGTTGAGCTGGGCCTCGAAAGATGGGATAAATGTTGATGACTGTCAGATTTGGAAGAAAGAGATCCTAGTCCAGATGGGAGGTACAACGTATGCAGAGCACAGGAGGCTGGCACATGGCCACAAGGAGTGTTGAGCTTGCTGCCTCTCTCCGGCCAGGGCAGGGGCCCCACACTGCACCTGGTTGGGTTTAGGGCATGGGCAGGAGTTCCCACACGTTCCCTCCTACGCTCTGGAGTGATAAGAACAAGCCCCAAACTGTGAAGGTTCAGTTGTCCAAATACATCTTCTGACAGAGCTGGGGTCAGTCCTGATCCTCAGAAAGCAGGTGGAAGGCACAATCCACCCAGGCATCCAGGCCGTGCTGCTGGGCTGTATCAGCCTTCCGGGGCGGCCGGCCCTTCACAGCCTCCGGCCTGGATTCACTCACGGGAAACAGGCACTACCGAGGGAGGGTCTGGTGGACTGCCTCTGCTGGGAAGCTGCAGTTTTCCGCTAACCCAACAGGTCAGATAGTACAGCTTCCCTGAGAAGCCTGAGACGTCTGCCTTAGTTCGGGCCTGTGGTTAACCAGTTCTTCGGCATCTTCCTGGCAAACCTGTCTCCCCTGGACCAGGTAGAGACTCGCCTTATTCATCTTTGTATTTCCAGTGCCTGGCACTGGACCCATCACTGAGTAAAATATTGAAAATATTTTCAAAATACTTACATCCTACCATGTGCCCAAACTATACCAGGCATTACCATGTTGATCCTCACACACGTCCCCTTTTTACAGATGAGAAGACTGAGGCTCAAGGGGGTGATGCTAATTGCTTCAGATGATAGAAGAAAGGGCAGAGGTGGGATTTGAACCCCGAGTTCGAGCCACCACCTAGAAAACCCCCAAGAGCCCTGACCTTGGTCAGAGGGGCTCAGATGGATTCTGCCTTCCTTCCCAGCACCCCAGCTCTTCCAGGAAGTCTTCCCAGTCAACCACAGCCATTTCCACTTGCATCAAAGTCTCCTCCCCTTATGCAAATCACTGTGCATGACTTTGTGGACCTCAGGGCTGAGTTTCTTGATAAATGCTTTTTCCCCCAATCGTGAGTGGTAGATTATTCACTGTCCGGGAGGCTCCCACATCGTTCCCTGGGATGATTGTGGTCTCTGCATTCCTCCTTTTCCTTCCTTTCCTCCCTCCCAAACCCAAGACCCAGACAGGGCTTGGAATTTCTACACACTAGTCAAAAAGCAAATTCCACTCAGAGCACAGAGAAACCTAGGCAATCCTGGCTGGAGTTTGTCTTGCTGTTACCCAGGGACCAAGGTGGAACTGACATCACTGGGGAGGATGAAGTCTCCAGCAACATTCCAGAGGAAAGCAGGAACACATTTCACAGTCCAGACCAAGCAACAATGCAACCAGAACTCCACTCTACCAGACCAGTGGAAGCTCAGATTAGCCCCATTTATGTGTGGTTGTGATAACTTAGGCGAAGATGGTCCTAACCAATGCCCTGTGTCTAGACTGAACAACTGAACTCAATGTGTGTCAGGGCTGTTCTTAGTGTGTTTTTTTTTTTGGCGAGGAAAATTCGCTCTGAGCTAACATCTGTGCCAATCTTCCTCTATTTTGTATATGGGTTGCCACCATAGCATGGCTGATGAGTGGTGTAGGTCCACACCCGAGATCTGAACCCATGAACCCGGGCTGCTGAAGGGGAGCACGCCAGACCTAACCACTACGCCATGGGGCCGGCCCCTGTTCTTAGTGTTTCACACAATAACTCTATCAGGCAGGGACTATTATGATCCTCATTTTACAGATGAGGAAACTGAGGCACAAAATCACAAAGCTGGTAATGGTAGAGCTGGAACCTGGACCTGAGCCATCAAGTGACCTCTACACTGGAGACCCTCAAGGCAGCTGGGGCCACGTCAACCTCGCAGACAGGACTCAGATCTGAATCACAGTCCTAACACCTCGGGTAACCAAACACTGTTCCCAGCAGCATTCCTTCCCATCACGTGGACTGGTCTTGTTACGAGCTTTTTTTCCTTCCACCTAGAAAAGTATCAACAGTGTTTCCGTCTTGTTCCCATTGGGACTGAAAATGAGCTAAGATCAGGGATGGTAGTCTCGACTCAACAGGAGCCTGGTGAAACCCAGATGCTTGCAGTTTATTAATCTATTAAGTTATCTACTGTTATGAATCTAGTTATGTATCTACCTACCTAGCTTGTCATTTACTTAAATCTCCTTTGTTCCAGTAAAGATTAACAGAGGCTTCTGGACACCTGGGAGAACCTGGTGAGCATCTGAACTCAGCTCAACCTGCTTATCTTAAATGGTCCAGGAAGTACTTGCGGGTGAAGGAGCTTAAGGAAGAACGAAGCCTGAAATGAGAGGGGGAAGGGTCAGGCAGACTGGTCTTCTGGCCGTTTCCATTCTGCCAGTCTCTCATCAACACCACCTAAGAAAGCCTGCACTCCACACTGGTGCAGTGGCCTGCTTGCTCATCAGTTTCTGGTAGGTCTCTAGCTGTTCCTTCGGTGACATTTTGTTTCTACACAAATGACCATGGTACAAAAGGCACGCCTGCCTACAAGCTTCCTAGGTAGTGAAGGTTCTTCAGTCTACTACGAAGGGCAATACATAGAACACACTATAACACACACACACACACCATAAATAAACTAGATAAGGACAAATGACCAGGGAGACTAGGTGACATAAACAATGTATTCCAAAAGTGGACAGTGACAAAAGTAGAAATTCCCTGTGGTCTCCACCATTCTTGGTCACGTGAAGGATATAGGTATAACTGTACTAGTAATGATACAGCAGTTATAACGATCACTTTGCAATTCATTTCTTCGTTGCTTCGCTCAGTCTGCAAGCATTACATGGACCTTCTCAATGCCAGGCCAGTAATATGAAAACAGACATCAATTATAGACCTTACTATAAAGTTGACAGTACGCGATCAAGACAGTGTAGTATCAACACAAGGAGAGACCAAAAAAACAAACAAAAAAACCCAATGGATACAACAGAGTAAGGAAACAGACTCTTACATCTACCTGATTTATAACTAAGGTGCTATTGCATTTGGTGGGGGAAACGATCATCTTGTCAGTAAATACTGCTGAAGAAATTGGATATCCATATGCAAAAAAATGAACCTTGGGCCCCACCTCACACCATACACAAATATTAATATGAAATGGATGATTGGCCTAAATACAAAAGACTAAACAATAAAGCTTGTGGAAGAAAACACAAGAACATATCTTCGTGAACTTGGGGCCAGCAAAGATTTCTTACATAGTTAACAAAAAGTATAACCACATAATCATAAACAAAAGGATTGATAAATTGGGTTTGATCAAAATGAAAAACTTTTGCTCATCAGAAGATAGCAATAATAGAGTAAAAAGACAAACCACAGATTGGGAGAAGATATTTGTGATACGTATTCAACAAAGGAGTCATCCAGAATATAAAACACTTCTAAAAATGACTTTTTAAAAAAGGCAGACAATTACTTTTTGGCCAAAATCAACTGAAAATGGATCAAAGACCTAACCATAAGAGCTAAGAGTATAAAACTCTTGGAAGAAAACATAGGGGAAAATCTTCATGATATCGGATTTAGCAATATTTCTTGAATATGATACTAAAAGCACAGGCAACCAAAGTAAAAATGGATAAACTGGACTTCAGGAAAATTTAAAACTTCTGTACACCATAGGACATGATCAACTGAGTAAAAAGGCAACCTACAGAATGGGAGAGGAATATTTGCAAATCATATATGTGAAAAGGGGTTAATATCCAAAATATATAAAGAACTCCTACAACTCAAGAACAAAACCCAACCAACTAGATTAAAAAATGAGCAAAGAACTTGATTTCTAGACATTTCTCCAGAGAAGATATACAAATGGCCAACAAGCACACAGAAAGCTGCTCAACATCACTAATCATTAGGAAAATGCAAATCAAAACCACGAGATACCATTCACGTGCATTAGGATGGCTACTATCAAAAAAACAGGAAATAAGCACTGGTGAGGATGTGGAGAAACTGGGATCATTGTGTACTGCTGGAGGGAATGCAAAATGGGGCAGCCTCTACGGAAAAAAGGACAGTGGTTCCTCAAAGAAATTAAAAATAGAATTACCATATGATCTAGTAATTCTCCTACTGGGTATATACTCACAAGAATTGAAAGCAGGGTCTCAAAGAGATATCTGTACACCCATGTTCATAGCAGCATTATTCAAAATAGCCAAAAGGTGGAAGCACCCAAGTGTTCACGACAGATGAATGGATAAACAAAGTGTGGCATACACACACAATGGAATATTATCCAGCCTTCACAAGGAAGGAAATTCTGACACATTCTACAACATGGATGAACCTTGAGGATATGATATTAAGTGAAATAAGTGAGTCACATGAAGACAAATACTGTACAATTCCACTTAGACGAGGCATCTAGAACAGTCAAATTCATAGAGACAGAAAGAATGGGGGTGCCAGGGCCTGGGGGGAAGAGGGAAATGGGGAGTAGTTAGTTAACGAGTACCGAGTTTCAGTTTTGCAAGATAAAAAGAGTTCTGGAGGTTCATTCACATTGCACAACAATATGAAAACACTTAACACTGATGAACTTAAAAATGGTTAAAATGGCAAATTTTATGTGTATTTTATCATAATTTTAAAAAATGGCCAAAGATTTGAACAGGCACTTTAAAAAAGAGGTTATCTAAATGGTCAATAAGCATATGAAAAGGTGCTCAACACTATCACTCATTAGGGAAATATAAATTAAACCCACCACACAGTCACCAGAATGGCTAAGATGAAACCAACAACATGATACCAAATGTCGGCAAGGATGTGGAGCAACTGGAATTCTTCCTGTACATTGTTGGTGGGAAGGTAAATTGACACATTTGGACAACTGATTGTCAAAATCCTCAAAGCCAAACACACACCCACCCTACGACCCAAAAATTCCACTCCTAAGAACATATCCTACAGAAATGCATGCATACATGTCTGCTAAAAAGCACAAAAAAGGATGTTCATAGTAGCTTTATTCATAACAGCAAAAAACAAGAAACCACCCAGATGCTAACAGCAAATGGAATGGATAAATAAATTGTAGTATTTTCATACAAGAATTATTACATCGTAATAAAAAAAGAATAAAGTATTGCTACAGACAAAAATATGGATGGATCTCACAGATATAGTAATAAGCAAAGGAATTCAGATACAATAGACTATGTGATGTATGGTTCCATTTAATTGAAGTTTAAGAACAGGCAAAACTAATTTTATGGTATTAGAAATCAGAATAATGGTTAGCGCTAGTGGGGCAGGTGCATATTGACTAGGAAGAGAAGGCAGGAGCTTTCTGGGGTGATAAAAACGTTCTACAACTTGATCTGGTTACATATATATTACATGGGTGTATATATATATATATATAAAAACTACTTGAGTCATACACTTATGCATACATAATTGTATGTATGTTATGCTTCAATTTAAAAAAAGACATGGACTTTGCTCTTGAAAACTACAACGCCTATAAGGAGAGAGACACAAACAGAAATAGGTATATAAGGCGCGGTAGGCACCATGATGGAAACAGGTTCCCAGTACAGGTTGGGGTGGGGAGGGAGGGCTCCCTAGGGTATGCTTTAGAGAAGGGACACTGGGCTCTGAAGGGCACAAGGGATTTCACCAAGCAGAATAGGTGACCAGTGTGGGCAAAGGCAGAATAATGCTGGGGGAAAGAAACCCTGAGTGTGTGGGAAAGTGGGTAGTCCAGTGTGGTTAGAGGGTCGGGTGTGCAGAGCACAGTGGGAGGAGGAGAGGCTGAGGACATGAATCAAATCAGGCTTCAGATTTGTTTATTTAAATAAGATCCCCATAAACATGTGTTGAGTAAATGAATGAGCCTTCCCACAGTCTTGACACATCTGACACCCAGAGTCAAAAGACAAGTGTGTTTGCATGGGAGCAAGTACTGATGAAATATGCTCCTCGTGTGGTCATGGAGTCCATTTCTTCTAAACTTGCTAATTTCCCCAAAGTCTGATGTCTTCCAGACCCCAGAATTCGAAATCATCTTCCCTCGGTTACAGTACTGACTCTTTGCTATGAAAGCTGAGGATTTTTTGTATTTGCCCTCCCCCCCAACATCCTTCTGCTCCATTTCACAATTTTTGACTTATATATTTTCGCTTCTTCTGGCAGTTGCCTTTAACATCTTCAAATAACATATTTAAATTGCTATTTCCTGGTCTGTCAGCTCTAGACAGTATCTATTCACTTCCTGCTATGAACAATGAAGAAATGCAGGCACATTCCCTTCTTCCTTGCCTCCTTTCCTCTGCCCACCTTCAAATTCTGGTTAGTTATACATTATTACTCTTACATGGGCAAGTTTCATAACATTTACATTCTCTTCTACATTATAATTAAGTCCAGTCTATAGGTTAGTTCCAAAAATTGAAGCTAATAAACAATATGTGATGACAACATTCTCTGGGGAATCTCTTAGTATGAATGGACCCAAGAGAAAGAAACGTAATTCCAAATCACCGAAACTTTGTCACAAGAAGAAAGTCCTCCACCAGTCAAGAACCAGTTAAACTTCCTACAAAATATTTATGGCTTCCGTCACTTCTTTGTGACTCTCATGTCATTATCTCTTCGGGAACCTTTTTTGATTCATAGAAATAACTCCAGGAGGGTTTTTTTTTCCCCTCCAGAAAATATAGAAGACTGAGTGATAAATTTTCTGAACTCTCATCCATTAAAAAAAGTCTTTATTTTGCTTTCAAAGTTTGAGGAGCTAGAATTTTTAGTTCAAAATCATTGTCCTCTAGAATTTTGAAAGCACTGCTCCACTGTCCTTGAGCATCTTGTGTTACTGATGAGAAATGCTGATTTTCTAGTCTCTCTGGAAGCATTTTGGTTTTTATCCTTGATTTTCTGAAATTTCAACAAGATGGGTCTAGATGTTCCTTTTCACTAATTCTTGTACCGAATTCAGTGTACTCTTTTGATTTCAAAATCTGGGCATGTTTCTTCAACTCAGGGAAAATTTCTTTTGTTGTATCTGTGACTATTTCTACCCCTCCCTCTGCCTCTGCTATTGCCTGTCGTCTCTGCTGCTGGATCTCCTAACTGACAGAGACTGAATCTCCTGGATCTATCCTCCGTAGGTCTTAAGTTTTTCTCCTTGATGTTTTGCTCTACATTCTGGGATTCTTTCTTAATTTTAGCTTCTGGATCACCAGTCTGGTCTTCCTCCATATCCACTGTGTCATTCAGTTTATCCACTGCATTTCTTTTTCAGGAGTCATATTTTTAATTTTCCATAATTATTTCCTTTTTTCTGATTGCTCCATCTTCATAGCAACTGGTTCCTTTCTAGTAAATGAAATCATCTCTCAATTACTGCTGAGGACACTAATCATAGGGCCATAGCCTACATGCCCTATTACAACCACATGTCCTTCTGGTCCCCTTCTGGGCAGGACCAACCATCCGGGATTTGTGACGATCCAGGGCCTGGCCAGTCTAGATCTTAACTTATCTCACTCAAAGAACATCACGTCTTGAAGGAACACAGAGCCCTTCCACGTGAGCTGCGGTTTCTGGGAACGCTGGTTGTACCAAGGACAGTCCCTCTTGGTGAGCACACAGTCTTTCTTCCCCTGCCTACATGGGCAACCCCCGCCCCCACCCCTGCTTGCAGTAGCAGGTGCACAACTCCGTCCAGCCAGCCGCTCCTGGACCCTCCCCACAAGTAAGACCCAATAACTTGTTACGTCTTGTACACCATCTCCAGGGCTTTTCCTCAGTCTCTCCAAAACCTATCCCATGCTACTTGCACACAAGTGGGCATGCAGCCAGACACGAATGATAATTTATTTTAGAGTTCTCGCATATTCGAACTATCTGTTTCCTTTGGAGTGAGCTCTTCTCTTTTCTTTTTTCCACTTTAGGCCTTCTTTTCCTGCTATTGGTTTTCTTCTAATGCTTGGTGATCCTGGCTGTCCACATGTATTTATGAATGAAGGACTGTATTGTTATTATATGTGTTAGGATACAGGTTCTAGCTCCTGTAACAAGGACACAGCTGTAAGAGTGGCTTAGACAAGGCAGAAGCTTATTTCTGTCTTGTGTCACAGTCTGAGTGTAAGTGGCTGTAGGTGGCTTCCCAGTGTGGATATATTTGATCTCACTCTTCTGTCATCCACAGCATTTGCCTTCCGTCTCCCTCCATCCCGTCCACATCCTAGTCAGTGGGAAAGAGAAAGCGGGGGCAGGCCTGGGAGTTATACATATGATTTCAGCTCACCCCAGCCACAGGGTCACAGGGCTGCCAGGAAGCCCAGGAAATGTTGTCTTTAGCTGGGTGGCCATGTGCCCTGCTAAAATTTCCATCACTGCAGAAGAGGAGAAAAAGGATACTGGGGAAAGAATGAACTGGCTAGGGCTTCCTGTGAGGTCTTTGGTTGATTTTTCTGACAGGTTTGCCCTTGAATGTGATGGTGGAATCATGAGCCCATACGGCAGGGTTCTTGTAAGAGGGTGAAACATTATGATGGCCTTCTCTCTGTAAGCACTGTGGAGAGGAAGCCAGCCAGGGACTCCTGCAATTGCCAAAAGAAGGGCTTTACTCTGCGGTGGGCATAGTGGTATACATCCTCCCACCGCAGAGCTGCCATACTTCCCTGTGTGCCCCCGGCCCCCACACCCAGTCGGCTGGGGAGGTCTGGAACTCCCTCAGCTTGGCTGCTCTCTCAGACCCTGGCCCCGTTACTTTCCTTGGAGAGCATTTCTTGGGATTCGGCCTGCCACTGGCTGCCTGCCTCTCCACGTAGAAAGTGAGAGGGGTTGACCTGTACTTGCTCTTCTGAAAAGTTCTTCAAGGGACTCTGTAACCTTGGCAGCCCAGTCCTGTTCTTTGTCTTCTTGGCTCTCAGCTTGAACTATGCTTCGCTTTTCTGGGATAAAAATCACTCAGGCCCCTGGAGTCTTGGCTGCTCTGATTCCTCTGTTCATGCAATCTCATGGGCTTCCCATCTTCCTGAGACCAATAACCATCTCTGGTTCACTTCCTGAGACCAATCACCATCTCTAGTTCACGGATGGCATGCTATCCTGTTTTCCAATATGATGATGTCATCCTTTCAGAAACGGCTTTCTCTGCCATCTAACAATTCCTAGGAAAGATGTGCAGGCAGACCCTTGAGCTCTGGCAGTTAGGAAATCTCGTTGGCAGAGAGGCCGATGGCCTTTCCAGATGCTGATGCACCAGCGGGGAAGACGGGCCCTTGCAGCTGAGGGCCATCATCTTAGAGCCCCAGGGTGTCCACCCTTGTGGAGAGTGCATTCGACACTCCTGACTCTAGCCCGGCATGGAGGTGGCAAAGCCCACCCAGTTCCATGGGTGGCAGAAAGAGCTGGTTCTGCTCGCCTGGGCAGCCTGGTGGTCCACCAAGGCGCCAGTCAATGGCCGGACTGCCCAAGGGTCCTATAAACCACCGACGGGCACCTGGCACTCTGCTTTTACCCTCTCTCAGCTTCTGGGGAGATCCTTTGAAGGCAGGCGATCAACCAACCCTCTCTACCCTGCCACCCACTCTACACAGGAGCTGAGCATCATGGAGCCATCCACACCAAGTGTGCCAGGAGAAAGGGGCTCCATCCTAGCCCCTGGAGGCTGCCCAGAGGCTGTTTCTAGTCCATAATTACTCTCCTTCCTAAGACACCTCTGGCTCCCCATACAGTTTAGACTCCACATGTGGCTCCGAAGGTCTCTTCAGTGGGCTCCCGCCCACATCTCCAGCCTCACCTCTCCTTGCTCCCTGCAGTCTGTGTGTTCCAGCCACAGGGAGCTGGAGAATTCTCAAAACACACACCATTCCCATCACCCAAAATGCCCTGCCCCTCCTAGACATGTGGCAAACTCCTCAGTGTCCCTCAGACCCACCTGTGATGGTTGATTTTATGTGCCAATTCAGCTGGGCCACGCTACCTAGACATTTGGTCAAATGTTATTCTAGATGTTTCTGTGAAGGTACTTTTTAGATGAAATGAACGTTTAAAGAAGTATTGTTTGAGTAAAGCAGATTACCCTCCAAAAGGTGGGTGGGCCTCATCCAATCAGCTGAAGGCCTTAAGAGAACAAAGACTGACCTCCCCTGAGCAAGAAGGAATTTTGCCAGCAGATGGTCTTTGGCCTCGAACTGCAACTCTCCTGTGTCTGCAGCCTTTGGCCCACCCTGCAGATTTGGGACGTGCCAAGCCTCCATAATCATGTGAGCCAATTCCTCAAAATCAATCTCTCTCTCTCTCTATTTTTTCTGTGTTTTTTAAATCCTATTGGTTCTGCTTCTCTGAAGAGCCCTGCCTAATACACCACCCCAGACATCAGGTTCCCCAGCAAGCTTTCCATGACCCTCTTACACTCGGTCAAATACTTCTGTATGTCTCACACTGTGTTGTAATTGATTTGCTTATTGGTCTTTCTCCCCCAAGAGACAGACTTCTTTCAGGCCAAGGAGCCTCTCTCATTCACCATTATATCCCCAGCACCTGGCTCAGTGGGAGGCACACTAATAAATGCTGCTTAATAACTAATGTTTGCCAAAAGGGTGGGTGACTCAGTGAGAGCACAAGAGGATCAAGGCAGGTGGCCTCCGGGAGTCTTACTGGGTGGAGTAAGTCAGGTCAGACTCTTGAAAGGGACCCTGTAGGATGGCCAGAGTGGGATAAGATAACTGGTTCCCAAAACCCAGCCTCACAGCACCCCCGCTAAAGACAGGTCACGGTGGGGGGCCTCCGGCAGTTTAGTCGAGGGCGGGCCCCCATGTGCCAGCGTACAACCAGACCAGCTTCTCCAGCCCCACCCAGGGAGCTCGGTTTTATTCTATATTTACTGAATTCTGACCACTGTTTCTTGTCAGGAAATCTCACTCTGGGTCCTGATTTGGATCTTGCTTTTTTGATGACACCTGAGTTCTAGAGCACTTGGGGATGCACCACTGTGTCCTCGAGGGGAGTATTTCTCAGTCTTCTGTAACTTCGGCCCCCCGCCTGCGCTTTCTTGCTCCATCCTCACCAAGAAAGAAGATGCTGTCAAGTGTGATTTTCTGAGGCTGCATTACAAAAAAAAAATAAGCTCTGGGAATCCACACATTTTTTTTCTCCACCCCAATCAGGTGATTTTGAAAATTCCACCCTGTGGGCTGGCCCGGTGGCGCAGCGGTTAAGTTCGCATGTTCTGCTTCTCGGCGGGCTGGAGTTCGCCGGTTCAGATCCCGGGTGCAGACATGGCACCGCTTGGCACACCATGCTGTGGTAGGCATCCCACATATAAAGTAGAGGAAGATGGGCATGGATGTTAGCTCAGGGCCAGTCTTCCTCAGCAAAAAGAGGAGGACTGGCAGTAGTTAGCTCAGGGCAAATCTTCCTCAAAAAAAAAAGAAAAGAAAATTCCACCCTGGCAGAAGGCCACAGGCTGGTGGTGTGGGGCAGAAGGAGGACCCTTGGGGAATCGCTGGTCTGTGTTCCCCAAAGCTCCAAGCACAGGTCGCTGGTTGCCCAGTGCATTACGAACAAATGAAGGAATGAGTGAACAGAAGAGACGAATGCTAAATTGAAGGGATTATAACATGCCCCAAGTTCGTCCTTATAGCTCAGGCCAACTGCATTTCATTCAGGGAAAAAGAAAAGAGGCAGGAGAAAAGACAAGCTATAGATCGACAAAGGGACTGGTGGGTTAAGAATGATGAATCGCATCTTGTGGCAAAGAGAAAAATTGAGAATCAACTGGGATAAGTACAGGGGTGCTGATGCTATGGAGTGCTGACAATATGCCAGGTACCCTCTTAGGCTTTGCATCCTCAATCCTGTGAGGTAGGCAATGTCTTTAAGTCCATTTTACAGAGGAGGCAAGTAGGGCGCAGAAAGTCACGTGACTTGCCCGGGGGCACACATTCAATAAATGTGGGGCGGGAGTCAAGGCAGGCACGTGGCTCCAGAGTGCGTGCTCCCAACCACCTCCTGGGGCAACCTCCCTGGACAGCGCCCTCACATTTAGCCAAGGAAACAAGGAAACATTTTGCTTAAGGTGTCAGGGCTGGACCCAGGCCTGGGGATCTAGAGCCACAGCTTTGCCCGCCCTCCCTGGGCTCCCTGGGCGAGTCGTCCCTGATCTGAGCTGCCTAGTCCCATATTTGAAGAAGAGGGTGTGGACCACAGTTGGGCTCTGGAGACCTTACCCGCCCTGATATTCGGGATGCTTCTGCACCCTAGCCTGGGTCTGCCAGCTGCCCGGAGGCCCGCTCACCCCAGAAGGCCTGATACTGGCTGGGCCTTCTAACTAGGTCTCTGTGGGTACGGACACCCCTTCTTGACATACCAGGCTTTTTCTGCAGGACCTGACCTGACCTCACCCTCCTGCCTGGTTGTGATAGTCTGCCCTGTGTCCTCCAACCTCTCCAGCCTCCCAACCTCCCCCACCGAAACTCTGCCCCCTGCGCCCGACCCCCGACTCCTCCTCACTCTTTCTGCCTCCCAGCCATGGTTCAAGCCCCCTCCATCAGCCCTGCTACCTGGTCCCCTTTCTTCCCTTCTTTGTCCAGCCACATCCTACTTGTCACCCCTGCCAACTTCTCCCTGGGCCTCCAGTACCCCAGACAGAACCAATTCCCCCTCCGTCTGGGATGTGCTTACACCTCTATTTCAGATAACAATAATAATACCAACAATGCCACCTTGTACGGCTGCTGAATAACAGCTCACCAAAGGCTTTCACAGCCACCATCTCATCTAATTTTACTGGGTTCTTCTCCGCAGAGACAACTTACTGTTTATGCTCCATCTCCTCCCTTAGGTTGTAAACACAACGTCTGAACATCACTTTATGTTTGAAAAGTTCCTCAAGACAGCGCCCTGCGCAAGGCCTTCTCATCTCACTTTGCAGGTGAGGAGACAGCGGTCGAGCGAGGGTGTGGGACTTGCCGCATCACCAGGCTGGAGAGCAGCCAGGCTGGACCCACGGCCCAGGCCCCTCATCCTCAGTCCCACGCTTCTCCAGGATGCCCAGCTCCCTGAGTCTGCACCCAGGATCTGATTCATTTCTGTATTCTTGCTCTGTCCTGAACCCAGGAACCTGGAGGGGTTTGTTGACGTGAAAAACAAATTCACCAAGGCCTAGATTCACCCTCCTATGTGCCTCTCTCCGGACCTCTACGATGCCAGCCCCACCCCCACACTTCATCTTTGCACTTGCGGAGATGGGCAAAGGTGGGACCTTCACAGCCTGAAATCCTGGCCCTTTTCCCTTTACTCAGAACCTCAGAAGACCCAGTGGTGTTTCTTCTCCGTCCTGCAGTAACGGGGCAGCCTCTGCTAGTCGTCTCTGCCATCCCAGCAGAGTTCACAAAGTACCTCCTCCCAGGATGCAGCCCGGGGGGAGACAGAGATACTTGGAAGGGGGAACTACGAGGATGCCCTGGAGAGGGAGTGTGGAGGGCAGCCAGAGTGCTGAGCGCTGAGTCATCTCCCTGGAAGCCAGGCCAGGCACAGCCCTGCTCACTCACCTGCAGGGACTCCCCGCTCCCTGCCAAGAACGCCAAATCCTTCTAACAGCTACAGTCCTCTCCAAATGGGTTTCCCAATAGGTGTGGGGCCCAGTGAGTGATGTCTCTTTCCCAAACAGGATCACACCCCTGCCTTCCCGCGTGGGTTGCTCACAGCTCCCCCCTCTGGTGGCAAGGACAGCTGCCAATTCTCGATCGCTCACTACGTGCACAGGGCTGCGCTCGGGACACCGCAGTGAGTTTCACATGTCCTGTCTGCAGGTGCGGATCTTACAGAGCAGAGGCTGTGCTTTCCTCACCTTTATGCTCTCCGTGTCTGCGCCACAGTGGGCACTCATGGGTGTTGTGAGCGAATGAATGAATGAATGAACGAAGTTATAATTGTGGAAAACCTTAGTTAATGCATTATTTACGGAAATCACCTTAATTCCTTTCCAGAGAAAGGGGGTATATTAATTTCCTAAACTAGAGAATATATTTATCTGTTAATGAATAGAATTTTCTAAATTTTGGATGTCTCTCTCATAACTTTTGGAACCTGCTATATTAGATGGTGTCCAGTATAATTCACATCCTATAAAATTCACCCTTTAAAGTGTACAATTCAGGGGCCGGCCCGGTGGCATAGTGGTTGAGTTTGTGCACTCTGTTTCAGTGGCCCAGGGTTTGTGGGTTCAGATCCCGGGTGCAGACCTACACACCGCTCATCAAGCCACACTGTGGCGGCATCCCACATAGAATAGAGGAAGATGGGCACAGATGTCAGCTCAGCGACAATCTTCCTCAAGCAAAAAGAGGAAGATTGGCAACAGATGTTAGCTCAGGGCCAATCTTCCTCACATACAAAAAATAAATAAATAAAATATACAATTAAGTGGGTTTTAGCATATTCACAAGGTTGTGCAACCATTATCGTCTAATTCCAGATCATTTCATCACTCTCAAAAGAAACCCGTAACCAGTCACTCCACCATCCCCTCACCCTCCTGTCCAATGACAACCACTAATTTATGTACTTTCTGTCTTTATGAATTTGCCTCTTCTGGACATTTCATATAAATGGAATCATATGATATGTAGTCTTTTGTGTCTGGCTTCTTTCACTTAGCATAATGTTTTTACTCATTTACTTAAAAAATGTCTGTTTTTCATGGTGTTTCTCAGAGCACCCCGGCCCTGGGGGTTCTGAGGTCTATGAGATCCTGTAGGTCAGAGCCAGCTGCCATGAGCCTTCAGGACAGCGTGGGGTCTGGCAGCTGATGTACAGGACCAGCGTGGGAGTCGGCTGGGAGATCATAGTCACAGCACGGGGCTGACAATAGAACCAGAGGCTAGCAACCCATCACACCGGGGGACTGCCCTGGGAACGCCCCTTGGGAGCTGTGAGGGCACAAGGAAGAGATTCTGGCACATCTGATGGGGGGTGGGGAGACCAGGGTGTCAAGTCCCCCAGCTCTGGGCCTGCCCTTCTTGAGTCTGAAGGGGGAGTCCCACTTCTGAGGCAGCTTCAAAGCTCCACAGGAGGTTCCAAATCTTCAAAGCTCCAGGGCTGGTTCTGATCTGGGGGTGCAGAAGAGGGAATGGCCACCCCGAATGCCTCGCCACCCTTTCTGTCTCACCCAGGCGTCCTTTAGCTGGGAAGCAGATCCAGGCAGGAAAACCCAGCTGGCTGAGCAGAGCCGAGAACGTGTTGATCTTAGGCAGTTTGTGCATGAATTGATTAATTAATCAATCAGTTAATTCCCTTTCTGTTTTTTGGAAATTTCAACTTGCTGTATTCCACCAAGGATCTGAGATGGTTTACAGAAAACAAAATAAGAGCACAAATTAAAAATGACAAATCAACCCAGGGGACATGGAAGACGTAAGTTCTAGGCCAGAAGAGAGAGAACAGCATAAATAAGGCGTTTAGAAGGCACCAGGTGGTGGCGCTCTCTGGGCGCTGGGATCAGGGCACAGCTTCCTGGCCGTCCACAGACAAAGGGCAAGACAGCGTGTGTCACATCCTCAGCATCTTGACAATAAACACTCCAGTTCCTCAGAAAGACCAAAGCACTTCTTGGCACTAAGATCTGAAGGGCATTTCTCTCCTGCTGTTTTAAATAGGGAGCCATGAAGTCATTCCTCCAACACTCCTTGGGCCCCGACATGCCAGCCCTGGGCTGGGTGTTCGCCTCTGCCTGCGTCCAAGGCTGCCGGCTGGGCCCCGCCCTTTCAATCATTAGCTCTTGTTTGGGAAACACTGTGCCATTTGGTGACCACTCTTCCAAGTTTTGCCAGAAACACATACCATCTGTACTGTTATTTATGTAATATTTTAATTTACATTGACTTGAATTTGACTTGTTAAAACACGGCCTCGTCCTAAGCAGTGGGGATCACAGGTTTAACTGCCAGCTCTAGGTTTCTACTGAATTAACTAAACAACTATTAAAGTAAAGCATTTCACCCATGTTCCTCTAAAACCATCTCATGTTCTACTAGTGGTTTACATCTTGCACTTGGGAAATAAGCCCCCATCCCTGAGCCCCGGATGCACGGGGGCACAGCCCTCTTCGTGGATGGCAAAGCCCTCCCTCACCTCCTCCACCTGACGGAGGGATGGAGATGGCCCCCGGGAGCCCTGGTTTAGGCTCCCCATCACACTCCATAGAGGCATCGGAGCCGCAGCCAGTTTAAAGCTCACGTGTGACAGATGAAGACACTGGGGCCGGAGAGCAGAAGGGACTTGGCCCGAATCACAAGGCTAGTGAAGCAGTTTGAGAGAGCGGCCGGGGTCTCATCTGCCTCCACGGCAAGCCCCAGGAGGGCAGGAAACGTGTCTGTTTCATACACCAGGCTAAATCCAGTGCCCAGAACTCTGCCTAGCACATAGTAGGTGCTCAGAAAACAACTATGGGATGTTAAGACCAAGTTCAGGATGAAGGTCACCTCTGGGAGGGAGTGTGGGAGGGAAGGACCTGCGATTGCAGAGGGCTATGCAAGGGCTTCCACTGGACTTGTCGAAGTCTCTTTTAAGCAGGGTGGTGGGTTTACTGCTGTTTGTTATGTTATTGTCTATTTTGTTGTTGTTGCTGTTGGATTGAAATATTTTTAAAAACTTAAATAAATTTGTTAAATATGTGAACGAATCTAGGGCCCCTTTAACAAGTGTGTTTTCTCTCTGCTAATGCAACACTCTGTGCCCCATCTCAAGTGGGCTCTAACTGAAATGGAAGAAATGGGTCTGATTTCCTTGGGGGGGTACTCTCCAGCTGGGGTCTTCTCAGCTTGTCACCTCTCCCTCCACTCCCAAAGCCTGTGGCACTTGGCAGGGTAAATCTGAGCATGACTGACAACAACCGAGGCAGAATCCATCTCAAACAGGCCATGGCATCATTGGCATGGCTCAACAAACCGAACCAGGTCTAGGGAGATGCTTAGAGAATCCCAACTGGATCCACGTGGGCTCCACCAATGAGCACCACATGAGGGCAATGAGCCTTTCTGTAAAACCAAGCTGCCCACCAACGTCTCTGTTCTCCATCTGCAGAAATGACAAATCTTGGCATATATGTTTTGTGAACAACAGACTATATTGTTGGGTCAAATGCCAGGCTAGGATGTACACTGAGATTGCCAAGATGGGTCCACAAAGTCTCAGAGTCACAAGGTTGGAAGGGACCTTCATGGTCACGTGACTCAAGTCTCCCCTAGGGACTGCTCTCAGGAGGCTACTCATGACCTGGGGCAGCAGAGATCTGTCTTCTTTTTCTGCAAGGGTGTGGGGGAGGCTTTTTTTTTTTTTTTTAATAAAAATGGAATCCTGCTATGTACGTTTCTCTGCACCTTGCTTTTCTCATGGATCATCTTTCCAGGTCAAAGGCCAACAGTTTTTGAGCAGTTAGCATAGACCAAGCACAGTTATAAGCACTTCACATGCATCAAGCCTATGGGGCAGGCACTATGATAATCCCTACTTTTCCAAAGAAGAGACTGATGGTCAGAGAGGTCATGTAACACAGTTTGTGGGATCCGGATCTGAACCCTGGCAGTCTGTCTCCAGACCCTGTGTTCCTAACCACTACACTTTACTGCCTTTCTAAATGGAGACTGGATCTGTCTCATTCTTTTTAATAGCTGAATGATGGGCCATGGTTTCAATATAATACCTTCAAATTTCCCCTACTGTTGAGTTTTTATATTTTTTTACCACTAGAACTTTGCGAGAAACATCCTTTGTACACACATCTTTACAGACTAGCGCTATTGTTCCATAGGCCGGATTCCCAGAAGTGGGGCCGAGGGTCAAAGTGTACGTGTGTTTTGGGTTGGAATAGCTACAGGGCCTATTGTTTGAGGAGTCTTCCTAAGGATGAGCCATGTAATTTTCACTTGCTGGTTTTGATTCTGTCCCAAGAACCACGCAGAACAGCTCCAGCCCTCCTCTCCAGGACTCCCCCGGGAGGGCTGAGGGCAGTCTTCTCTTCCCCAGATTCCTCAGATAGTCCTCTGACAACATGGTTGGGTGTCCCCTATGGCTGCTCCAGACTGCTCTTAAAGTGCTGTCCCTCTGGGGTGACCTCCTCCACTGAAAGACACACACCCCGACAGTATCTCTTCTGATGTCAATGGCGGAGGAGGAATGACCCAAGGAGGTAGGATTCAGAGTCCTTATCTTTAGCTCTCCCAAAATCACACACACGACATTTTGAGAAAGATGCCCTTAAAGACCAACCAAATTCTACCTCCACACAACCAGAAAATAGAGCTCATTCTTCACCTAGAGAAGATGCCAATGATTTTGGAGCCAGGCAGAACTTTGCGCATCTTCTAGCTCAATGCCTCGTTTTACAAGAGTCCTGGAGGGCAATGACCAACCCAGGCTCACGTTTACCCCAATGAGCTGGGAGCGCAGGGGCCCTGGGGGCACATTTCTCCCGTTCTCTCTGCCTGCTGGTTCCTAGGAGCTGTCTTACTAGAAAGGCGTAGTGTAAATATTTTGCTAAGCAGCCAAGAGAGGAAACTTACCCAGGCTGAGCTGCCCTGTGCTGGGTGCTGGCCATGGACACAATGCTCAATGAGGGCCATTATCTAGGGAGGGAGGGCTGTTTGTTCCGCTGCGGGACGGTGCCAGAGCCCGGAGCCACCAGGCTTGCCACCCTGGCTGCCACACAGAAGAATCTCCTTGCGCTCAGCAGACTCTGTGGTTATGCAATGCGGGCCAGGAGGTTAACTCTCCCCAGACGGGAGCCAAGCCTTGTTCCTTCCTGCCTGAGTGTGTCCATCTGTAAATGCTCAGAATGGAGGGCCTCAGTGTTTGCAAAGAATGCTCGGGCCCTGAACCTACTGGGTTCAGCGTGCCCATCCCTGTAGCTCCTGGCACCCTCCTGCCAAGGCCCTGGGCCCCAGCCCAGCGTCTGCCCGCTGCTACTCAGGCATCACGCAGGGCCTCACAACCCTGCCTCCCAGTCTGTGCGCCTGCCCGTCCCTCTCCTGCTTCCTTCTTTGTCAGTTGTATCTAGTCTAAGGCTCCCTTTCTGAAGCACAAGTTCCACCCCACGTCCTCAAAGCTTTCCCTGACCAGCTCCCAGGGACCCGAGATGAAGTAGTGAGTTTTCATGCCAAAAAAGATCTTGGAATTTATCTATCCAACTGCCCCATTTTCCAGATGAGGAAACTGAGGCTTAGAGAGGTTTGACTAGCGTGAAAGCAGAGTGAGCAAATGTGAGGACCAGCACACATCTCCTTTCCAAACTCTTTATCTTATACCTCACATCCCATCTGTCAGGGGATCACATTGGCTCTGCCTTCAGATGGTACCCAGAATCCGACCACTTCCCGCCATCTCCACGGCCGCCATCTTCGTCTGTAACACTATCCCTTCCTGACGACAGCACCAGCCTCCCAGCTGGCCTCAGGGCTGCCCTGGGCTCCTGCAGTGTGATCTCCACACACAGCCAGGGTGGGCCTTCTGGAACATTCAGCAGACCAGGCCACTCCTCCACTCGGACTGCCAACGGCTTCTCAGCTATCTGCACACCCTCCGCCTGTCACCTCTCCAGCCTCCTCTCCTCCTACGCCCCCCACCCCCATCCCTCCAGCCACACTGGCCTCCTCGCTGTTCCCACCCGGCATGATCCCACCTCTACCCGGAATGCTCTTCCCCAGACAGCCCGGCGCTCATGCCCTCACCCCTCAGGCCTCGGCTCAAACGCCACCTTCTCAGTCAGGCGTCTCCTGACGTCCTGGTTCTTCTCCTTTCCCCACTGTCACTTCATCACATACTATATATTTTAGTTGACTAAAAGATAATAACTTTACACTTATTTTATCGATAATATATTCACATCTTTAATATCTCACAAAACATACAGTATGTGGTAAGGTGACAATGTGTTTGTCTATTTTCCCCAGTAGAATATAACGGCAAGAGACAGGAATTTTTGTGTTCTGTCACCTAGAACAGTATGTGGCACCTTCTGTCTGGGCAGTGCCGACTTTAAGGCTGAGCTGCCTCTCTGAGGACAGACGATGGTGATGGTGGTCCTGGTGTCGCTGTGACATAGCGCGTGTGTTAGGAGTTGGGGGAGGGGACAAGTTTGGTGGCACATGCAGGATCAATGGAAGGAGAGACTCTGATGGCTCCAGGGGGGCCAGCTGAGAGGCTGCCCTGATGCTATGTTTTTAGAGCTTTATGGGGGAAACACTCAGACACCCGAGCCTCAGTTCCCCTCGGCCCCTGACTCCCTGGCCCAGGCAGAGCTGCTCCGGACCAGCACCTCCATGGAGGTGGCCACAGAGAGGCTGCCCTGAGGACCCAGGTGTGGCTGGCCCCCCTCTGCTTTAGGCACCTTGAATCTGCATGTCCAGGAATCTCTCTCTCTACATATTTCAAAGCTCCCCAGTGGGTGACTCACGGGCCCCACTGAGTTTGGGGACCTCAGCTGAGTTCCTTTGCAAAGAGCTCTATTCCCAATACTAAATATCTGTTGAATGAATAAAGAGAGAGGGGAGAGGAAGAAGAAAGACACAAGAGAGGAAGACGAAGTCTCTGAGCCCCAGAATGATCCCCAGGAAGTGTGCCAACCAGAACCGGAGAAGAGACAGAACGGCAGGGCCTGTCCCGACAGGTGGGACAGACCTCCAGGTTTCACTTGCTCTGCCACACCTGCAGCTATGCGGGCTGGGGCACAGATCTCAAGCAAACAGAAGCTCGTGATTTCGGCCTTATTCGGATTGACATTTTTATTTACCCATGGCATAATTTCTTTGAGGTCGGCTGGTTTTATTCTAAAGAGGGGCCCCAACGGAGTTACCTGGGTGACTGGCAGTTCAACTCTCTCTTTTCTTGGTCTGCCCTGGCCTGTCCTGACTCAGCTCTCACCTCTCTGAGCACCTCCCTGACTCTTTCACCCGAGCCTTTTCTTCCTAGATGCGTGTGCTCAGTTCTCAGGCTTTCATCTTTAATCCCCTCCTTGTCTCTCTCGGCATTTCTCACCTCGTCTTATTAGCAGCTTCCACAGCTGCACACGCCACCTGTCCTGCCCCAGAACTCCCCAGTCCTGCATTTCCAGCTGCCAACATCTTGGCTTGGCCATCCCATTGGCCTCTCAAATTCAATATGCTTAGCACCAAACTCATCTTTTCTCCTCCTCTGCCGCTGGTACCACCATTCTCCTAACCCTCCAGGCTTGCAACATCAGAACGACCTCGGAACCCCACTCTCCTTTGCCCCCACAGCATCCATCCATCCATCCACCCCACCCATTCCCTCATCTGTTCCACACTTCTGACCGAGCACCACTGCACACCAGGCTGTGCTGGGCTCTGGGGACATTCACCATGCCTGTCCCTCCTCCCTCTGTGGAACCTCCAGGGCCACCTCAGGCCCTGAGATTGTGAGAGGAAGCCTGTCCCAGAACCAGTCAGTCCCACAACTCCAAGTAGTTCGCTGTGTGACTTCGGGCAAGTCACTCGCCATGTCTGAGCTTGGGTGTCCTTGCCTTTGGAGAGGATTATTCATTCCTGCCTCACCTCTCCCCAGCCTGGCTGTGACACCCACAGGGACGTCAATCTGAAGGATGATCACCACCCCCAACTGTGTTGCAACCTTCTTCCTTCTGCAGATCATGGCCATAACTCCCTGCAGCCTCCTAGCCTCCAGTCTGAGTCAGAGCCCCAGAATCTGCTTTTATTTTGTGAAGAAGATTGGCCCTGAGCTAACTTCCGTGCCAATTTTCCTCTACTTTGTAGCCAGGATGCCATGTCAGCATGGCTTGACAAGCGGTGTGTAGGTCCGTATCAGGGATCCAAATCTGCATACCCCAGGCCACAGAACCAGAGTGTGCAAACTTAACCACTGTGCCACCAGGTCGGGGGGCCCACCGCCAGAATCTGCATTTTAAAGAAACACCCCAGGCAATTCTGTTGGGGCAGAGGGAGTTGTGGACCACACTTGGAGAAATTCTGGCTCACTGGATAGAGTCCAAACTCCCTCACCATTCCCCAGTCCTGAACCAGACCTAGCCCTGCTTTCCAGACGTAGGTCCCACCAGGCTCAGCGGTAACCAGGCTGGGCTATCCACTCACCATCCTGAACTCAGAATGGAGTTTGTTCTTCTGCCACTTCCCCAACACGGAAAGGCTTGCTGACTCTCCTCTCTCGGAAAGTCCCTTTCCCACCCTGAAAGGTCCAACTCGAAGGCCTTCTCCTTCCCGCACTTGTCATGGGTACCCCAATAGACACACTCACCGTTGTCTCCCAGCCGGGTTGCTGACTGGCTTTTCACTGGCTCACATCCTAGCTCCCTAACTAGAAGCGGCCTGAGGGCAACCCTCTGTCTTGCAGATCTCTGTGCTCAGTAACTGCTTACCGAGCATACCGTCTACAAAAGCCTAGACACGCACCCCAGGAGTACACAAAGGGCTGGGCAGAATTCCTGCCTGAGGGGGGCCCTCTCTAATGCAAAGCCAGAGGGTACTCGCCTGCTTGATCAGAGTAGAAAACAAGGGAGGGTACCAGAGAGTCTCAGAGCAAGGGTTCCTAACGCCATGGGGGAGGGAAAGTCCAGAAAGAAGGAACTTTGCAGGAAGGCTTGGAGCGTGAGGAGTCGGGGTGGGGGGTGAAGGGGGATGGAGATGATGGGAATGGCTGGGCTGGGAATGCTGAGCTAAGGAGCTGGATTCGTCCGTCCTGTAGGTCAGGGGTTGGCAAACCCAGGCCGCTGCCTGTTTTTGTAGCTAAGGTTTTACGGGAACCCCGCCCCACCCATTCTTTTACACACTGTCCAAGGCTGCTTTCAGGCAACAACAGCAGAGGGAAGTAGCTGCGAGAGAGACCGTGTGGCTGGCAAAGCTTAAATGTTTACGATCTGGCCATTTCGAGAAACAGTTTTGCCCATCCTTGCACGGGCACCGGAAGCTCTCGGGGGATTTTAAGCAGGGGACAGCATGGGTCAGATTTGTGTCTTATCTTACTATCACTCTGGGACAACGGAGGGATGGCCTGGAGCAGATAAGCCGGCAGGACAGGAAGGTGGTTGGCAGGCTGGGATAACTGTCCAGGAGGGGGATGGATATTGACAATATGGCTGTTGTTTATTGAGAGATTTATTGAGTTGCTGTGTGCCCACACTGGGCTAAGCCCCTTACATGTATTCCCCCATCTAATCTGCACAAAAAATGCAGGTACTGTGGTTATCCCCATCTTACAGATGAGGCACAGAGATGCAAAGCACCTTGCCCAAGGTCACACAGCGGGTATGCAGCAGAGCCAGATGCAAACCCAATGCCAAGTTCAAGGGGCCCTCAGTGCCAAGCTTAAGGTCTTCGGGGTCGAGGGTGTTTGCTTGTTGACGGATCTCTTCGAGTTTCCCTGAGAAGACAGAACACGAGTATTCTCCAGAAGAAAATCTATCCTGAGCGGAGTCAGGCAGGAAGTGGGAGGCAGGAGTGCGGCTATTTTGGAAAAGCGACACGAAAAACCACGAAACTTCCTACCTGTCCCGTTTTGCTCCCATCTGTCCTCGGAAACAAGGCTGCCCCTCTCTTAGATAAAAAGGTGTTTCTCCCCACACCGTGGCTCTGCCGCTGGTGGTGGGAGAGAGCACTAAGCTTAGCACCCATTTGCTATTTTTAAAGGGCTATATAAACAAACAGGGCTATGTAAATAAGAAAAAAATGAGGTCATCCTTTTAAAATCTAAAAATGTTCTCTTTCTATGGGGTGAGCAGCAAAACCTCAGAAAGAACTGGTGCTTTTTTATCCCCCAGAGGCCTTCTCCAGCCCACAGCCTCCGAGGCCACCAGGTCTGCCCCTCCCTTCCTTGCACCCGCCAAGGGAAGGCAGGCAGCCTGGGAGCCGGGACTCCTGGGTTTTATTCCTGGCTCTGTGGGCTTTGCGTCGAATGCCCAAAGCCACTGCCCAACCCCAGCCACCACACCCCTGGGGCTCTGACATCCATCCCCATCCAGGTCACTCACAGGCACTGCCCATGCTCATGTGCCCTCCTCCGGCACAAAAGTGCTGACCAGCTGACCCTCTCCTCTCTCCTCTGCCTCCTCTCCCGCCTCAATCGGCTGAGTGGACTCAAAGGCCCTTTGCATCCTGATTAGAAGCAACTCGTGTGCTCCCTCCACACGTCCTCCCCAACTTCTCTGCACATATTTTAATCACTCCCCATGTTTTTCTGGACCTCTTCTCCCACGCTGATGGCTGGAAGTCACTCCAGCAGCCCCAGAGAGCTGTGTGTAGTCCCTAATGATCCACAGGAGGCACTTCAAGCTTCCACAGGACCTCACGATGCTTCTCTGTGTTTCCCAAGTACTTTCTCCACTACCGACGCCCTCCCCACCTGTGACCCCCTCCGCCATCAACAGCATCACCTCATGTCTCTCTTCTGCCATCTTCCACTCCTTCCTCCTCTGCCTCCCAACCCCAACTCACAGCATCCTTGGCTTCTCTGTTATCCTTCAGCACAGAAATGAGAATCACCAATATTTGCCAAAGGGGCAGTTTTCAAATTGTATTCCATGGAGGTGTTTCAGAGGTTCTTCAAATGTGAAGTGAGAATTTTATTCTAAAAATATTGTTTAACTCCTATTGAAACTGTTATAGAAAAGGGACCGGCACATGCCAACATGTTCTATGGCACATTGTAACACACTGAGTACCGCCAACGGGTGTGGCCAGCTTAACTTGGTCCATGCAGACCATATCAGACCATAGCCTTGATAGATCTTGGACTTCAGTATTGAAACATGTCTAGAAAGACGAAGCTCTTTACTGGGCATCTTTACATTGTTTAAATTTGGGACTACATACACTTATTCAAAACCACACAAACAGGTAGATTCTAAAGCTTGCATGATATGAGAACGCGTGACGTGGGCTATCATGAAGATGTCATAAATGATGTGTGCTTCCTGTCTGAGGGGTGTAAGAAGACGGAATTCAAGCAGTTGTTTGACACTGTCAGGACGCAAACCAGAATGCCTTCCTCCTTCTTCCCAAATGTCCACATAACACCGAAGTGAAGACAAGACCGTCGTGGGAGGCAAGGTCAACTGCTAGAAATCTGTCACCTTCACATCTTCTTCTTGATATGGTTTAGAATTTTCTTAATGCTGTGCCACCAAGCCAAACAAAACAAAGACGGAAAAGCAACACCGGATGTTACCGCTGATCCAGTGAATACAACAATCGTCTCGAACAGAGGCCAGCAAACTTCTCCTAGAGAGGGCCAAATAGTTAATATTTTGGGCTTTGTGGGACAGACGGTCTCCGTCACAACTACTCAACTCTGCCATTAGAGTGGGACAGCAGCCATAGATAACGCAGAAACAAACGGCATGGCTGTGTTCCAATAAAGTTTTATTTATAAAAATCAGGCGGCAGGCAGGGGGAGGCCCACAGGCAGACCCTCCATCCAGACCCTGGGATTTCAATGCTTTTAGACATCAAAGCAGAGTCATTGCTTTGAGAGTCATTGATAGACTTCTGTAATAAACAGAGGTTAAAAATTTGAACTTAAAGGGCCCAGCCCCATGGCCAAGTGGTCAAAGTTCCACGTGCTCTGGTTCGGCGGCCTGTTTTCACGAGTTCGGACACTGGGTGCAGACCTACTCCACCTGTCAGCCATGCTGTGGTGGTGGCCCACATGCAGAGTGGAGGAGGACTGGCACAGATGTTAGCTCAGGGACAATCTTCCTCACACACACACACACACACACACACACAAAGTTGAACTTAAAAAGCAAATGTGTATTTATAAACTACCACTTTAACCTGTTGTATATATTGGCATTCCATGTAGGATTTGACTTTTAAAAAATGATTTTTAAGACTATAAAAGTTTGAAAACTACTAGCAGAGAGCTTTGCTGCTAAGAAAATGCCTTCATATCCATTTCAAATCAGGTTCACCCTATAGTCACTTATTGAGAAATCGCTTTTATTTTGGAGAGAGCCCCAGTCCTGGTCCCTACTAAAGGGGAGCTACAACTCCACCTCTCCCTGCCCTCAGACAATTCCAAACACAGCCACTCCCAAGCCTCAGATGGTGTCATTGGGACTCCCCAGCACAGTCTGCAATGCCATCCAAGGCTGGCTCACAGCTGGCTCCTGCCTGGCACACCTGCCTGCCTGGGCCTGAGCCCTCCACCTTGTTCGGATTGCAGCCTCTGCGCTGGTGGCTGGGGGAAGCTACGCCAGCAGTGGGCCACGAGCGCCCGGACACTCCAGAAGCACTGAGTCAGCACCTCATTAATCACAGATACTTTTATTCCCCAGGGAGAGCTCGGGAAGGGGCGGGGACGAGAATTCTGCTGGAACTGACAGCTCATTTCCCTCTGGGCCAGCCCCATCCTCTACAGATTCTTCCGGGCAGCTGGAAGAGCCCACATGGACAAAAAGAGAGTTGGGGAGTGAAGGAGGGGAGGACAAACGCCGGGCCTGGGGGGGATTCCCTATCCGCACGTCCATGACAGTTCCCCCAGAGCTTGGCTCGCCTCCCTCAGAGGTTACTATTTCCGGCCCAGTTCAAATATCTACTGCACATCTAGCTGAAGAAATCCAGACCCCGCCCTGAAACTGCCAGTGGAGGAGACCCATAAACGGCCTACCATGACCTGTGCAGAAGGAAACAAATGCTAAATTGAAGCACCAGTGTCCCAGGATGCCAAGGAAGGGGGGCCCATTCATTACGGCGCTGTTGGTTCCTATTACAAAGGAAGAAGGCTCATCCTTGGAGCTGTTACTCCCTTTCTTAGGGACACATCCTGATAGAGAAGAAAGTGTTGGGTCTTTTGTAGCCATAGGCTCTGTCCCTTACTAGCTGAGTGACTGTCTTTAAATTACTGAACCTCTCTGTGCTGTTTCCATACCTTTACACGAGGGGCACTAGAACCAGCCTCACTGGGGTTTCTGCAGGACTGAGCCTCGTCTGTAAAGTCCCAGGCCCCACATGCAGTGTCCATCTCTTTACTGTGCCCTGACTCTTAGGAACTCATACACTGGGACCAGATGGCAGAGCACAGCAGACATGTCATGGCTGCCCCTGGGAGGGCAGAGTGGCAGCCACCTGCCTGCACAGGCCGGAAGGGCTACTCACGTGTGGGGAGCCCCTGCTCTGTGTCCAGGCACACTCTAGGGCCTTGCCTACATCTTCACAGCAGCCCTGGGAGGCAGGTGCCACTACTTTCCATTTCACAAGTGAGAAGGAAGAGGCAGCGAGACTGAGCAACTTGCCTGCTAAGCCAGTAAATGCCGGCGCTGGGATGTGAACACAGGAGGATCCAGGGCCTCCCCTAGGGACACCACCTCAGACATCCCCCCTCAGAACGAGGCTCAAGCGCTCAGGCCTTCTTCCGCAGAGTCCAAGGGGTGAGTCCTCCACCTCCGCTGGGGAACTCTGGCCATGGTCTGGATCCAGGGGGCCCGCATGGTGTGGCTGAGCTATGGGCAGAGGCCCGGGCCCAGCCGCCCCACATTCAGGTGGCTCCAGCGATGCCATGTCTGAGGGCTGCCGAGGCCCCATCCTCCTCTCTGGACGTGAGAAAACCTCCGCTTGGAAGGAAGGGAACGAGGCTCTGTCGCGGCACAGCACACCAGGCTGGGAAGCGACCCGGCACTCACAGCTGAGCCCACGGACCCGACGCAGGACGAGCATCACCAGAGCCCCAGGAAAGAGGTCCGAGCACCTAGGCCTTGGCTGTATCAGAATCAGAATCCAGATTCCTGTGTCCTCGACTCCGGAGAGTCTGATGTCTGAGAGCAAGGGTGTGCGGGAATCTGCCTTTTTTTTTTTTTGACCAGGCACCCTCTCCTCCATCCCCCTGGGTGATTCTCATACACTCCACAGCCAGACAAAAGAGCCAAAGACATATTCCCGACCCAAAGAGCTTCTAACATCACACATCTAACCTGAACAACGAGCTGACCTTCTAACATGAAACCATAACACAGACCTGAAGAGCAACAAAAACCCCTTATATATATATATATACACACACATGTCTACCAATGCTGGGCCCCTCCCCAGGACAACTCAGTCAGTACCTCTGGAAGTGGGCCCCCACTAATGGAATTTTTAAAAACTTTCCAGGTGATTCTAATGTGCAGCCAGGTCTGAGAACCACACGTCTTTTCAAGTCTTCACAACAGGGAGGCCCCTAGAGAGACGCCGCCCTGGGGCTCTTCAGGCCAGAGCCTCCTTGTGGGGAGGGCAGAGAGGCGGGTGGAGCTCTGTAAAGCAGGAGGACACAGCGGGGCTGGCGAGTGGGAGGCTGTGGTCCCTTGAGAGGAGTTCCTGCCAGGGAGAGGATGGAAACAGGAACTGGGAGGAGATGACTGCATCTCGGAGGAGATAGCGTGAGGGCAGTGAGAGTGCTGGCACTCAAAGTCTCTAGTCCTGGCCAAGGATGTCCCGAGGACTCCCAGCTTCCACAGAGGCTCAAGGGAGGCACTAATAATGCTACATTTTAAAGAGGAAGAATACTAGCAAGCTCAGGCAAGAAAGACCAAAATGGCGCCCACAGCAAGCATATATAGTGACAGCCCATTTCTTACCTGTGCTGAAGGCACCACTTTCGATGACCAAAACTAAAACGCTGTTCTCTTTGGAAACCAGCGTTCATGTCCACTCCTGCTGCAGCTGCCCTCTCACGCTCTGCTCTTCCCTATGGAAGGGAGAGCTTGCCTGGCCAGCGTCGCTTGAGGCTTCTCCATGAACTAGGTCGAGGATGCTGGGTTTGCGCCTTGAATCCTGCAGGGGATGGTTGAAAAACACGGTCAAAGAGTGTGGTTGGTCAACCTTTTTAGACACAGAATAATCCCCTCCAGCTCTTCCCAAGATGCTTGTCTGGGTGTGGGGCCAGATCCCCATGTCCCCCTAGGGAGTTGGTGTGGCCTGGTGGCCCTGGCGCCCACCATGTTCTACCTTGCACCTGGCAGCTAACTTCTTTGAGCCTCTATTGACCAGGAAGCAGGCAGAACTCTAAGACGGCCCTCCAGGTTTCCTGCCTCTCTGGTGTACACCTTCTGCATAATCCCCAGGACTGTGGGTACAAAGGATTTTAATCCTATGATTAGGTTACGTTCTAGGGTACAGTTGACCTTAAAATAGGGAGATTATTCTGTGGGCTCGACCTAATCAAGAAAGCCCTTTAAAAGCAGAGTTTTCTCTGGCTGGTCACAGAAGAGGAAGTGATAGAGATTAGAAACAGGAGAAACATTTGACCTGCGCTCGCTGCCTTGCAGCAGGAGAGGCTGTGTGAGAGGACCTGAAGGCAGCCTCCGTGAGTCGAGAACAGCTCCCTCGCTGACAACCAGCAAGAAAACAGGACCTCAGTCCTACAACCATGGGACCTGGGCTCCATTAACAACCTGAATGAACCTGGAAAAGCAGAATTTTCCCCAGAGCCCCAGACGAGAACTCAGCCTCCAGAGACCTTGACTTCAGCCCTGAGCAGAGAATCTGGCCACTCGGTCCCAGACTTCTAACCTATAGAACTGAGAGCTAACAAATGAGTGTCTTTTAAGCCACTAAGATCGAGGCAATTTGTTACACGGCAAAAGAAAACTAATACGACCTGCAAAAGTGACTCATATCCAGGCATGAGTGAGAATTATTACCATAACAGACATCAGAGTACGTAACGTCCCCAAATCACTAAACAAAACAGCATTCAGGTTCAGGCCAGGAGCTCGACAACGATCATGATGAAAGGACCAGTGAGTGAGCATCAGTTTTTAATAATCAAGTCGCCTGGCTGTTGTAAAGTTCAAGTAAGACGATCCAGAGGAAAGTGCTTTATGATCTAGAAAGTCTGGGCTGTCTTAGCCAAGCATGGCATGGTGCGTCACATCCACGCTGCCCTCTTGGGACTAGACTCTGGTTTGTCTGCTGGAGGCAGATGAGATGTGGCTCCTAGGGCCGGGACACCTGGGTTCCAGGCCCGGCCTTCTGCTCATTACCTCTGCGGCTTTGGAAAGTTGCTTAGCCTTGCTGTGCCTGAAAAGGGGGGCTAAGAATGGCAGGGATCTCCCGAGGTTTAATGATCCGGCACATGCTAAGGGTCTTGACCAATGTCTGGCATGTGGTATGGCTCATATAATCACTATGGACATTATGGACGTTATCTCAGAGTGGACCCAGGAATCTAGGTCTGGAGTAACCTGTACACAGGCCAGGGGCATTGTCACCTTCCTTCTCTTGGGCACCATGGTTTTTATTGACATAGCGTTGGAATAGTTAGTGTTTTGGCAATGACATCTCACTGCTGATTCCTACAGAGCAGTACAGGTAAGCGAAGCCCCTCAGCCGTCCCCTCCCTGCCACACCTGCTGCTATTAAACCCAGCCACCCTGCCTGCACTCCAGAGCAGTGTGACTGAATTTGCTCAGTGGCTCCTGCCTAGCATTTCCTGATTCTGTTGTCCAAACCATCCAAACTTTTCACCACTCTGAGGTTTTCCATCATCCCCAGATCTGACCTCACGCCCTCCAGTAGATCTCAATTATTAATAAAAACAGCCCAGTGGCCTAGTGGTTAAGGTCGGCTCGCTTTGCTTCAGTGGCCTGGGTTCGAGGGTTCGGATCTCAGCACGGATATACACACCGCTCATCAGGCCACACTGTGGTGGCGTCCCACATACAAATAGAGGAAGATTGCCACAGACATTAGCTCAGGGCCAATCTTCCTCACCAAAAAAACAAAAACAAGCCAACAAAAAACCCAGCTGTACTCACCGTGCATACGGACTCTGGGAACCTTAAAGTCCTGGTAGACTGTGAGTACCGTGGGCGGGGTCAGTCTGACTCATTCCCTCACCCCTAAAGCTTGGTGTGGTGTCTCACACAGAGTCGGTGTAGAACAATTCTCTTCAGAACCTGATTCAGTTGTTCATTCATTTAACAAATGTGCATTCAGCACTTATTTGGGGTCAGGCCTGCTGTAGGTAGGTGCTGGGACAAAAGACAGCAAAGTTTCAGCCCCTACCTTCTGGGGGATCGCAGTTGGGGGTAGGGGGGAGCAAGGAAGCAAAGGAATGCATTGCAGTGTTGCTGGTTCTAAGTTACTACATGGTGCGGGCATAAAGAAAAGAGTAGTCAATTCTGATGGTGCCTGACATGTGTGAGAGAAGAGGAGGCTATTTCAAACAAAAGGAGCAGTGTCAATAGACAGGAGCTCCCAAACGGGCCGAATGTTCAAGAAATTGCATGCTGTCCATATGGCTGCACGAAAGGGGCAGCGACAGCTCATGAGGGAAGAGTTGGCCAGGGGATGAATTCGGTATATGAAATAGCCCGGACTTGATCTGGCAGCGGAGTCAGGTCACTGAGTCATTTTAATCAGTGAGGTAACACAGTCAGGACGAGGGGTGTGGCTCCAGAGATGACAGGATCCGGTAGAAGGAGTGAGCCACTGCTCTCCCACCCACCAGTGAGGCCAACATCACTGAACGCCACTCCTGCCTCCAGCAGCAGGTGGGAGAGCTGGGCAGACACACCTGCATCTGGGATACCAGGCAGTGGTGCACACAACCGAGGTTCTACACGGCAAACTGAGCCTGTGTTCACCCCCTCTCCCCCAAACACCACTGAAGTCAAAAGAGAAATGTACAATTAAGAGCCGATCCATAGCAGCACCAGCTGGCCAGCAAGTCTGAGGAAAAGCAGACGAGTGGGAGTGACAGAGAAACTAATCAGAGCTAAGCCGGCCTCACCCAACATGGGCAGGGAGAGGCCCACCTGCCAAACCCTGGAGAAGCTCCCTCGGAGGCCGTGGAGGCGGGCAGGGCAAGCTGCATGGAATTCCTGAAATCCAAGGGTGAGAAGTGGATCCTTCAGGTTTCCAAAGAGACCAGAGTCGGGGGAGAGGGGAACAGAAACCATCTACCTAGACACCTTTGCGTCTTCGTTAGCACTGCTTTCTTCTTCCAGGAGACTCTAACCCCAGCAAAGGGCTTGATGGTTCGTTACAGAAACATCCTGAAGGATCCATCAGCTCTTCAATTAATAGCTGGTGCTCTAAGATTCTTTGAATCTCCTGCCTTGCCTCAAAATTCCTCCTCACTGTTTCCACCACTCCCAGACCCTTGTCGTCCTTACACAATCCTAATGAAGCCCCAGGGCAACACAACCGCCTTAACGGAAACTTCCAGTCCTTAGCAAACTCTGACCTTGCCTCCCTCCTCCGGACATGCCAAGGCTCCGTGGAGGTGACATTCCCCTTTACCCAGGTGAGCAATACACTCAGCTTTGTCTCTGATGGTCTCCACAAAAATTTTGAGAATCAAATTGACATTGGACTTGACATCCGCGTCATTAACTGCTAGAGGGCAACAGAGCGAAGACCACAGAGCTCTGAGGAAGAAGGCTTACACCCCTGAGATCCGTTACTCAGCCGAGTCTCAAAGTCAAAGAGAGAAGCACTAAAAATAGCAGGCCGCCCACTTATCTCTTAAAGGAGTTACTCAAGGAATCACTCCAACAAAATAAAAACTGTATCAGAATAAGTAATTCAAGAAAGGGCAAGACAGGAGGCACAGGAAACAATGATGAACAAGAGTAGAAAAACGTACACTCAAGTCTAAACGAACTTTGATAATAATGGTCTCCTCTTGTTGGGAATTAAATACCATTTAGTTCTTGATGTTAATGGAGAAGTATGGGTGTTTATTTTTTATTTAAGGGTAACCATTTCTAGAAGGAAAATAACATACAGACCTTTTAAACCACTGTGTGTGGGGCAGAGGGGCAGAGCCAAGAACATTCAATTAATTCGGGCAAGAGTTAGGAAAAGGAAACTAAACAGGAAAGAAAAAAGTATCATAAACAAAAGAGGTAAAATAAGAAGAGAAGAGTAAGACCAAACACGTCAATAAATACAAGAATGTGAATAAATTCAATTATTCTATTTTCAGACAAGAGATTAGGCTGGGTTTAAAAAAAAAAACAAAAACCAGCCATATGCTGTTTGGAAGCGACACATTTAAAACAAATTAACAAAAAGAAATGTTGAAATCAAAGAAGTGGTAAAAAGCTATACCAAGCAAAATGGTGACCAAAAGAATGCAGGAAAGTCAATATTAATATCAGACAAAAATGAAAAAATGTTAAATAGAATAAAATGGGGCATTTTACATTGCTAACAGGTCTATTTCTCTAAGAAGACACAAAAATCACAAATCTTTACCTTCACCCTGAACAAGAGAACCGTAAAGTCTATAAACTAATACATTCTTAGAACCACGAGATGGCAAGAAAAAAAAAAAAAGAACAGTAAACATCTTGGGCATATCACTCAAAATTTGATAATACAAGTAACCTCCAAAGAAAACTATGAGAGGATTTGAAGATAGTTAGTAAGCTTAACTTCATATATACTCAAAAAACAGTGAAAACACCTTTTTCTCAAATGCCCTTGCACTAGACCACAAGAAAAATCTCCATTGCCAACGTGTATACCGCAGCAACAGAATTAGAAATTAACAAGTAGCAAAAAATAAAAAAGTAAACTAGGCACATGACAATCTAAAAATGCTTTTCTGAACAACTTTTGAGTCAGAGGGCAGAAAAACTGAAATTGTAGAGTATTTCTAAAGGTACACCATCGAGAACCCTCCTTTTAAAAATCTGTGGAATGTAACTGAGGCTGCATTTAGAGGAAAATTCAAACTTACATGCTTTCATGATAAAATGAGAAAGATTAAAACTAAATGAATTGTCTAACCCGAGAAGCTGAAAAAGAATAAAATGAACCAAAATAATCTAGAAGGAAGAAATGAATAAAATTGAAAACGAAAACAAATGAACGAGAAAAGAACAGCAATGACAATAAAAAAAAAAAAAGCCCCGAACTGGTTCTCTGAGATCAAGAAAATGGGCAAACGGCTTGTTAATCTGACCAGCAGCAAGAGAGATCACAAATAAGTGATCAGAAAGGCAGTGTAAACATGTACAGGAATATTTTTTAAAATTTAAGAGAATTTGATAGATAACGATGTCAATGAATTGGAAAATTGATGACTTCCAGAAAATTATAAATTGTAAAACTGAAGATGAGGGAGAAAACCTGAATAGACCAATAACCACAGAAGACTCCAAAAAGGCTACAAAGATGGAATTCCAAATTAGAATCTGGGATTGCCTATTGTTTTGTGGGTGTTTATTACATATTACCCACATATTACCCGATTAAAGAAAGAACGGATCATTCAAATAAGAGAGCTGTGACAACTGGCTGGCTGTCTATTCATTCAACAGATGCTTATTAAGTGCCTGTGAAGTGTCAGCACCATTGTGGGCACTGGAGCTTCAGCAATGAATAAAACAGAAAAGGCCCCCTGCCTCTGTGGAGCTGAGGGTCTAGTCAGGGGAGATGCGCGGTGAAAAAACAAGCAGGTAAAATAAACGGTATGGCCACAAAAGGGACACAGAGTGAGGGAGGAAGGTGAATTCTATTTTAAACAGAGTGCGTGCACCACACTCACACAGAAATTTATTTGGATTAAAGCTATAAACAAAACATACATGCAAATCTATGAAAATACCAGGACTATTAAATATTTGTATAATTTACTGTCGGAAAATAACCTTCAAACCCTGAACTGGACCTTGAGTTCTCAAAATATTAATAAATTTCACTATATAAAAATACTAAGCACTATATATAACAAAAGTCCCCATTGATGGTTAGAAAACAAACGACAGATTAGATAAAAATATTTGGAACATATAAAAAAAAGGGTCAATATCTGTAATATGTAATAAGCACCCACAAAACAATAAGAAAAGACACATAGCTAATGAAATGAAGAGAGGAAAGTGACAGATCATTATTCAAGAAATGAAAATGTCTAATAAAATGTGCAAAGATGCTTGGCCTCATTAACAATTAAAGAACATATGTTAAAAATCAGTATCACCTTTCCTCTATTTGATGGACAAAGAAGAAAATGATTGCTACCACCCAGTGTTGGAGAGAAGGAGTGGGCAAAATTTATGTTGACTCAGCAGCTTCACAAATGCACACATACAAATACACATCATCTTACACACACACACACACACACAGATGCACACACATGAGCACTACAGCACCATTTCAAACAGTGAACATGGAAGTAACCTTAATATCCATCAGCAGGGAATTGGTTTAATAAGTAAATGACGATAAATCCACCCAATGGAATAGTAATGGGACAATAACTTTTCTTAATTAAAAATAACTATACACTCCTCCCAATCATAGAGATTCATCGTGACTTTATGTGTCGAATGGGGGTTCAGCCCTTCTCATGGGTGATCCTCCTTACTGCTCACGGCCTGCAGCATGGAAAGCACCACTGTGAACCCCATTTCCCACAGGAGACTCAGTGAGGCTGAGACCCCACAGGTGGTGAGCTGAACTTTGGTCTGTCTGACTCCGGAGCCTGCACACTTAGCTGCTATGCACACTTCCTCTCAATGGGATGGTGTGAAAAAGGGGAAAAGCAACATGACAGACACACATATATCTGCAGCTGTGAAAGCTACAAAGGACGTGGAGGAGAAACCCGGGGACTGCAGAGCAGGTGGGGTGTGCAGCATGCATTTGATTCTTTATGTATTCCTATACTGTTCTTTTTTTTTTTTTTTTTACAAGAAGCATTAATCACTTTTATAATTTAAAATGCTATAAAAATGTCTTCTTTTTAGAAAACAGCTGAACAGAGAAGGCCCACCAGGGCAAGAGGGGCCCAATTGCAAGGTGGCGCCCACCCGGGGCAGGAAGGACCAGGGCCAGCTCCTCTGCAGGCCCCACCCAAAACCACAGGGAGGGAGGCCCTTCCTCTCCTCTCCCCACCCTCCCTGTGGAAGCAAAGCCTCACAGCAGGGCCTCTGCTGGCAGGTGGAGGGCGCCCCACATCCGGCCTGGGCACTGGGGGCTGGCATCGCTGCAGGGGAAGTTCAGCGGATGAAGGGTTAAAGAAAAACCCCAGATGTCTCACTGGGTCACGACACAGCCGCTTTCCAAGTGCTGGCAGGCAAGCCAGGGGGCTTTGGGCTCCAGCCTTTTGCCTCACACTCTGAGGCCAGAGAAGGTGGCTAAGCTGGCTCGGAGGCCCCAGCCGCCCTCCTGACACGCTGCCCGTCCCTCCACTGTGAACAGGACGTCTGCCATGGGACGAGCACATGGAGAAGCTGAGTTTGATCTGCCTGGGGCAGGGAACTGTGGGACAAATCTTTCTACCTTTATTTTTATTCCTGCTACCATGGTCTGTGAATCAATAAGGAAACATGAAAATCCCAGACCCTGGGACACACATATGGCAGAATTACATGGAACAATCTCAGTGGATAGCGCTGGGCTACTTAGCAATTGGGAGGGGAAATAGGAGGAATTCTTGGCAGGCCTCCTTCACTCAACACCAGGGAAGTAGCACAGGATAGCACAGAGTTAGCGCTGACCTCAGAAGAACTTGGGTTCAGATCCTGGTTTCACCCATTAATAGCTGTGTGACCTCGGCTGAATTACTTCACCTCTCTGAGCCTCACTTTCCTCATGAGTTAAAAATGAAGACCATCACCTCTCCTTGGCTTGTTGTGTGGCTCAGATGAGATGAAGTGTGTGAGAGATCTAGCATGGAGCCAGCGTACAGGAGGCACTCAGTAAATGCCCGTGCCTTCTTCAGTTATGGTGGGAGATCTTCCAAGTCGCCCCGTCTTGATCAGTCTCTCCTCCTTCTGGCTCCTGTTTTGGGGTTGGCTCTGTGAGGTTTCCTGCCTCCTTCCCTGTGGTCAGGCTTCTGGCTCTCCCTTTCCTGGGGTGCTCAGCTTTGCTTCAGACACCTGCACTTCGGTCTGAGAACGCTGTGCCTGCATCGGGGGGCCCAGAGGCTGCTTCTGGAAGCTCTCTGGGGCCTGGCCGTGTCCTCCAAAGGAGAGGCTGCTCCCTCCCATGGAGGAGTGTGGTGTCCCAGACCAGGAGGTGAGCAGAGAGAAAGGCCGTGGAGCTCAGAGCCTTCGATATGGCCAAGACACGCTTTGGAAACACCTGGGAAATGTCTCCTAGGAAAAGTGGGTTTTTAAAAATAGAGGATGGCGATACCTTTCCATTTGCATGGAGGACAGAAAAAGAAGAACCTCAAGGCAGTAATAGCCGGTCCCATAGACTCTATCTTGGGATCAGGCAGAAGAAATATTCCTGGTTTTCAGGCCCTACAGGGAAGGGGGGCTGCTGAATGGCTCACGGCAGTGCCCAGCCCGGGAGGCTGGGAGATCGAAAGAGCGGCAGGAAGCAGGTGCTGACGGGACTCCCGGGCGGCACACAAGGGCGAGGGGCTGAGAGGTGCCAGGGCTCAGATGACGGGGCGAGGACTCGCTTCCTGCCATGCCAGGCCACACCTTGTGGCCGCCCTCTCTTGCCTGAAGGCCCACCCGATTGGCCCTCACTCGAGGTCCAGCTGCATGCAGCTGAGTGGGCTTCAAGGAGACACTCCCTGTCACTGGGCTGCCCTCCAGGGGCCAAAGTTGAAGGAGACCTGGCCCCTGCCTCAGAGTGTTCTAGATTTAGAGGGAAGATGGGCCCAGAAATCAGTGATGACAGCCCTTTCTGCCAAGGAGCCCAGAATTCGGGCTGCCTCCTCCCAAGAAAGCTTGTAACATCTCCCCAGGTTGTGGAGACAGAAGGGAGGAAACCAGCATTTGCTGAGCGCCTACCACGTGCCAATGCTGTCCCTGTATTATCTCACTGTCACACCAATGCTACAGCTAGGGGAACAGAGGATTAGAGAACAGAGAAGTGGACAGCCTTGCACAGCAGGAGAACCCCGGGCATTAGACAAAACCAGCACCACGAGTCTCTCTGCCCGTGTGGCCTGAGGCAAGTCATTCAACACTTCAAGCCTCAGTTTCCTCACCTCTAAAATGGGAGCAATTGTGCCAATCCCAGGTCTGTGTAAGAATTAAATAACACAGAGCTGAATTTCCAAAGAATGGCCTTCTCTCTCTTCGTCTTTGGGTTATTTCTGATCATTTAGCTTTACTTATATTTACGATAATGTTGTCTTCTAAAATAAGAAGATTCCAGATCGCATAACAGGACTGCTGCAACTTCTTCCCAGGGAGCACATGGAAAAAGAGAAGCAGGTTGAGACCCCGGGAGACCCTGGGTACCGCAGAGCCTCCGCCACTGGCCCCCGGGGAAGGGGAGTGACGAAGGCCCGTGAGGAGGTTGCGAAACGGGATGTGTGTTTGGAAGGAACACTGTTCTCTACCCCCACAACGGCCGCCTCCTTAGCCAAGAGGGGGGCCTGGTGACCCAGGGCCCTCCAGGGACCCAGCCGAGCTCCTGGTCTACACTCCAACCTGCCCCTACCCCGGCCCAGTGCTGCCCCCGGCCCTCCCCCCACCCCGCCCAGTTTGGAGTCACAGTTGGGCAGAAAAGGCAGTGCCAAAGGAAATGGTTTGCTTCAGAGCCCTCTGGGTCTGCTCTGCTGTTCTTCCTTTTTTTGGACTTTGTGGCTGTTTGAGTGGGTACCTTTTTCCATAGAAAGTTTCCATTGCATCAGCTATTCACGTTGTCACCACCTATATGTAGGCTGTTTCGAATCGGTGAACCGAATCAGGCCCTGAGGGGCACTTCACAACTTACAGGGGGTGAGGACAGAGCCAGACAGCCCCACCAGTCTGGGTTGTCTGCCAGTGGGAGGAACACCCTGGGCCTAGCAGGGCCACCTTCTGTCTGCTTGGTCCCTTTGGGAAGCCATTTTTAGAGTGGACCTTAAGAGCATAGGCTCCTGGGTTCGAATCCTGCCTCCTCCACGTCATAGCTGTGTGGCCAGCGGCAGGTCATTCACCTAACATCCCTGGGCCTCAGTGAACTCGTTGGTAAAATGGGAATAACCATAGCACCTATTTGGCTGGCTTTGGGGGAGACTCCAGCAGTTAATCCCCATAAAGCACTTTTCCGTCACCCATGCTGAGTGCCCAGTGCCCACTCCGTCCTCTGGACCAACACACAATAGCATCTCACTGCCTTCCTGAGCTCATCCTCTCCATAAGGCCGGATAAACCGTCCTGACACCCAGTTCTCACCACGCCCCTCCCTGGGCCAAATCCGTCAGTAGCTCCCCCTGGAGAGTAGAGTTTACATTTGGGATCTCCCTCACAAATATGCCAGGCTGCCTCTGACATCAGCGCTCCCCTAGAAAACCCCGCTCCTGCCAAACTAGCATGCTCAGAGTTCTCCTGCCTTCCTGAGGTTCTCTCTGTCCAGAATGCTCTTCTCCGTTTCACTGTGGCCAAGTCCAACCACATCCGCCCACGTGCACCGGCTCATGTGCCACCTCCGCCACGAAGCCCTCCACGCCCTACCCTCTCTGGCCAGAAATGATCTCTCATTTACAGCATTTGGTCTCTTTATTGTGGCATTTACCTTCCCTACCCTATATGTGGGATATAATCTTACAAATGCCGGCTGGCATCACAGACAAACCGCACGATCTTTGAGGACAGGATTGGGATGGGTGTGATTCATCTCTGTATCACTCACAGAGCCTTGAACATAATTGGCAACAATAAATGAGTGAAGAAACACTGAGTTCTCTCAGTTTACTACCTCTGGGTGACAGGGGAAAATATCTGTAGGTGTGTCGGTGAAGATGAATCAACATCCTGACAGCATCCACATGCTCTTCTTGGTGCTTCTGGAGGGAGTCAGCGGACCAGGGTGTCAGCCAGGGACTAGGACCTCAAGAGGTACACAGCACCCCCCCTCCCCCGAGCCCAGGCTCCACTGCTGAGTCCCAGGTGAGCAGCCACAGCCCAGGGTCAGACGCTCAGTCTCAGCAGAGGGGTCTTGAAAGTCATTCAAGGCATCCTGAGATGGCCAGGAGCCACTGCTGACCTCTCCCTCTCCTGCGTTCCCCACAATGCCATATGTCGCCAGGTCCTCAGTGAATTGGCTCTGTAAGCATCTCTCAAGCCTTTTACCTCCTCTCCAACCCCCTGCCCAGGTCCACTCTTCCTGCTGTGTGGTGTGGCATTTCTGCATCACAGAACAAGCACGCCTCACGGTGTTCCCTGACCACTTCCGATGCTTGCTGACCGCCATTGGCATCCAGATTCCTCAGCCTGTTCCCCATATGGCCACTGTGACCTTCCAGCCTTACCATCTCCCGACAGCCTCCCTCACCCCTTGCCTTTCAACTACCTGGTAATACTGGACACGCCACCTTCTTCACAGCCTCCAAACCCTTGCTCACACCGTCCCCACTCTCAGGAAGGTCCTCCCTCCCTTCTCTGCCAGGTGACCTCCTGCCCATCCTTTGAAAGCTCAGCTCTGGCAATCCCTCTTTCTGCCCCAGTCCCACTGTTGCTCCAGGGACCCGGCTGGAACCCCCTTCTCTCGTGCTCCCGACCCTCCTGCCCATCTGACCACACTATGATCGTCATCCTCCCGCCTGTGCGTCTTCCCTGCAGACAGCAGGCGCCTTCGGGGCAAGAACAACCTGTACTGTCTGTGTACCTACAGCGCTCAGCACGGTGCTTGGCATGCGGGATGAACGAGTGATGAATAACAATGAACAGACACGCCACCACCGGCCTGCCTTCCAGGGTGTGGCCCCTGATGTCACCGCATTCAGGAACTTGCTTTCCAGGACGGGCAACAGGTGATTTTGCCAAAGGGGCTGGTCTGAGGTCCACCTAGACCGAAGGGTTTTCCCAGGGGACCTGCCATCTCTGTGCTGCAGTCCTGGAACCGCAAACAGTCTGATCCTTGCCTCTGTGGTGGCTGTGAGGCCTCCGAACCTGGAGATGGGCCGAGGCTTTGGCGGGGCAGGAGGAGGGGAATCTGAAGGGCGTCCACCTCTGGCCGCTTGGAACCAAGACCTTCCACGCTGTCACCTTCCTCCTGCCCACGCTGCTCACCCTCTGCCCACTGTGCCCGCCTTCCTATCCCCTTACCCGTCCCCGGGGCCCCCCTCCGGATTCTCTACCAGGCTGCCTCTACCTCCCGTTCTTTAAATAGCTTTGCCCCCAGAACTAGGGGGCAGGATGGGGGGTGGTGGGAGGTGGGCAGCACAGGGTGGGACCCCAGCTCTGCCATTATCCAGGCATGTGACCGAGAACAAATCATGCTTCCCTCCAAGCCTCAGTTTCCCCTTCTGTCAAACCAAAGAGCAAACAAGCTCAACTCTAAGGACCCCTTCAGTCCTAACTCCTTGTCTAGGAGTTGATTTATTTCCCAGACAGAATAATTCTTTCCCGTTAAAGCAAAACAAACAAACAGAGAGAACCACATGTCTTTCTCTGCTCCTCCTGAAAGCCAGGACGGGTCTCCAACTCTGGAAATATGCTCGACGCCCTTTTGATCCTTGAAGGAATGCCCTCAAAGGGCGGCAATTTCTCTGTCCTTATAAGCCAGGGATTTAAAACATCCTTGTGCACCTGTTCTTTTTTCCTATTTTAACAATTGGGTGAAAGAGGTCTTTCTCACTCTCATTTTACAGATCAAGTCAGGCTCAGGGAGGCAAGTGGCTTGTTAGAGTCCCCAGGCTAGTGTGTGGGAGAGGGGGAACTGGCCTCCAGGACACATGCCACTGCTGCCTGGTGCTCAGCCCAGCAGCTGGCCTCACCAGCAGCCAGGTGGGACACACGTCTCCCTGTGCATTTGCACGAGCTTTCTTCACACACGCAGAAACACCAGGCAGGTTCAAGCGCGCAAAGCCGCAGTCAGCTGCGGGCAGGAGAGGCCCAATTCCTAGAAGCCAGGCTCCTTCCAGGCCCCACATTCCAGAGAAGAGGCAACACTGACAGCTGGACTTTGTCCACGCAGAGAAGCCTTTATGTCTGAACATTCCAGCCCCTTCTGCCATCACAGGCCTCCCAGCCTTGGAACCCAGTCCAGGGCAACAGAAGCTCTGCCCCCAAGACAGGTCAATGCCTTCTTCCTCCTCTGAGACTCCCAGTGAAGGCTGGCTGCATGTGATCTGACCACCAGACAGCGAGGGAGAGAAGTTGAGGGCCCAGAGTCCTAGAAGAGAAGGAGCCAGGGCTGCAATTCCAGGCCCGTCTTCCACTCTGGCTCTCCCAGCTGGTAACCACGGCCTTGTACTGTTACTTTAAGGATACACTGGTCCTGTCTTCCAAATTATACTGTAAACTCTTTAACGGAGGCCCCACAGTAGGACCTCCACATACATTTGTACAGTGCACAACCTGTACAACCATTCACAGCTCATGACTTCCGACCATCCCCTGCATAGTATTTATCACCATTGTAATTAAAGAACTAATGTGTAATGACTTATTCTCTTCTCACAGAATATAAATTCTCAGGGGAGGATCAGGCTCTGTTTGTCTTATTCCTCAATTGGAGCTCAGCTCCTAGCATAGTATTAACGTAGAAAAGGCGTTCAATAAATATGTGTTGGAGTAACAAACTCATCTGGGTACTCGCTCATGCACTTAATCTCAAGAAGAGTGGACTTGCCCTCGAGTTGAAGGGGAGAGAGCTGTGTTCTGGTCCCAGCCCTACCACTGGTTCCCATGTGCCCTTGAGTAAGTCATTTCCACTCTCTAGGCCTCAGTTTTCCTATCTATAAAATGGAGTGTGGGTTTGGCCTTTCCGTACCACCTTTGCACGACACCAATGGTGTATACCTCCTTAAATTTTGCACACCGCGCACCTCACTTGCCTCACTCATGTCCCAGCCCGGCTTTTCCATGTTTTCTCCAGGTGTCATCCAGGTGGAGGTGTAGGGGAGTGCTCAGGAAAGCGAGAGGAGAAGGCTCCCAGGCAGGGTGGTGACATTTGCCATGGCTGGGAGAAGAGCTGTCTCTCCCGGACTGCATCTCTGGAAGAGGGAAGTGACACTAACAGTGCGTGACACCCGCTGCAGACAGCAGTACTGTCAAAGGCCTTTGACACCAACCTGCTTACCTCCAGCCTGCACTTGGGGACAGAGGGAAGAGGTCTGCCCAAGGTCAGAGTCACCAGGTGCCACAGCCAGGACCACAGCCAGCACAGAGCATGGCTCCTGCAAGTCTGGGGCACAACCAGTTTCCACTAGCAGAATCCACTCATTCCTCACCTAGGTCTTGGCAGTTCCCTGGAGAGTGGCCCTGTCCCTCCTCTTGTGGGGCTGGTTGGTGGATGGGCACGGGGGGAGGGGCAGCAGCAAGCTGGTGCTTAAAACACAGACAATGCAAGGTCCACAGGGACGGACACCCCAGGAGCGACACAAAGTGTCAGAGGAAGGAGGAGTTACTGAGGGGGACAAGACAGGGTGTCATGAAGAACTGGGGGGCTTAGGGGCAGAGACGGGGGTGGCATTCTAGGCTCGAGATAGCATCGGCACAGTGTGGCTGCAGGAGACCCTGCTCAGGGCTCTAAAGAGCTGGGTGCTTACTGAGAGGATGGTCACTCTCCCACGTGGCCAGCGAGGTGGCTGGCAGGGAACCTGTGCCCAGCGTGAGGCAATAGCAACGAGGAGACCTCAGGAAAACAAAAGAACACATCTGCAACTTGCCTCTCTGAGAACCTCTCCCCTGTGCTCTCAGCCTCCCTGGTGGCCAGCCTCCTGCAGCCATGGCACATTACCACTGAACTTGGTGGCTTAAAACAACATGAAGGTCTTATCCTAGGGTTCTGGAAGTCAGAGGTCCCAAATGGGTCTCACTGGGCTATAATCAAGGCACCCACACGGCTCCTTTCTTCTGGAGGCTCGAGGAAGCATCCATTTCCTCGCCTTTTCCAGCTTCTAGGGGCCGCCTGCATTCCTCGGCGCATGGCCCCTTCCTCCATCTGCAAAGCCAGCCATGGCGGTGGAGCCTTCCTCATGTCACGCCGCCAACACCCACCCTCCTGCCTCCCCTTCCACATTTAGAGGCCCTTGAGATTTCACTGGGCTCAAGGGATGATCCAGGATAATCTTCTTTTAAAGTCAGCTGATTAGCAACTATAATTCTATCTGCAACCTTAATTCCCCCTAGCCATGTAAAGTACCCATTTCACAGGTTCTAGGAATGAGGATGCAGACATCTCTCAGAGGCCGTTAATCTCTCTACCACGCTGCATGGAACACATCTCCCCTAAAAACAGCTTCAGGAGAGCGGCAGCCCCGGCAGAGACAGAGAGAGAGGCAGGGGTGGTGGGGTGCACGGGAGGGAGGCAGGCAGACACCCCCACCCCAGCAGTGGCAGCTTCCCGGCTGCCTGCCTAGCGTGCATCATCCTTGAGAAACTCATCATGTTTCCACACTGAACCAGGCACGTGCAGTTTCCACAGTGACTGCAGGAGCAGGAGCAGAGCCAGAAATAACCCCGCCGCGATGGAAAACATCCCTTCCTCGGTGCTCCACTCGCTCTCTCCTCCTCGCTCTCCCCATCACCGTGGCACCGTGGGCACAGGAGTTTCCGGCAGGTTCTAGTTTGGAGGACTTTCCAGGGCTTGGCTGTGACCCCGGGAGTGCGCCTCCTGCAGCCTGGCTCTGGGCAGGAGAAACACAGGTGCGTGGATTTGCCCTCAGGCATCTGACTGCGGGGCTGGGCCGGGCACCCTCACCCCCGCCTCACCGCCCCTGAGCTGCAGGTCCCTACAGCATCCCAGTCTTTCCTTCTCCGCCTTCTTGCCACCAAACACTGGGACCCGCTGGGTACTACCCCTTTGCACCTGAAGCCCATGACACTCTGATCTTGCCCCCTCCTCGGGCCTCTGGAATGTGACGAGACCCTGCCCTGTGACAGCCGGCCCGCAGAGGGAAGTGGCCAGAGGCCACTCGCACAAGCCCAGCTGTTACCCCCCACCCCCGCCTTTGCCCTGCCTGCCGCCTGCTCTTGTCCCAGCCCTGGGAGTCCCATCTGGGAAGCTCAGTCTGAACTCCGCCTCCTCCCAAAGCCCCTCACCCCCGAGGGAGTTTTCCTCTTAGAACAAGATCTCACTCCCTGTAGGGGCTAAAAAATGGGCAGAAATATATAGACCGACAAATGGCCAGGCCTCACCGTCCACATCACTCACTCCTGTGACATGGCGTCTCTAGGGCCTGGGAGATCTCCGCCGTGACGGGTTAATTTCTCGTGTTTTACGTCCTGGTCCGTCAAAGGAAAACCAGAGCTGACACACCGACATGCCAGGCCCTGCGCCGAGTATTTGCATGCGCTAGTTTATTCAATCCTCACCTCAACTCAATGATTACCACACCCATTTTACATGGAAGAAAGTGAGACTCAGAGAAGGGAAATGACGTGCCCAAGCTCACACAGCCAGAAAGTGGTAGAGCCCAGACTGAACCCCAAGATGCCCGACTCTGGAGCTGAAGCCGTAGGCGGCATGTTACTTTGGTGGGTGGGCGAAGGAGGCACACAGGCGACCCCTGCTAAATGCTAAACGAGATGTTTCCAATGTTTCTTCTGGAAAGCCCTGAGCCGCTCAAGGCATCTCCAGTGTTGTCTCTTTGCATGTATTAGGATTCAGCGTAAGATTTTATTTGGGCTAAAAAAAAAAAAAAAAAAAATATATATGAGGAGTAGGGGAGGCGCCATTATCAGGAAAGTCTGGAAATTGCTGACTGTCGCCACACCCATCCTTGCACTGATGACAAGCTTGAGGCTCAGACACCGAAGTGACCAGCAGAAAGGCAAGGCCTCCGATACTGAATCCAGAGAGCTCTGCGTGTTTCCCCTGCTCCTTGAAGGAACAAGCATCTCCTCTGCCCTCAGCCCTTCGCGCCACGTGGTGCGGAGTTTAGAATCAGATGTGGCGTGGGGCCCGGCTCCCGCTGTCACAGCGCTGCATACTCGACAGCCTGGCAGCGCCAGCCCCGGAGTCTGCGTTTCCTCGTCTGTGAAGCAGGGCCTGCGAGGATGAACCAGAGTGGGCACAGACAGGCCGAGTGTCAGTCAGGAGCACTACATCGTGATCACGGATAACCGTGCCGGGCCCTGAGCCGCTGTGACGGGAGATGGAAAGAGCCTATATTTAGAATCAAAAGCTTCAACCAACGCCCCGGCTTTGATGTTCACCACTACGTGCCTTGAGCCACCCACTTGACTTCTTTGAGTCTTACTCTTGGAGATAAAAATGTCTCCGTCAGGGGTTGGTATGAGTTTGAAATGCGGTAACACATGGAAATGTTGGCAAGATCAGCAACCCCTGGGTGGTGGAATCCCAGGCCCCACCCTGTCCCACTGTCTGATTCTATAGCTGTGGGCAGTACCCAGGAATCTGCATTTTCCCCAACCCCCCAGCCCCCCTCATCATTCCATTGCAGGTAGACAACAGGCTACACTTTGAGAAATCATTCTAGAAAGTGCTCAATATGTGTTTGTCAAATAGACGAATCCTTGAACATCTGTTGAGCTGCACATGGCTGCTGGAAGACACAGGCCGGAGGAAATAAGTAATTTTCTCCAAATACTCTTCCTGTGAAGTCCAAATTACGGGAACCCGCTTGGGGCTTCTAGGACTGGGAGGATGATGTAATAACAGCCCCCTTGCCTGAGGAGCAGAGCGTGAGCTCTTCCTGTCAGGCGGGGACAGACCTGGCTGGAGGGTCATGCCCAGGGGCTCAGGGTCAAACCGAGGGAGGGACGTTCCAGGGAGCCCCCTGGGGACTCGTTCCAGACCCTGTTCTCTTCAGCATCTTCATGCAGACAGGAAAGAAAGAACTGAAAATATGCTCATTAAATCTGCATCTGGCACCCAATTTGGCAGGGTTGCCAACATTCTGTAAGACTAGAATTAAATTAGCAAATTGGAAGTAAAATGATTTTAAGCAGACATGATGGAATTCATCATGGCCAGGTGGAAGCTAGTGGGGGAAGGGACCCAGGAAAGCCCACAGGCCCCGAGGGTGGGAAAGCCTGGCCGTGGAAACAGAAAAGGAACACATCGATGAGCAGACCTGACCCCAGTGATAATATCCACCCTCGGAATGTGCGGGTGACAAAGACAGATGGTCCCACACTGCAAGGTGGTGAGAAGTTCCTTCTGGGAGGCAAGAGGCGGGGCTGACAACAAACAGCGAAGGATGGCAGCCATTTAAAAGGGACCAAGAGGAACGGACCCAGGGAACGGCTGGGAAATGAGACAGGGTGGGGTCTCCAGACCAGGACAGGCACTCGGGTGGTGCACACAGTGCCCAGGGCTGTAATGGCATTGCATGTTTATTGAGCTTGTGGTCCGAGGGAATCACTGGGATGGACACAGAGGGGACAGGGGGTGGCACAGAGTCTATGGAGGGAGAAGAAGCATTAATTGGGCACTTACTAAGCATCAGGCACTGTATTAGATGCTTGTCAAGTATTATCTCGTTTAATCTTCTCAGTAATCCTGTACTGTAGAGATTAATATTCCTCGCTCTTCATTTTCTTGGGTTTTCTTGTTTATTTTCTTTGTTTAAAAATAAATTTTTTAAAAAATACAGAAGTATTTATAGTACAATGTGGACAAGCCCCCTTCGCCCTCCCAAATTCTCCTCTCCAGACGAAATGACCGTGAATGCTTCCCTGGGATGTTCTCATGAGCACAGAAACATGTCTACCTGTGTAGGCACATATAGAATTGCTTAACTTTTTCTGAATAAAAATGAGATCAGTTTAAACATATCACACAGAAACCTTTTTCCAGTTAAGAATATGTTGTAAATGTCCTCCAATGTCACGACCTGTAAATTCACCTGTTTCTTTTTAAATGGCCACAAACTATTCCATGGTACAAATGCACTTTCTTTTTTTTTAAGCATTGCCACTGCTGGACGGTTGAGGTCATTTCCAATTTCTCTCTACTGCAGACAATAGTGTAAGGGAGCACCCTTGTACATAGATATCTTTCTGTACATGTGTTTTTCTAAAGCTGGGGAATTGCTGGATCAAAGCAGGCATGTGCATTTATAATTTTCTTTCTTTTTTGTTTTTTCGTAGGTTTGATTTTTTGTGTGTTTGAGGAAGATTGGCCCTGAGCTAACATCTGTTGCCAATCTTCCTCTTTTTTTTTTCTCCCCAAAGCCCCAGTACATAGCTGTATATTCTAGTTGTAAGTCGTTCTAGCTCTTCTCTGTGGGATGCCATCACAGCATGGCTTGAAGAGTGGTGCGTAGGTCTGCACCCAGGATCCGAACTGGGAGACCCCAGGCTGCTGAAGCAGAGCGTGCAAACTTAACCACTATGCCACTGGGCCCGCCCCTATAATTTTCACTGATACCAACTTAGACTTGCAGGTCCCCTTGACCCTTGCCAGCACTAGATCTTCTCTATTTTTTATTTTTTCTATTTTTGCCATCTATAATCATTTTAATTTATAACCCTTTGTCTTTTAGTAGCTAGAGCTTTAGTCATATGTTAATGGGCCATTTTCACATCTGGGAACTACCTGTTTATAGCTTTTGCACACTTTTTAAAACTTGGCTTTTTTTGTTAGTTAATGGAATTCTCAGAAAGAATAATAAAACACGTAGCTTTCTATGCACCAGGCACTGTTGAGGGCTCCCCCTGAGCTGCACAGCACTAGTGAAAACCCTCAGAGGGAGGCAGTAGATCAGGCCCTGCTTACAGCCGAGGAAAGAGACGCCTGAAGACTCCAAATGGCGTCTGTGGTCACACATGTCAGAGGACAGACAGGCCAGAGTCCAAGGGACTAGCGAACCAACCGCTTCATCCTCACGAGATGTTTTCGAAGCTCCCCCCTCCTCCCATCTCTGCAAGTTGCAGAGAAAGAAAACTCCCTCCTTAAATTGTCCCTCTTTCTGTTATTTACCCTCTACTGTATTTGTGGCATCTTTAAGAGCGCATTGTTCTTATAAGCCAGGTAAGGAAAGAGAAGTTCGGTTTCTGACGAGGCAATCACAAAAAAGAATTGGAGCCTGTACCTTAGATGGGGCATCCACAGCTCAGGGGCCTGCCTGGAGGAGCGAGGAGCAGGATCTGGTGGGGGCAGGATGCATGCATGGGGACGTCAGGGAATGTGGGGGCTGAGGGGGGCCCAGGCTCTGAGGGGCTCTCAGGACAGGCAGGCGGTTTACAGGACTCTCCCCGGGGCACCATGGCATGGGGAAGGCTTGGACCAGGGAGTAGGGTGAAGCTCAGCCCAGCTGGAAATCGTCATCAATCAAAGGGCATTCTCACCCAACCAGGCGTGTCCACTGAGTGGATGCACCGATCAGTAATGATGCAAGTCTTTCGGGGTGACAAATACACTTGTGTGTATGGGAGGGCCAGGAGCTCCCTTGTGCAAAGGCCACACTTGACAAAAGCAGAATTTTGGCCTTCAGTGGTATGTTTTCATGAGGTTCTCTTTTAGCTCCCAAACACCAATGTTGCATGTGGGTTTTGGGTTAGGGACCCACCACCGAGTTGTCACATGGTCACCCTCACTCAGTGAGCGCACACAATACTTCTGTCTCCCATGAACACAACACACAGGGGAGGGGGAAGGATCATTTGCATGCAATTTGCCACTTTCTTCTGAGAAGAAAGAAATTAAGTTAACAAAAATAAGAAAAATGTGGCAAACTGACGTGCTGAAACTAACATGCAGAAACAAATTTTAAGTAGCAATTTAGCATTCATTTTGTTTTTTTCTGCTTTGACCTCAGATAGCTTTAATGTTTCCCAGAATGTTTCTCTATGGAGCTCTAGTCAGCTAGCCTTATATATACATACATAAATATATATTCCTTATACATATAGTCCACATATGTGTATATATATATATTTTTCCTTATACATTCATATATATATGAGTTCTCTGATCAAACTTGGAGAGCTGCACACAATATCCACCTCTACACATCTACACATACACACACACTCTCTCTCTCTCTCTCTCCCACATACACATTTTTGGAGATTTCCAGTGCACTGTTGCATATTAAAGGCTCAGAAGCCCTGCAGTATAAGGACCTCATGCACTTGGCTACAGCACTTTTATTTTCCTCCTGTAACGCCTCTTTCCATCCCACAGCACGTGATCTACAGAACACACCATGGGAAATTCTAGGCTTCGTTATTTTACAAGATCAGAGCCTGCTTAAAATAAAGAGCCTGTATTGGGGCGGCTCTCCTCCTCTTTCAAATATGAAATGCCTTCTGATGGACCCGTGATGACCATGGCTTCCTGTCCACCTCAGACAAGGGGGTTAGAGCCACAGCTAAAGTCATCTCAACATATTTTGCCTCCCCTGTATTGCGGGGCGACACAAAATGCCCACATGCCAAGGTGACATGTGGCCACAAGCCCTGTGGAAACGGTTAGGAGGCCGGTCTCCAGGCAGGCTGAGCTGTGTCGCTCGGTGGTTGCACGGTGAGCCTGGACCAATTGCTTGCTCCGGGCTCAGTGGCTTTCAGCCGGAGGGTCCTCAGAGACTCAGTTAAGCCAGCCCCCTGGTTTTGTGAATGGGGAATCAAGGCCAAAAGGGACCAAATCTCAGAATCCCTTGACCCCGGTCCCTTTTCTTCGTTCCAGGAGACACCCCTCCCTGGCCCTAAATGCTTTCTACCGTAAAAGAAAACCAGATCACTGACAACGCCTTTCCAGTTCTCTGATTCTGTTCTCACGGCCTCGCGCACCCCTTCACAGCCATTAGTCACTACGATTCCTGTAGTCGCGGGATACAGCCCTACAAATCAAACTGGGTTTCCGTCCATCTGCCATGGCATCAAGTGAAAATGCGTTGGTGAACTTTTATCACACCTAAAGGGCATACTCGGCATAGCCTAAAATATAGGTTATATGGTGTATACTAGAAATTCACTTGGGGACAGTCTCCCAGGGAGTTACCTCCAAGAGAACATTCCTCCTCCAGGTTACAGGCATTGGCTTACGATTTTGCTCCTTCTCACACAGGCAACTCTAGTAGCACACTTGGGGTGACTAGAGGCAGCAGGGGTTCAATTACTTAATCACCATTGTGGCTTTCCTAAGTAACCTTGAGGAGGCCAACTAGTTGGAGTGCATGTGGATTTATTCATTTATTTTCAAACACACTTTTCACTTTGGAATAATCTTATATTGACAGAAAAGTCTCAATATAGAACAGAGTTCCTCTATACCCTTCACCCAGCTTCCTTTAATGTTAAGATCTGACATAACCAACGTGCATTTGTCAAAACTATGAAATGGACATTGGTACCTTGCTATGAACTAAACTACAGACTATTCGGATTTCACCAGTTTTTCCACTAACGTCCGTTTTCTGTTCCAGGATCCAATTCAGGACCCCTCATTGCATTTAGTCCTCATCTCTTTGTCTATGGATTTATTTTTGTTTTCAAGAAATAGATACCATCCATTATTGCACGCAAAGTGGTACACCGGGTGCCCAGCCACCCTGTAAGGAGAAAGACAGCATCTGATGAGCAGCAGAGTCTGCGTTTGAGGGTCCACTCTGCCCCTCACTTGGGATACAGTCCTGGGCTTGTCACTCCACATATAGAGTTCTCAGATTCCACATCTGCAACATGGAGACGATACCTCCTACCTGGTTAGAGGGCTGATCAAGACACTCCATGTGGACAGGCGTTTCGCAGGCATTAAGCCAAGTTCACACAGAGCCCCATCCAGGTCACTGTTACTATTATTAACGTTGGTGTAATGATGGTCATGAATTAGACTCAATATCCTGTATCGAAAGTAGGACAGCCCAGAATCTGAGCTGCCTGGCTGAGCTGATCATTTCAGCTTCCTATGAGATCTTTCCACAGACCCCACCTGTACCCCATAGAGAAAGAAAATTCTGTTCAAATGAGCCTATTCAGTTCTACACTCCCTTCATGGCTCTGCTCAAATGTCACCTTATCAGCGATAACTTCCTGACCACCCTACATACAAGAGCCCCCTGAATCCCGCCCTGGGATGCCTTGCTGGTTTATAAGCTCCAGGACAGCACTGGCTGTTGTCTGCTTTGGTCACTGCTGGATGTGCCTAGAACAGTGCCTGACACTTGGTAAGTGTTCAACAGATATTTGGTAAATGAATGACTGAAGGCTCAGCTTTACTCTGCAATCTCTTGCCTCCATCCTGATAACGTGAAAACAGACCCTTCCCAATGCAACACACAGTTGAATTCAAACAAGAGAAAAGCTATTCAGGAAGCAGGTGGCTTTGAACCTTCTGGGTTTTTCTTTAAGAAAAAAAAAAGGGAGTAACATCCTTCTTCGAATTTAATTTAATGCCATTAATGTCCCTTCACCTGCCTCCTCTCCCATGAGCAGCTCCGCCAGTTGGAAACCACAGTCTCTTCCTGGTTCAGAGCCTGTCTGCTGGCCCCTCTCCACAATCAATTCCAGCAGAGCCCAGGCTGGAAAAAGCTGGTGAAATCCCCACACACGGCAGCCCACCCCATCACCGTGGCCACTCAGCACTTGTGCATCAGAGGCCCGCAGGCTTCTCAGAGCAGGAGGAAAGCCAGGGGACCCTGCAGACTGGCCTCAGTGAGGACACTGAGGTCCAGAGAGGGGAGGGACCTGGCAAATCACACACAATGCCTAGTGGCAGGTCCAGGACAGAAGCCAGGACTCCGGACTCCACACTCTAGTCCTGACTCCTCTTGGGCTGGAACCACTTCCCCCTGCCCACCTTTCACCAAGGGACATGTGTTTATTTCCTTGAGCTCCAATCTGGCTGTCTGCCCACCTCTGCCCATTCCTGGGTACCTGATGAGCTTCGGCAGCTATGGCTGGAGGTGACTCTAAACGTAGCAATGCACAGGACAGTAGAGGCATGAGCCAGACAGAAAGAAAATGGGGGTCACACTTGTTGAGAGCCAGGTGCTCTCTATCATCATCTCACCTAACGCTCAGAGTGCCCTGCAACGAAGGTGTCATAACCACATTGTGTGACCGAGGAAAAGGAAACACAGAGAAGTTAAAAAAATGCAGCAAATCACACAGCAAGTACGTGGCAGAGCCAGCAGCAGAGTGGGGTTCCTCCTGGTTCCAAAGGCCTTGTTCTCTGCCACACCATTATAGTAGAGACCCTAAAACACAGACGGCACTCCAGAGACACGTGGGTCTTTAAAACAACAAAATATTCCAGTGAAGTAGCCAGGATAATCCCATTCTAGAGATAAGGAAACTGAGATCTGGAGAGGAAATGCAACTTGTCCACGGCCACGTGGCTGCTGAGTGGTTGGGTCGGCTAGACTCTGAGCTTCTTGAGGATGGAGGCATTTTCCCAGTGCTTAGCCAAAGCTGATCCCAGGAAAGGCTCAACTCAATCCATGGGTGATGAGTAAATGAATGAATGAATGACACAGTGGGTTAGTAGTGCAACCTGCAACTCCCACTAGCCAGGTGTTTCCCCTCCAAATGCCCCACATGGCAGCCTCAGGAATGGGAGACCAGGTCTGAACTCAGCACTGACCCCCAACCTTATGTCCCTCTCTCCGCGCCCACAGATATGCTAGAAGCGCGCGGAAAGTGATGCTGGCCCTGGCCCCCATTCAGCGCTCAGCTCTCCACTAGAGCCGGAGCTATGCAAGGAAGAGGTATGGGAAGATGGCAGAGCTGGTAATTCTTTGGCCCAAAGACGAGTTTACGACATGGAGTGTATCCTCTTCTCAAAAGTCTGGTGTTGGGAGCAAATTGGTGCATTTTTATTGAACCCTTTATTAGCAACCAATTCACAAGTCCTGCAGTTATTTTTCCTATCATTCATTTTTCATAATAATAACTGAAATTTTATTTTACTGTTCACCTACTATGTGCCAGGCACAGATATCACATAAGATAGCTGACACATAGATGGTCTCCTGTAATCTGTACAGCCATGCTATAGATAGGTGTGTGCATTCCCATATTACAGACAAGGGAGCTGAAGCTTAGGAGAGGTAAAGGAAGTAAAGGAACTTGGCCAAGGTACATTCTAGAAAGCAGGAGATGCAAACTCAGGTCTGTGGGGCTGCATAGCTCTTGCTCCTACCATGTGGCTGATGTGGGCTCCAGACAAGGGGGTTAGAGCCACAGCTCAGGATGCACGGACACTCGAGGCAGATGGAGGTCCTACTAGGCTTCCTGGGCATCCAGAGGGCCAGGCTTCTCATCCTCAGGCTGAACTTCTAGCACCACGGCACTTCTCCACGTGCCCAGACGCCCTCCCTGGAGGTTCTGAATCAGACAGTTGGGGTGGAACCTGGAACTCTTCTGTAAAAGCTCTCAGATGACAGCAACAGACTTCCTTGGTTAAAAAACCCCTGTTCTCAATTCTCAGAAGGTCATTTTCTCACCTCTATACCCTCTTCTAGAAGGTTCCAAAATGTTTCTTGAGAAATTCATTTCTTGATTTATAAAGAATACCAGGCCTCAGAACCCAAGACCTTACAATTCTAGGATTCTCAAGAAAGCAACAGTAATTCTGATCATCCCCAACTGGGATGTGAAGGTCTATCTTTATCAACCATTGCAATTGTTCCCAAACAGTGTGATGTTTATGAAAAGGACTTGGGTTTGATTTGAGTTCTAGCCCTTTACTAGCTGTGCAACCTTAGGCAAATCAATTCAACAAAATCGCTATTCAAAGCCTACTACATACCCACAAGCCCTGGGCTGGGAAGACTAAAGACACAGAAGTGGACCAAAAAAGTCACGGTCTCTCTTAGTTCTGAGTTCGTCATCTGTAAAGTGCGAACCAGCAGCTGCTAAGCGCCTATGACAACGTGCCAGCCCCTGACATGCACGTTCTCACTTCACACCCCCAGGGCCTTAGGAGGTAGGTGCTTCTGCGTCCTGCTTTGCAGCTGAGGAAGCAGGGAATTCAGAGGGGGAAGCAGCTTAGGTGAGCCTGCAGCGGTGTGTGGCAGGGGCTGAGCTCTCTCCACCTCCACCATCCCCCTCCCCCCGCCCTCCCCCACTTGGCAGATGAGCCCACAGAGTGAACGGGATAATAGGAGAGAGTGCTCCGCGGCCGACCAGGAACCGCACAGATGTATGACATCATGGTTATTAATAATGGAAGCAGCACGACTAATTCACGGTCCCTCCAGATGGACCACCTGAATTGTGGTGAACCTCCTGCAAACAGAGCATCAAATTCTAGTATGGCAGAGCTGGGAGGGGCCTTCAGAGTCCAACTCTTTCCTCATTTATAGGGGCGGTGGGTGGACAAGATGGGAGGGCACCCTCCGAGATAGCAGAGGCAGCCCCGCCTCCCCAAAGCCCAGGATGCACCAAGTTTGGCTTTAGTGATTGAACCACGAAGATAAAGTCCCAGATCAGACACCAGCAGTTGCCCCTCCAGAGGGTGCTGGTAAGGGAATCAGCAGTGAACTGCCCGTGTGGCCTCTCCGTGGGCCGCAGCCCAGCTCCTTCACACTGCAGGGCCTTTCCTGCTCTTCTTCTGCTTGGATACCTTTCTCCCAAATCTTTGCATGGCCATCGCTTTTTCATTACTCAGGTCTCGGAGTAAATGTCGGCTCCTCAGAGAGGATGCCCCAGGCCCCACCCTTTGCTTCCCCAATTCCTCCCTAACATTCACACGGCCTTGTCTGAGTTTCTGCACAGCGCCTATCACTATTTAGCAATATCTTGTCCATTACTATTCCTTTCTCTCTTCCCACTGGAATGCAAGCTCCATGCACAGAGGATTAAAGAATTTTAGTGCTGTAATCCCTAGAAAGGTGCCCGGGACCCAGCAGGCACTCAGCGAACATGCGCCATGAATCCCCCTGGAGGTTGGCCCGGGGTCACCGCCATCCCAGCAGCCAGCAGTCACTCACTCATTCACCCATTCAACGATGCTTATTGAACCTCTCCTCTGTGCCAGGCGTTCTGCTAGGAGCTGGGGATTCCAATCAAACGAACGAGACGAAGTCCTTGCTCGAACAGAGCTGTTGATTAAAACACCACAGTGGAAGCAGAGCTGGCTTCAGTCACATAAGGAGTGATCAAACAATAGCTGAACAAAAAAGGTGGGGGGATAGGTATGGCAGAAAATGGAGAAACGGGAGAACACCAAGGAAAAGCGAACCTCACACTGGCCCTGCAAGGACTCCCCACGCGCTCAATACTCATCTGGGGAGCTGGTGCCAGGCACCTCCACCAGCTCTGGGGACATGGGGACATGGGAACATTGCCACGAGTGCCTCCTGGCTGCAGCCTGGAGCACAACAGGATGCATGCGTGTGTGAGAGAATGTGCACAGTAGACACGTGCGTGCACAGAAGCAAGTGAGCGAGTGTGTGTGTGCCTACGTAGGAGCGTGTGTATGAATGAGTGTACAGGATTGCATGTGTGAGCATGTGTGAGAGCGCAGGGAGAGAGAGATTTGTGTGTACAAGTGGATGTGTGTGTAGAGTGCTCACGTGTGTGTCTGTGATGACTCTGGCACCATTTCTCTTCACTGCAGGTTCCACAGCTGGTTGAACTTTATGTGCTAAAGTCCCCCAAACAAACGATACATAGTAGGGACCCGATCATCATTTAACGCATTCAACAGTAAATCATTTAAATCCTTATGTTTGTCAAACATAAGGATTTGCAAACATGCAAACACGTTTGCAGCATGTCCACAAAAAGCAGCAAGACTGGTTCCAGAAGAGAACTTAATTTATGGATGAACGGAATGGGGTCTGGGTTCTGGTCCTTGTTTTACCACTAACTACTAGTTAATTTTGGGTCACTGTTTAGCTGTGTGATCTCAGATGAGCCACTCAACTTCTCTGGGCTTCTGCTTACTCTCCATTCAAGAAGGCAATTAGAACTTAGCTCTCAAAGTTCAGTGGCAACTCTACCATATCCCGTCATCTCTACTGGTAGTCCCAGAAGCACCGTTTCCTCGTAGAGCAAGTATGTGTAACTTGAAAAGGGCTACAGTCTCAACAAGGGAAATGCTGGATTTGACAAAGTTAAACTGGTTCTTGTATTGCAGTCCTTCTCAGAGCCTTTAATTTGCCAGAATGGATTGTGATTGGCCAGAAGGGTGATAGAGAACTTGAAGAATTTGCCAGACTTGCTAGAACAGAGAAAACTTAACTCGTGGCACAGCTTTCAGAACTAAGGTTCCAGAGACCATACTTTGGGGAATCTGCTAGCAGGCACACAGGACACTTATTAATGCCCCTTTCTTGAGGATAAGTGAACAGAAATGGCGTTTGGTCTCCCTAAATCACAGAGCAGAGCCATGGCAAATACCAGCCCAGAATCACCCAAACCACAGTAACTGGCACGTGCACAGGGCTTTATAGTTACGATATGTCTTCATTTATATGGTCTCAACTCTCCCTGACAACATTTTTCAGATGATCAAATGCAGCCTGAAAGAGATTAAATAATCTGCCCAGTCACTAAGTGATGGATCCCTCCCTTGGCTTTATCAGTTTCCCTATGTCCTTGGTCCAACCATCGATAGATACATTCTATATTTTATAGATAAGCAATTGTAGCCACTGTGCAGAGCCCTCTGCAAGATGCTGAGGCTGGCACCACCTGCACCTGTTCCTCAGCCACCACGGCTCCTGGCCGGCCCCCAGACACACCACATCAGCGGAGGAGAGATGAGGGGAGGGGGCTAGAAAAATGCTCATGGAGCAGGAGCGGCTCTGTGAGGCCGGGAGTAGTCCCCTGCTAGTCCCCACACCCTCCCCCCACCGCAGGTACAGATCCCCTAGGCTGTGCCTCCCGTGCTAGGTGCCATTCTGCAGGGAGGGCGGGAAGAGCCAGAGTAAAAGCTAGTTTCACTCACTCCCAATAAGCCCGAGGAGTCCAAGGCTGGTCGGCTGTGACAGTCTGAAACTGCCACCGCCTCCAGGGGGAAGCGCCGCCCGGGCTGCCAAAGCCATTCAGTAGGTCCCACCCGTGTGCTGCGTCCCCGCGTGTAGGAGAGCGCAAGGCCCGAGAGGCGTGGCCGGGGAGGGTCTGCTCCGGGCACAGAGGGCTGTGCACGCCGACGGCGAGGGGGGCTGCGCCAGGCGCGAGGGTGCGAGAGAAGTGTGAACGCGGGAACGCTGGTGTCACCCAGGGCGGTGACAGAAGTAGTGTCTGGGAAACGCAGGCGGAGAGCGCGTGCACCAGGCAACCCCAGGCTACAGAGGAGTCCCGAGAGTTGGCACCGACGCGCTCCCGCACACGCGCCGGCGCCCAGCCCTCTCCCGCCGGCCCCGCCGCGGCCGACCCCGGCGCGGGGCTGCTGGCCTCCTGGCGGGGCCGGGCTGGCGGCGGCGAGGCCGCGGCGGGGGCGCGGCGCGGGGCGCCCCCTGCTTACCTGGGCGGCTGCGGCTCCGCGGCTCCGGGCTGGCTGCGCCGGCTGGACGGGGCTGTGGGCTGCGCGCCCGGCCTCCGCGCCGCTCGGCAGCGCCCGCTGCTCGGCTCCGCCCGGCTCGGCTCCGCCCGGCGGTGCCCCGGGCGCTCGCTGGCGGCCCACGCGGCGCGGGGTGGGCGCGGGGCGGGCTGGCGGGCGGGCGCCGGCGGCGGGCGCGGCTCCGGGCCGCCCCGCGGCCGCTTGGAAGCTCCTTATTTGGGCAGTGATGTCAGGGGAAGTCGCAGGGGCTGGACCACCCACTTCTTTCCATTCACTCCCCAGAGTTTCCTGTCGCCGCGCCCGGGGGACCCCGGCGGCCGCCCGGGGAGCCTCTCCGGCCCGCTCGGCCTCGGCGTGCGCGCCTCGCGGCCAGCGGCCCTGGGCTCCCCGCGGGCCGGGATCCCGGGGTCCGGCGGGCGGCCACCGAGGGTCTGCGTCTGGGGAATCCCCGGCTCCGGGCAGCCGCGGGCAGGGTCTGCGCGGCGGCCGCCTCGGTGACAGGCCGTGTCACTCCGGGCGCCGCCCCTCCCTCCGCGCCCGCCCCGGCTCCCGCGCTGTCATTTCCTCCCGGGCCCTCCGGGGAGGGCAGTCAGGGAAGCCCCGGTCGCCGCCGCCGCCGCCGGGGCCCTGCCGCTCAGCGCCCTGACTCGGCCGCACCCGGCCCGGCGGGCGTCCATCGACGTCCCCACAGTGCGCGCTCCCCGCCTGGCTCCTCGGTGCCAGCCCCACTCCGGGAAGCCTGCGCCTCCTCGGGCGGGAATCCGCCTTCAGGAGCGCCGGGCGGGGCGGGCCTGGCCGGCCTCCCTGGGCTCCAGCCTCGTGGGGGGTTGGGGAGCAGGGGCACCCCGGGGCTTCCCGATGGCCTAACTTTACCAGAAGCTGCTGGTCCCGGGACTTGGGACCTGAGTCACACGGGTTGGGTTCACGCTTTGGTCAATCGCCAGCGCACTTGGGCCAGCCCCCAGCGGCCTGCTTCCCGAGGGAGCAGAATGGCCAAACCCTGTAGACCTCACCAGGATCTATATTTTATAGATGCGCACATGAGGCTCAGACTCGGTGGCAGGTGACTTGAGCAAAGTCAACTCTGCAGAACCAGGGCTGCCTGTAGGTTTGGCTGACTCCAGACTGGCGTCCCTGGCCCGGAACAGCCTCAGGAGCTTATGGAGCCTGAGGCCAAGGTCTGGACTAGAGGGAGGCAAGCTAAGCGCCAAGCGTCCCAGTGGAAGGAGGCACTCCCTCTGCGGGTCATGAAAGTTCCAGATCCCACAAGGTGACTGACCACTGCACTGACCAGGCTTTCCCAGAAGGCTTCTTGGAGGCCCCAGGCTTTCTCTGGCTCCAAAGTGATGGCCTCAAATTCAAGGCCCTGCCTGCTGTAAGGAGAGAGGTCCCTCTGACCAGAAGCCATCTGGGCTCAGGGGGCAGGTCTAGTGGCCTGGGCACTTCTGTGCCTTCTCCACACAACAGCTTCCAGCAGAGCCTCCACCCTCCAAAGCCAGGTCAGAGCAAACAAACCCCTCCCAGACCATCGACTTTGATGGAGGGACCCCGACTTCCAAAGCGGCACCCCACTCCTAGGTGTCTAAGGGGAGGAAACCATAGCTCCCAGATTGTCAGGGAGCGAAGAGAGGTGTGACTGCAGCGGGACACAGCCCTGCATACTCACATACACACTTGCACACCTGCTGGCCAGTTGCCAAGCCTCCCAGCTGTTTTGTTGATCACCAGCACCCCAGACTCCCCCATCTTCCATCAGCTCCCAGAGCCCAGTCCGGGCGCTAATTGGGTCATCCCCCTTCTGACAAAGCCCCAAAGGGAAGGAGCACACTTTGTGATCTGGTGCCCTCTGTACGCTTTGCCCAGCCTTCCCCCACCCCCCAAACCTGCACCAGCTTTCAAGCCTTGGGGTCTTTGCACAGACTCTCCCTCTATCTAAAATGCCCTCTCTACTCCTCCTGCTGTCCTTACACCCTGAGTCAAGCCAGACCTTGATACAGGGCCTTCCCTTGATTAGGGCAACTGGGACAGAGTGCCACCTGGGACGGATCCCTGCCCCTCATTCTATTCCTGCCCTGCCCCCACTGCCCTGCTTATTACTGTTCCTGCTTTGAGCAGCTCCAGGTGGGAGAAAGTGGGTGTCTTGTTATAATTCATATGCCCTGAGGGGTGACCTTTGTCATTTGCACAAAGGCTCAGATGACAGCCTTGCTCTTGCCCCAGGATGAGCATCCTCGCCCGGCTCTGAGGGGTGGCCCTGCCCCAATGGAACCTCCCAATAGCTTTAGTCAGCGGCACTGCTCAATGGTTCCTGCCTCTGGAGATGTACCCATCACCCCAAACTGTAGTCACCCGGAGGAGACCTCCCCCTTCTCCAGAGGTGGGAGCTGCGAGGAACTTTCCACCCTGGTTCTTCTCTCCTGCCCCGGAACTGATAACTTTACAAACATTTGTTAAGTTAATGAACGGTTGGGGGGCAGGGGGCAGGGTGCAAATTGAAAGACAAACTAATCATCGGAGGGGCAAAATGATCCAATTCAGAGCTGTGGCTGAGGTGCCAGCGGCCCTGGCTAGCGGTGGGGACGGAACGTGGGGCTCTCAGCGAGACCCGATGGATGCTCAGGACCCTGCACCAAGCTGCCATCCCTGGAATGGCTGCCCTGCTGAGGCTCTTTCTTTGGACTGCTCCTTTGTTCCTACTTTCTGTGGCTTGGGATTTGTCTGCCCCCTCCTTTCTCTCGGCAAACTCCTGTACAGCCCCTTCCAGGCAGCCGGGGACATCCCCATCCCAATCCCCAAACACACACAGTTCTGAACTGGCCATAGCAAGGTGGAAGGGAGGGATGAAGGAAAGCACAACGTATCGAGCACCTTCGTGTACCAGACACAATCACACTGGATTCCCCCGAACCCCCCAACCATCCTTCTCTCTACCCCTCAGGCCACACAGGCCCCATCCAGCTGTGGCCATCCTTCAGGTCAGAGTGTCAGCCTGGACGCCTTCCCCAGCTCCTCCCACAACCAAAGCTACCTGTCCCCACCTTGAGACTTAGCCCCTGCCCTAATTCTGGTGCCGATTCTCAATGAAGGCCAGAAGATCTTCAGAACTCCAGCCTCAGAGCTCAGGGACACACAGCAGGGACAGGCAACCCTGCGTCAAGGCTAGCAGGCTGAGCCTAACTCTGCTCCATGAGCCACCACCCCTATCCTGGGGCCCCGGGCACCTTACCCACCCTGTAGCTGGATGGGCCCCAGGTTAGAAGGCAGGTGGTGCCAGGTGCCAGTTCCTTTCCACCAGCCCATCCCCTGCATATAATTGGGCCAGGTCTTGAGAAATTCCCTGAGCGTGGCCCTGGGGGCCTGCCCACATTCCTTCATTCCTCGAACATGAATCAGGCCCCCTCCCCATTCTGGGACCATGCAACACACAAAGCTGTGTTCTAGGAGCTCCCTCTAAGGATGGAGACGCAGGTAAACAGATCACCCCAATGCAACTTGCTAAACACTGCACTGCTGTTTGCCAAGCCGGGCGCGGGGCAGGGGGCACACAAGGTGGGAGAAGATTCATTCTACTTGTGGGGCTACCATGCAGGGAGATTGTGGTCCAGGTGTCCCAGGCTAGACTACTGAACGCTCGTTTCCATGGAAATGCTACACACACATGCACACACACACATGCACGCACACACACTGGGCTTGCTTCTGCTCTAAAGCCAACATCACGCCGTAGAGACTTCACAGCCTAAAAGAGATGGGAGCAGAGGGCAGGGTTGGCATTTGATCTGTCATCTAGGAGGCTGTCTCTCTGTGAAATTTTGTTTCCAGCTCCTAACAACCAAATTACAGATACAGTTTTGGAACACACGGTCGTTTCTAAGGAGCCGGCGACTGCCATAGCGTTCTTGGGAGAGCTTTCAAGGTGGGGCTGAGCAACCCGTGCTGGAGGCCCTTCAGGTTATCTATGTTTGGGCCTTGTACTTACTTACCAGCCATCCCCCTGTCTATCCCCCTCCCCCATGGCTATTATTTCCTGGCCTCAGATGCTTTGTATCATTTTCCTGTGTGTGTGTGTGTGTGTGTGTGTGTGGTGGGTGCTCCCTCGATAGATCTGTGGTACACCTGAAACTTCAGTCCTCACTTCTCACAGAGATGGCCATCTCTCTCCTGGGACACAGACCTGGGGACTCTTACAGTTCATGGAAATCGCCTCCTGGGATTCCGGGGGGCCTCAACCCCACCCTCCCTCCCCAGCCTGAGGGCTGTGTTTCGGCTTCCTGACTCCATCGGGCACTCCCTCCTTCCTTAACCTGATGCTATGGGTGACAGCATGGGCCTTGGAGCCACACGGATCTGGGTTCAGATCTCAGCCCCACCCTTACTGTGTGACCCTGGATGTGTTACATGATGTCGCTGGTCTTGACTTCCTCATCACAAAGGGCTGCTATGCAGATCTGACAAGACTGCAGTGGAGTCCTTGACAGAGGGCCCAGCCCTGGTAGGTGCTCAGTAAATGGTAGCAATTGTTCCCAGGTTGTGACCCAGAACCCTGCTCCTCTCATACTGTCTATCTTCATAATGGGGGCACTCATCACCCCAAGCTTGAAGCCAGAATCTCTTCTCTGTCCCTGCGGCCCCAGTCCAGGCCACCATCGCCTCCCACTTACAACAGCCTTCTCTCTGGTCCGCCTGCCCACTGCCCCTGCAATCCATTCTCCACACAGGGGGAACTCTCTAAGACAAATTCAGGTGGGTCCCTGCCCAGCTCAACCACCCTGTCTCTTAGTGCCTTTTATGGCTGAGCCTCAGTTTACCAGTCTAAACCTCCATCTCTCTACACCATCCCCATGTGCCCTGTGCTCCCACCATACAGAATACCTCAGTGTTCCTGAACCTGCCAAGGGCGTTTTGCACATGCAGTTCCCTGTACTGTTCCCCTCACTCACAGCTGCTGGGCTGGTTCCCATTCAGCCTTTCAGGTGAGCTCAGAGGCCACTTCCCTTGTGAAGGTCTCCTTGGTCCCCCAGGTGGCATTAGCTGTTTCCTTCTCTGTGACACTCCAGCACTTGGTACAGACCGTCCTGGCCTGTGCCCACTATGTGTTGTCATCTTCTTCATGTATTGTGTATCTTTCGATTCTGCAGCTCTGTGCGCAACCACGTCTTATTCAGTGCCAGCTATTCAGAGCATGCTAAGGACAAGGACAGACTTCTGCCCCTCTGGCCACCCTGTCTAGTAAACAGCTACAAGAGGCCAGTGGGCCTCAAGCCCACTGGCTAGTTCTCCCTAAAATAACACAAGCATCCTCTTTTCCCACACTTCAGCCTGAGGCTTCGGCTCAGCGTGAGCCCTGCGTCTGTCTCATTCTGGCTTTTCACCAGTGTGTCTGGGGACTCCTGCAGGGCCCAGTCGGGCCGCAGGTTGGGAGGGCGGGGCCTCTGGTTCCAGGAAATCAGAAGATTAGTCAAACTACACACTCCCCTGGCAGCTGTGAGAACAGGTTTTCCCCAAGCCAGGGGACCAACTTGCAAGATCATCAATAACAACAAGTATTTACTCTGCTCTCAGCTCTGCCCTCCCCCATGGGAGGTGCAGCGGTGGGGCATCAATTTTCAAGGCTTGGGGTAAGACAGTCTGGGTGCGTTTCCTGGCTGTGACACTTCCTAGCTGCTTAACTGCCTGAGCCTCAGTTTTCACAGCTGTAAAATGGGGAGGATAACACCGCTCCAGGAAAGATCGCAAAGATTAAAGAGAGTCGAGGAAGTTAAAGGAGAAAATACACTTTAAGAATCAAGAACGGAAGCTGGTATGTAGCAGAAGCTCAATAAAGGAAGCCCCCACCTCCGCTCAAGTTCTCTGGGTGATACTCGGATGCATAAGACTTAATCTTAATAGCTCACGAAGGGAGGGGAGGAGGGGATGAGAATTCAGTCATACCCATAAACATTAAGACAAGGTGAACAGTAACAGGGATGCCAAGAAAAAGAGCTTCGGGAGCAGTAAGAGCGAGAGAGAAATTCTGCATGGCTTTAAAATCTTCTCCCCTGTGTGACTTTTATCAAGAGTGATTGCCACCGCCCATGTGGCCAGCCCAGGGCAAGGGGCTGAGGCTGGGCAGAGGCCGGTCATGAAGGAGTCCCAAGGCGAGACCAATGAGGCTCAATGGAGCCTGGGCATCTGACTGTCTAGCTGCGGAGAAACATGCACGCTTGGAAAATAGCTGATAACAGTGAGTGAAAACAACACACTATGCAGAAGATTCGGGAAGGAGAGATGAATATGGGAAGGGGTGGGGCCTGGTGAGAGGGCCACTTTTTGGAGCCTCCATGTAACAACAACAAAGAAATCTAGAAATGCTCACTCCATCCTGCTCAGGCCTGGCCCCACGGCGGCCTTTCTGACCTCCCAGGGCAGGAGGTGAGCACCCCAATCCTCCATGCCTTGGCCTTGGAGCCCTCCCCAAGGAGGGCCTGGCCTGGGCAGGATCACTCACTAGTTCCCTAACATGGTATGAATTTTCATATCCAAGCCTTTGCTCATGCTCTTCCTTCTACATGAATGCCCTTCCTTCTTCTCCTGTCCTCCCACCCACCCTTCCCTTCCGCTCCCCTATTAACTCTCCCTGACTATTGAGTGAACTCAACCTATAAGGCCTCCTCCAAATGTCCTGTTTTTCCTATTTTTTCCTGACCAACCCCCATCCTCAGTAGAATTAAAAGCCCTCTTCTTAACGTTCCTGTAGCTTGCTTTGCGTCCATCATCAGAGCATTCATCACATTTATAGCAAAGTATTTGTGGCTGAGGCCCCCACTAGGCTAGGAGAGCCCTGAGGGTCTGTGCCTGGCACCCAGTAGGTGCTCAACAAACTGAGCACCTGGAAGGCTTTCTCCCTTGCTTGCCATGGCTGTGAAATGCGGCAGCAGCTGTCATTCCCCCGGGAGAGTAGACGAAGCCCCCTTTATCCCTCAGGAGCCCCGGGCACTTCACACCGTCAGCCATGCTCCCTCCAGCCTAAAACCAGCCCCTGACGGCTGCCCCCACCAGCCTTCCCGCTCAACCCGCCCCCAACTCCACCCTGAGTCTGACTGATGAGAATCCCTGCACCTGGGGTACCTAGTGGGTACCACTTAGGACCGGCTGGGTCAGAGGAGCTTGGAGTAGTGCCAACGTCCCCAAGAGTGGCAGGCTGGAAGAGTTGGGGACCTGGGGAGGCAAAGGCAAGCACATGGATTTGCTGGCCGTGTCTGAGCTCAGAGTGAAGGATCAACGGCAGTTCGGGGGTGATGGTTAATTTTACATGTCAGATTGACTGGGCCATGGGGTGTCCAGATATCTGGCCAAACATGACTCCAGGTGTGTCTGCGAGGGTGTTTCTGGGTGATATGAACATCAGATCAGTAGACTGAGCAAAGTAGATTGCCCTCCCTAATGTGGTGGGTCTCACCTAATCTATTGTAGACCTGAAGAGAACAGAAAGGCTGAGCACGGGGTAACTCCTCAGCCTGACTGATTGAGCTGGGATGTTAGTTTTTCCAGCCTTTGGACTGGTACTGAAACATCAGCTTTTTTTGAGTCTCACACCTGCTGGCTTTCCAACTGGAACTGACACTGGCGTCTCTCTTGGGTCTCCAGCTCACCATCTGCAGATCTTAGGACTTCACGGCCTCCATAATCATGTGAGCCAATTCCTTATAATAAGTCTTTCACTCTTTCCCTCTCTTTCTTGCACACGCATGCACATGTGTGCACATGAGATACATACATACATATATATATATATATATATATATATATATATATTATATCTATATATCCCACTGGTTCTGTTTCTCTCGAGGACTAATACAGAAGGCTAAGGTGTGAATTTGAATTTCAGGAGGGCCCTACATTCTTTATTCAGGGTTCCATTTGTCGAACAACTCTCCAAAACGAGTGGGCATTTCCCACCCCCTCACATCTGGCGTTGGCCCCGCTCACCTGAGAGAGCCTCTTTGCAGATGGACACAAGGTGTCACTCCTCTGTGGACCCCGAGCACTCAGTATGGGGCCTAGCACCCAAAAGGTGCTCAATGACGCTGACTGAATGGACACCTCACACTTATTTGGGTACGATCACACCATAGCCTAAGGTCATCTCGAAGGCTCTGTGAGAGGCAGCACAGGGACCATCCCCGGTTCCCAGAGGAGCAAATAGAGGCCCAGAGAGGATCTAGAGGCAGTCCTGATAGAGGGCTCTCTCTTGCAGAGGCCCGGGAAGGATGCTGCCCTGGGTCCAGGTGCCCGAATCCACGCATTCTCTAACAAGCGTTCAGTGCACACCTACTGCAGGCCGGGGACTATTCTGGGAACTTAGAGTAAGTACATCAGTGAACAAAATGGACCAAAAGCCCTGCCCTGATGGAGCTTACATTCTCAAGGGAAGAAACAATCAACAAGAAACAGGATAAATAAGTGAATTATAACATATTAGCACAAAGTATATATTATGGAAATTACCTGGTAGAACAGAGTAAGGGAATCAGAAATGCAGGGGTGGGAGGTGGGTCACATATTTAAATAGAGTAAGCCCCACTGAGAAGGTGGCACTGAGCAATGATTTGAAACACGTGAAGAACTGAGTCAAGTAGCTATTGGGGGGAAGACCTTTACGGGCAAAGAGAACAGCCAGTGCAAAGGCCCTGAGGTGAGAGTGTGTCAGATATATTACTTTGGGCCTTGTAGGCCATTGTGAGGACTGTAGCTTTAGGAGAAATAAATGAAGGCCATGGCTGTGGGCTTGGCCCCCACAGCAGGCCTCCAAAGGACACTACTCTTCCCAGAGAGCAGGACGCAGCTTGGGCAGGCAACGAGAGAGTCAGAGGATGCCTGAATGGAGAGAGCAACAGCAGATATGGAAGAGGTAGGAAGAGGTTTACCTTGATTACCATCCCGCTCAGCTTCAGCCAGACACCCCCCAGCTCCTCCCCGCATCGTTCCGATGGGCCGGTCTTCTTGTCATCTGAATCTGGAGTTGGACTCCAGACCTGCTTGGACCCTCACTGGTGGGGATGATCCTGGACAGGTGGCTTAACCTCCTGAGGGAAGCCAGACAGACCCAGCTCCTGAGGGCTGGGTGGAGGGGAGGGGCTCTAAGGGATATACTCCTTCTCAGGAGGTTTATGAGGAGTCAACCAGGTAAAGAGCAGGAAAGCACTACAGGTAGGCTGTAGAGTGGTGCATCCCGAGCTGGCTGTCATGTCACCACTCAGCCTCGCCAGGGAGGCAGGGGCTCCACTTTGCCATGCCACTACACCATGACAGATGTAAGAAGCAGCTCAGTTCCCGCAGCCTAGCTGAAGTCACAGTCAGCAGCCTAATTTTAGCCTGAGCATCTGCTCTTCCGTCCCAGAGACTCAGCTCTGTCTGGGATTTGGTCTGTCTGGAATTGCCAGAGAAACAAATCCTGTCCTATGGGCACAGTCACTGGTGGTGTCCAGATCAGGGCTGGCCAATGGTCCCCTGCCATGAGGAGGCTCCTTAGGAGCTGCCTCACCAGGACACCTGTGTCCTCCTTATTGGTCGCTCATCTCACACCCAACAGCCATGGGTTCCTGTGGGTGCCATCATTGAGTTCCAATCTGCTTTCCTCGAAAGCTGGTGGGTCATATGCGGATCTGCCTCAGCTAGAACAGGAGGACCTTCTGGACGGGGATGACTGTGCCGTTCCCACACGCCCAGCTCCCAGCATAGGTTCTCAAGAGTTCACCCCAGATGAGTACAGCCCAGTAAGACCAAGACCAGGAAGCCCAAAGGAAGGGTCCCTTGTTTGCAAGTCTTCCCAGAAAGGCTTCTCAGAGGAGGTGACTTTGAGCTGGACTTTGAAGAGTGGGTAGGTGTTTGTTCGTGGGAAAGGGCACCAGGGCAGGGGAAACAGGTGAAGAAACAAAAGCTTGAAAGAGCACTGGATGTTTGAGAACGGCCTGAAGGAGGGAGGGAGGGGAAAGTGGGTTTTCTACGTGCGTCTCAGTCGTTGGGCCCTAACTCCAGGCTAGGGAGTTGGGCTTGTGGCTGCAGGTGGGAAAGCCCGTGAAGGGGCCTCTGGAGATGAGTACAGGTGGCTTCCAGCTGTGCAACCCAGGCCCCCCGAGTCCAGGAGAGCTGCCTTCCTCGTCCCCTCCCTCTATGGCCTATCTGGTCCTGTAGGGCCCTCCACTACTGCCCTGGCACATGTGGGGCGGGCAACCAAGGCAGGGCGTGCTGGGGGTGCCCACTCCCCTCCCAGACTCCCACCTGCGCACTGGGCCATGCATCTCAGGCATCAGGCCATTCACCTCCGCCCTCCTGGCCACTATGCTCACTGTCCTGTCCTTGCTCCAATCCCCAAGTCCCATGGGGAGGATCCCCTTTTGCTCTCTGGACTCAGTTTCTCCACCTGGTGCTGCCGTCTGGAGCGTCCTCGAGAAGGACCCTGCAGTCCAACATGGGCCCTGCCTGCCTCAGCTCTGCCCTGCGGCACACACGAAAGCTCCCTTTGTGGGACGCAAACCGTGTTCTCTGGGCTACCGGCTTTCTACATTACCTTGTTTAACTTCTCAAACAACCCTTTAAGATGTCTATTGTTTATCCCTTTTTACAGGTGAGGCAGAAAGGGTTTGATGAGGTGAACTGGAGGTTGGCCACACAGCCAGGAAGTGGGGGAGCTGGGGTATGGACCCCAGTCTGCCTGTCTTCTTCTCCCCCCAGGCTCCCCCCAGCCCTGAGGGCAGCGCCTGAGAAGCTGGTGCCCGGAGCAGAGGTGGCCGAGACCTCTGGCCAGTTGGGTGGGGAATGGGGACATGGAAGAAGAGAAGGAGGCCTCGCCTACGGACCCTCACTTGATGTCCTTGAGAAAGAAGGAGTTAAAAGCTTATGTAAAGAGATTTGCAAATAGATTCTCCGAAACAACATTTGGATGATTTAAGTGTTAAGGAATCAGAACCATATGGATTAAATGTCCCTGATGTTACGTATGGTTTTAAAAATTAGAAGGAAATGTACTGGGAACACACACACATATAAAATATGTAAGGGCAGACTACATTTTTAGCTTTGTGGACATGGAGTTATTTGAAAAACACGACACAGCATTCACTCAGCTTCTCCCTGGCTGGCCCTGCCCCCACCCGCCCCTCCCCACCCCGTCTTCTCCCCACCAAAGGGGGCTCAGCCCCCTCCCTAGGGAGCCCGCCTGAGAAAGAGACTTCCCTGAGGAGTAGGCCCAACGCCGTACCCACAGGACAGCTGGAGCCAAACAGCTGGGTCAGGAACGGCTGGGGTCTCCCAGAGGCCACATGGGTGGTGGCAGGTGGCAGGAGACATGGGGATGCCGCCTCCCGAGAGGGCCTGTGAGGACTTTAAGAGAAGATGCTGAGCAGCATCAGGGAGGCAAGACTTTGAGGTGCCAGACTTTCCATTCACAATTGCTTCTGGGCCTCACTCCACTCTCCCAGCAACGTGGGGAGGAAAGAGTTACCACCCTGACTTCACAAGAGGAGAAACTGAGGTTCAGAAGGGGTGGGTGCTCTGGATCTCCCCGTCACACACCCAGGGCTGCTCCCACCCTACCTTACTGCTTGAAGCAAACCAGAAGCCTGAGCCTGTGTCCAGTTCACCTCTGAGTTAAAAAAAAAAACAAAAGGACTCTGTTAGCTCCTCTGAGTGGAAGGTTTACCCGGCAGGGTGTCTCGAGGACTCCCTGAGGACAAGGAATCAGGTTTGGGTGTGAGGATAAATTGCATTGGCGTTGAGCTGGGGGAGAGGGTATATAATGCTCAGTTTGGGGAAAATTAGACCATCAGAAATTGCCTGATCAAGTCCTGGTGGGGAAGAGAGAGGATGCGAATGGAAGCCACTGCGTGCAAGGTGTCATGTGGGTGCCTGGTGCGTGGTACCTCCTGGAACCCTCACCCCGGCCCATGCAGAGGGGGTGTAGCCTTTTGTCCACAGAGAGGGAGACAGGTGCAGAGGGCCTAGGGCACGTTCCCAAGAGCTCACAGCCGCACTGCAAACCCAGGCCTCTGACACCAGCCTTTCCCTAACCCAGCTGGCCGGGCCCACCCTCCCCAAGGTGGCCGAGGCTTAGCTAGAAGCAAGCTCGTCAGGAGAATTAAGTGCCACCCGGGAATACGCCCAGCCAGCATCAGGAGGGCTGGCACTAAGTCTGTCTCTGGCACGGCCAAGCCTCCTGTGTCCAGTCCAGTGTCCGATGTTTGTTAAATGATCATTAAACAAATCAGCGGCCGGAGAGGAAGGAGGATCTCGCTCCCCTTCTCTTTCCTCCATCCCTCACTCACACCATTGTCGTGTGGACACAAGCAGAGGCCTTCACACTGATGGATTTATCCCGTGATACCATCCTGTTTGATGGGAGGCCTGCTTTAGCCTGTCCAGAGCTCTCGGGTGCTGATGCAGAGCCTGGAATATTCCAAGGCCATGGCATTCTTGAGGCAAGAACCAGGGAGAAAAGGGAAAAGGACACAGGACTGGGGACAGGGAGGGTGAGATGCCCAGCTCTGGAGCACCCCCCGTCGGGTACCCGGCGCCTCTCTAAACAGTCGGCAGCAGATCCGACCACTGATGGGCTTCTTGTAATGGCCTGTTACCAGGTATCCTCATGTCTAGTTGCATCCCAGGGTGACCTGCCCACAGGCCACCAGGATAGTGTCCTCATATTGGGACAGATCGAGTCACTTTTCAAGTATCTCTGAGGGGTGTCTTTGCCTGCAGCCTTTCTCAGGGTCTAATGCGTTGGGAAAATACTGATTATCACACAGCCCTCTTGGAGATTCCCAGTGGACACCTGCAGAGGAAAAGCCCTGAGGACTGGTAATGGAAACAGCTCATCTTTAACCCACGCTTACTAGAATGGAACAAAGACTCCTCCCTCCCTGACCAGTGGTCCCACCCTCTGCACCCAATTTTCAGACACACAGAATTCTTGCAGTTCTGGGCATAAGTAGCCTAGCAAGCCCGTCTGTGGCCTTCTGCTGGCTTCTTACTTACAGAACCCATCCTCCCAAGGGCATTGCTGTTCCCCCATGAACACCCCAAATGATCTCAACTCCAGGCTTTAACCACACCCCCACGGGCTCCAGGCCTGTCCTGCTGAAATCTTCTCAATGGCCTCCTTCTGCTTTTGAGACCAAGACCAGTTTCCTTGGCATGGTCTCCAAGGTCTTCTTCAGTGGCCCCGCCTGCTTTCCCTGCCTCATCTCCCCCTCACTCCACCTGAGGCACAGGGGTATTCTTGCAGTCTCTTGCCTCAGGGCCTTTGCACATGCTGTGGCCTTTGCCTGGAATGCTCTCCCTGTACATCCCTTCCTTACCCATTTAACTCCTCTCACAACTTTCAGTTTCACCTTGCACATCACCTCCTCAAAGGAGCTCTCCCTAGCCCCCACTAAACCCATAGACACTCTCTCTGTATACTGTCTGTACACCTGTACGCTCTCATTCTCTCTATACCCTGTCTCAGCACCACATCCTTCGTCTCTAGAGCCCAACAAGTATCAACGTTTGTCACTTCTTTTTACTGGTGTAATTTTTTTCTCTGATGACCAGCTCCCTCAGTGAAATATAAGCTCCGCGATTAGGGTGATGTGTACACTCTGCTCACCACTGAATCCCCAGAGCCTGCCACAGCAGCTGGCGGCCCACTGGTTTTTCCCAGCATTCCCTGCGAGGCCTGGAGTGAGGCAGAAGATGGTCGGAAGGTCCCTGTGACCTCAATTTCCTCCCCGAGCAGAGTGAGGTGGAAGGACAGGGGACTCAGACTCCAGCCTTGGGTGTCTCAGAAATTCATTGTGAGGGCGTGACAAGGCCACATAATACTTCTGAGCCGCAGTTTCCCAATCGGTAAGATGGCAAGGATGTGCCAGTAGAGAACGACTTACATTTTCATATCACATTATCGACTCAGCTCTTTCTTCCCATCCTGGGGTAACGGGCAGCGTTGCTTTTTGTCTGTCCAGCATCCTCTCTTCCCTTTCTTCTGGTAAGAGGCTCTCAGCGAACTGTCCTCCCCAACTCCAACCGTGATTCTGGCAGGGCTTCCCCTCACAGGACCCCCCACCCTGTCCATGGCAGTGGGCAGGCTACCTGCCAAACACCATAGTCCTCTGGTCATCATGTGACCCATGCTGGGCCCCTCCGAGCACCTCCCTGGGATTCTCACTGTAACAGCTGGGAGGGAGGGTGGCTCTTCTATCTGGGGTCACAGGCGGGGATGGTGAAGGCCAGGTGCCATCAGGGAACCCACGGCCCTTCTCCACTCCCTCCAGCCCCTGTGTCATGCTGTGCAGAAGAAGAAACCCAAAGGCAGCACATGAGACTGACGTTGACACAAAAAAGAGTAAAGATGAGAAGTGTAGAGAAAATAAAAGTCTGCTGACCTGATGACATTGTATCACTTCCTGGAAGTAGCCATGCCTGAGGGCCACCCACTCATCCATCCCAGTCGAATGAGACCGTGAGACAAAACTCAATGTCTCTCCTCTCCTCCTCCACTCTCTCTTTTCTTAAGCCAGGTGGAATTCAGTTTCTGTCCCTGGCCTTTGAAAGAATGCTGCCTAATACACCCAGGTCCAAAGTCATCCCACAGTACTAAATAAACAATCTCTGGAAGGACAGTAGTAATGGAAATGAGCACGCGTGGAGAGCCCTGCACCACTCCAGCACGTCTCGAATGTGTCATCCTGTCTGATCCTCAGGAAAAGCCTACGCAATAATAGAGAAATACAATGGTGTGATGGAAGATAAGAAACACTAGAATAGGGTGTTAAAGAGCCGAACTCTAATTTTGACTCTGCCACGCGCTAGCTGTGTGACGCTGAGCTAGTTTCTTAACTTTTCTAGGCTTACCTTTCCTCCTTTATAAAATGGGGTCATGATGCCCACCTCAAAGGCTGCCATGGGGAATGGTGAGATAAAACAAAAGAAAGAGCGTAGCGGCGGTCCTGGCTGAGAGAGCCTTACTCAACCTTAGCTGAGCCAGTCAAATCTGGAAGTCCTTTCTAAAAAGATAGTTCTATATGTCTTGTTTCTAAGAATTAGTGTTGGCCATGGGTAAAGGCGGAGAGGAATGCATGAGAACGTCCTGGCTAGAGCTATCCGGTTCACGTCCGACATTGGCTGCTGACTCTGCAGTGACATGGAGTTGGCTGACGGGTCTGCTTCCCCACGTGCTGGGCAGTCAGGTGTGTCCACGGGGATGGCAGCTCCAGCTGAGTAGTGACGGGTCACCGAGGCAAGGAGCCGTTTATGGTTTCCAGATGGGCTGAAGCTGCTGCCAGTCTCCCCTGGACAGCGTTGAAAGGATGGGTCAGGACTCCACAAAGGCTGAACTTGACCCCAAGTAACCCACCTAATGGGTTGTAGGCTTTCTCGGGGTGAGGGCAGGGTGTGCCCCTCTGGGCTGGGCTGTCTGGGAAGTTGGACAGTCTGTGTCACTTTCCAAAGAGCAATTCTGAAAACTGCTGCTCAGGATAAATATTTTGGTTGCGTTTCGCGATGTGGCTGTGGGGGAGATTTCCATTGAGTGTGGTTTGCAAGGCAACTCGCCTCTGCTGTTTACTCCCGGCAATCCCCACAGCCGTTCCTGGCAGCATCTGTGTCTGCTGCACTCCTGGGCCGCTGGGACCTGGACGCCCTGCTCCAGAGAGAGGCTGAGCCTGCCCGTCCTTCACGGGGGCCTGATTGCGACAACGCATTAGGCAGCTGGCCACCAGACCCTGCCTACTCCCCAGCTCAACCTGGTCCTCCTTAGCCAGTCCTGGCCAAGGCTGGCGCTCTCTTAGGAGCCTCATTCCCACCAACTAGGGGAAACTGTAATTAGCTGAGCTGCTCCAGGCCAGGGTCTTGGAATTCCTGCGGGCCTCGAGATGTGGCCTTGTCCATTTCCTCTTCCCAGGGTGGCCTCCTGCCCTTGCTGCTCTCCACCCACTCACCTCTTCCCTCGAGCCACAACCACGCAGCAGGCACTCTGCAGTCTGCGCAAGACCGCTGTCTCCCACCCATCCTCCACCCATCGGAGCACCCTCATAAGAGAACCCCCATCCTCATGGGGCCCAAGCACACTAGGCTTCCTGGTTACGGTGACTGTGACTACTGTCTTACCCCCTTGAGGCCAGGTTCCTAGGGCTGCCAAGGCCCTTCATGCCAGTGTCTGGGCCTGCTCAGATTGTGACAGCCTGCAGCCAGGAGGCCATCCCTAATCTCAGAGAGGAGGTACGTAGAGGCGGGAGTGTCCAGCATGCTTCTGAGCCAGCTCATCTTAGTCTGCTCCCTGCTCCCTGCTCCCTACTGCCATGGCTGGGTTTCCAGGGAGAGATGGATTCGTGGGATCAGGGGTTGGCAATGAAGACAGAGAACCAACAGAAAAAGAGGGAAGTGATGTTTCCAGGCGTGGAATTAGGTGTTTGAAGCATGGGACCCACTCCCCAGGGATGGACCACAAGGATCCTGGTCAGGGGAGCTCACACCATGACTCGGCACCCCTTGTCATGGAGGCTCCCTTGAGGCTGGGTGAATAGTGTTCTTTCTCCCAGTTGTTTTTTCACCTCCCCAAAGCCATTCCCCAATTCCTCGGACATGCATCCAATTCTGGTGGGTCCTAGAGTTGCCACGATGTGGACCATCTGGAACCCCAGCCCATTTTGTGGGTGAGGGAGCTGAAGCTTCCAGAGGCCAAGATCCATGCCCAGGGTCACAGAGCAGGGTGGGGCAGAGCCGGGATTTGGGCTCATTGGTCCGAACCCAAGTCCAGGACTCATTCCATGGCACCATGGCTGCTGTTGAACACAGAAGGGACACAGCCTGTCTCCCCAGTGGGGTGCCTGGGGACTCTTAATGGCCTGTACCTGCAATGGAAGCTGCTGGTCTCTCCCCACCCGGTCCTTGTCCAGACCAGCTGCATGCATTTGGAAAGGGGGCTGGTAGCAGGGCTGGGAGGACAGTCTGCACCCCTGGACAGAAAGCAGCTGACCAGCTCACAAGGCACTGATGTCCAGCTATGGCTCCACTGGCTCCAGGTGGACCAGGAGTGTCACTCCTTCCCCCTCTCCACTCAGCCCCAGGCTCTGGGCGAGGCACCTGGAGGTTCAGCCCCTCCCATTGCTGCGTTCATCCTGCCCAGGTCTGGGAGGACGTGGGAAACTCCATTCCATCTTGGGCCTGAATTAATTTTTTCACCATAAGCCACATGCCCTGTGGGTGCCCTGGGCTTGCCTCTGCTCAGCTGCCATGTCTTATCCTACTGTCCCCAGGGGGCAAGGCCTCTCTTTGGGGGGTCTGACCTGACGCCCAGTCCTGCTGTCCTCACTGGAACTTCAGGTCCAGCTCACTTTGCTGAGAGGCTGGCACTTGTCTGACCTCACAGCTGCTCCCTCCGTGGGCTGGCCCTGTGCCTCATGCTCATGGCAACCATGTGTGGACCCTGCCGTGAAGGGGGATGGGCCAGGACTGCTGAGACCCCTTCTCGGAGACACTGGCTGTCACACCCAGAGCACACACGGAGGCCCCGACAGCCGTGGCTGTGACCATGTCGTTTCTCTGCGGGCCAGCTTGGGGAGTGGGCCTGAGACTGGGCCACTCCGTCCAGGCCAAGCTGCTGAGACCCACTCCCAGGTCCCAGGTCAGTGTTGAACACGTCCACAGTGACAAACGGGTCACTCTGGTCTTGGTCTCACATTCTAATTCCCTTCTTATAAACTCCAACTTCAGGCAGGGTGTCATTCAGAATGCCAAAACGGTAGGAAGGATTTGGGGCACTAAGCCACACTCAAGCATGGAACTCAGGCTCTCGGCCTTGTCACAGAGCCCAGCTTGGCCTGGCTCAGGCTATAGACACAAGGCCACATTTCACCCTGCCTCTCCCTGAGCTGACCGCCGGCTGCCTCGGTCCCAGCAGGGGAAGAAGTGTCATCTTTCTGCTGGGGCTGGAGATACAACTCATCCTTCTGCTCAGAAACTGTTCTGGGCCACTGGATTCTTATGTTGGTTACTTAGCTCCTGAAGGGCTCCTCAAATCTCTTAAAACAGTATGGGGAGTGCAAGTCAAAAAGAACGAACCCCTCATGGAAGCTTGTCTTTTATGGAAATTGTCATCGCTACCAGTTATTGAGCACTAATTATGTGCCAAGCTGGGGCTAAAGCATTTCACATGTATTTAATCCTCACAGTAGCAATCCCAGGAGGTAGTACTGATATTATTCCCACTTTACAGATGAGGAAACTGAGGCTCAAAGCCCTTCGGACTCTAAAACCCTTCTCATCCTCAGAAGCTGAGAACTGACCTGTGTGTTTCCTCAACGGGCTTCCAGAGCTGCTTCTTGGAGGTGCAGGGGTGACTCACAGTTGAAGGAAACTGTGACAAGTTGTCTCCCCAGCAAGCAACACAGATGCTCGGCTGGTGCTTGGACAGCTTCGGGCACCCCACCCACCTGACCCTGGGGCAGCTGATGAGCTACAGGAGACAAGGCCCCAGCACTGCATTCTCTCACGGACACAGCTCGCCCAGCACACGTCCTCTGGGCCGGCATGATGTAGAGCTGCCTTGTCTCCACCTACCGATCCCCAGAGACCACCCTAACCGGATGGGCAGATGCCCCAGCTGGCTGGCGGGACCTGAGGGAGGGAAGAGCTGGGAGAGAGACCTTGTGTCTCACTGCTTGCGAATCCCATTGCCACAACCTTGCCTCTGATGTGTCCGCTCCTCCTAACATGGACTGGCTGCCTCGGCTTGAATGTCCTTTCTGACTATCCGTGAATCCGGTTCACTTACAGATCTGCTCCCAGCTCACCTCTGGGAACGGTGGAGCCCCACTCGGACGTGTCCATCCTCCCTCTAATGTTCTCCCAAATGACATTTCCCCGGCTATTACATAATCAAGGGAGCCCAGCCCCCACCAGCCGGGCCTTTAATTGGAAAGCTCTTTCCCAAGGGCCCTGGGGATATAACTTGCGCCAGCTCGGGCCTCCTACCTCTCAACCCCCTCTGCGGTCTCTCTCTCTCTCACACAGACACTCCCAGGCACACATATTTACATACCCCAGCACACTGGAGCAGCTGAGGTCATATCTTCTGTCCAAGCCATTGGCCACGCCCAGCGGCTGACATGCTTTGTGCTCACTGTGAAGTATGCTGCCCTGGGTCTGTCAGGCCCATCCCCACCAGGAAGTCCTCTCTGACCAGCACCACAGGCCAGGTTAGGGCTGGGCTCCTCCAGGCTGCCATAGCACTGTATGCTCACTGTGCCTCTGTGGACGTGCTCTCGGGGGAAGGGACCCCGTCTGATTCCTCCCTGTGCCCCAGCACCTGAATCAGCCTGGGAGGGCTGATGAAAAGGGAAGATCCTACCAAATGCCCTACGGTTGGTGACCAGGAGCTCTGCACAAGCAGCCTTATAGACTTCCCAGAAACATCCCAAAAGGCCAGCTCTAGAAAGACCTGAGAAGTTAACCCGTTTTTCAGAGGGGAAACTGATGCCCAGTTGGGGACAGGTGGCACTTAAGGACGCATGACCTGTTAGTGGCAGAGCCAGGGACTCCACCAAACTCCCCCAGCCCTCTTCCCACGATCATGCTGCCTCTGAACCTTGGGAACAGGCTCTGGGGAGTTCATTTCCTCAGAAAGAAATCCACTACCCTCCAGGTCCTGGGCTCAGGCTGGGACACCAACATCCCTAGGACACAGTCCTGGTGTTCAAGGAGGTGTGCTGACACGTAGCCCAAAAGCTATAAAGCAGAGTGAAAAGGAAAGAACAGAAATGAGTGCAGAAGTGGCACCCAGGGAGATGGGAGAGGTCAGGCGAGACATCTTGGAAGAAGTGACATCTAGACTGAGTCTTGAATGAGAGTTTACAAGGAGGACTAAGTTGGAGACAAGAGGGGAGAGGAGAGGAAGTGGTGGTCCAGTTAAAGAAAAACATGCAAAGACACAGAAACATGAAACGATACAGCAGGATGGGGAACTGCACCAGCCGTGGTGAGGCTGAACCCCAAGCACAGGAGGGAATCTGCACTTCGAGGCTGGCACAGGGGGCCAGGCCACATCAGGAGGGGCTTGGAAGCCGTGCTAATCCAACTGGACTCCAGCTTGTAAGTAAAGCACCTGTCCTCAGAGTCCATCTGCCTTATATTCCCCCTCTCTTTGTACCCCACCAGAGTGGTGGGAAGCACGGAGGGATGCCATGATCCCACTCTATCATTTACCCAGGCAATCCCCCAGGCCCTGGAACAAACCCTCCTCAACTCACAGAACTCTTAGCCACAGCTATCCTTGCATCCTAGAGCTGGAGCTGTGATATGCTAAGAACTGATACTTGCAGAAATGAGTTCACGTTGACTTCAGAAGACGGCGTCCTGAGGGATAAGTCTTATAAACAGCTTTGGAACTCTGTATAGCCAAAGCAGCTTCCCTTGGGTCTGAGGGAATGAAGAGGTGATGGCATGGTGCAGGGTTTGAAGTAGACACTCCTGGGAGCCAAGAGAAGGCCCACATTGGCTGTGCGTTTTCTCACAAGATTGTACCTGCACTGAGAGTCCTGGAGCATCTACTCGGCCCTCACCAGGGCCCGGGACCCAGTGAAAATTCACAAACATGAATCCCAGGAGGTTGGCAGAGGACGGAGCTAAGTTACAAGAGGCCTAGGACCTGGAGGCAGGCCCCTTGAGGCTGCTGCCTCTTGCAGCCATGGCCATCCCAGCAGTTGGAGGGTCTGCCCTCTACCACCTTCCTGGTCCCACCAACTGATAGTGACACTCAGGACCCATGGAAGAGCCCAGCAAGTCGTGTGGGAGCACAGGGATATTTCCACGGAAACACCAACTGAGTGGTCCTTTGTCCTAAACTGTCTGCCCGGAGGCACTGTCCTCTGGTCAAACCTTTTGCCTGACTTCAGAGATCTAGTCGGGCCTCTTGTGACAGCTGTGGAAACTGAGCCTCAGCAAGGGGAAGTGGTTGACCGAGGGTCACGCGGTGAGGCGACGGCAAGGGTGAGGGAGGACCCAGTCCTCCTCACTCTCCACCTCACCGCCCCGACTTCCTGGAGGTGACTCAGCAGGACAGTCAGTGCAGGAAGGAAGTGGGAAAGGGAAGCCCAGCCCGCTGGATTCCAGGCCACCACTTTGTTAGTCCAAAGCCACCAGCCACCTTGGCGGTGTGGCTCTGCCTGGTACCCACGACCTTCCAGCCCTTCCTTCCCAAGGCCACAGCTGCTGACCGTTTCCTCCAGGGTCAAGCTCCCTCGGCCTACCCCGGGTCTCCAGGGACTCCTCGCTGCATAGTCCCATGGTGCTTCCTCCTGCTGGGTCAGGGGTCACCCCCATAGATTTGGCGAGTGGCCAAGCCTGTGTGGGCCAAAGGTTCATCCACGAAATGAGGCGAGGAGTGATGACAGCCTTGTGTTTAGTAACTGGGGCTCTGCAGCCAGCGTGCAGTTTTCATCTCTGCTGGCTAGGGATGCTCAGTTAACTCAGCTGCTTTGCGAATCTGTAAAAGGAGGGGATGGCATCTGCTTTGCAGGCTGCTTGGAGGATTAGATCAGATGATACACATCAAGCCCGGCCCCCAATAGGCTTTACACGATGGCTCTTGTCATGGCTTCCTTTGCCAGGTGGACGCACGTGCACCATCTCATTTAATTCTCACAACAAGCCTGCAAAGTAGATCTGATTAATCTCACTGAACTGAGGACACACTCGGAGCTCAGGGAGGTGAGGGCACACAGCTCGTGGCTGGTAGAGGTGGGATTCTGTTAGGTGGTCCTCTGCCTGCATTTGCTCTACAGCTGCACGCTGGAGTGGCAGGGCCTCTGTCCCCTCCCCGTGGATTCCAGTCCTGGCTCTGCTGCCACTTCCTGGGAGCGAGACCTGGAGTCTCTGAGCCTCTGTGGTCCCATCCATCCATACACTGGGAAAGTGGCCGTCATTGCAGAGGAACAAATGAGATGATGGGTGCAACGGAGCTCCGCATGCTGTACTGTGCTGTCTGGATGCGAGGCGCTACTCCTGTGACTGGGACCGCTGCTGAGCCTGGGATCAGCGCAGCTGAGGTGGGGATCCAGGAGGAGAGGCTGCCTCAGTCACCACAGGAAATGCCACAGGCCCGGTTAGCCCGGGGCTTTCCATACGCTGAGAACAGGCCTCTGAGAGCAAGGAGGGAAGGGCTGTAGCTACATTACAAGTCTTCCCTTCACTGGACCAGAAGCTCCTCAAGGGATGGGACCGGCTCACAGCACACACCATGGATCGATGGATGGTCGCCACACTACTCCAGCCACACAGGTCTCCTGCTGGGCCACCAAGTGGGCCAGGCTGCTTTCCCTGTGCCCAACTCCAGCACCAGCACCTCTGAGACCCCCTGACTCCCCAGGGAGAAGAGCCCATCCCTTCCTTTGTGAGCCCACATCCCCACCTAGACTGCAGCATGTCACTAGGTCATATTTCCTAGTTCTTCCTTGAATCCTTGTTAGAATGAGGTACAGGTTTGAACAAATAAATACTTTCAAACTTAATTGTTTTCCACCTGTTTCTCTTGCTAGATTGCAAATTCCCTAAAGACATGCCCTGTGTTATATTCATCTTTGTGATTTTCAGTAACCAGCACAGGACACGCAGGGGAAGTTTGTGACATGGTTCTCTCTCCATCCATGCAGCCTGCGTCCTGTCTCACCATCTTCCCAGACTCCTGCTCGCACGGGCTGGGCACGTGTTAGAATTATGTGTAACGGTGAAGAAAATGGGCACCAATGGGTTCTACTGCAAGCAACCAACCATCCTAGCCTATGTATATGAAAGTTGCCTCACGTCGTGGCTGCCTTTATGCAGGCTGGGCGTACTTGTGGGGGTTGGGCTCTACTTTCAAAAAGCAAAGTCCTCCTTTTAGTAATCTCTTTCAGAAAAGTGAGTTGATGTTTAAGATACATTATGGGGTGGCAATGAGCAGTAGGAATCCAGCAAAAGGCCCATGAAGTTGTCTTCTTTTTTCCTTACTTGGCTTCTGAGTTATGGGACTGGCCACTCCCAAGACACATGAAACCCTGGCTGACCGGGACACAGCCAGATCGTGAGAGTTGGCTGTGGACTCATAACTACTGACTGGATCCAGGTACAAACCCGGTCTCTCGTCTGGCTCAAGGAGCCCTGGGGAAGGTGGCATCAAGTCTCCCAGGAGTGAGGGTGGGAACAAACAGATGGCAGGTGTCTCTGAGACCCCAGCACCCAGGAAGTGGTTCCAGCTGCTATGAGTCCCTGGTTCTCACCTGTGGAAAGGAGAATAAAACCCACTCTGCAGAATGACTACAGGGTCAGTATGAGATTACAGAATGTTAAAACTACTAGCTCAGAGCACAGTAACAATTGACTCATTCATTCTGCGAATATTAATTTAGCATCTACCACGGGCCAGGCACTGGGAATAATATCTAGACAATGGCATGGTAGGTGGGGGTGAGGGTTATCAAGAAAAGCAGGGAATGTGGAGGTGGCAGTAGGATGCTGTGCCATTCTAAATAGGGGCCAGAGAAGGCTTCACTGAGAAGGGGACATTTTAAGTAAAGACCTGAAGGAAGGGAGGGAGTGAACCATGTGTGTATTTTTCTCCCAGCAGAGGCTACAGTAAGGGCAAAGGCCCTGAGGCCAGCGTTTGAGGAACAGTATGGAGGCCAGGGGATACGGAGTGTGAGAAGTCACTAGCAGCCATCTCACTGGGGCTGTGAAGGCATTTGTAAGCCCTCTGGCTTTTACTCAGAGACAGGAAGCCACTGAAGGCTTTCCAGATGACAGTTGACACAATCTGACTTTTATAACTGATCAATAAACTTCAGCTGCCCCTCCCTTTCAAAGCCTTGTTCAACGCCCAGACCTCTGGCACTCCAGCTCATATGCTTTCTCCCTTCTCAGGTTTCTTCCAGCTTTCTGAATCTACCCACACCAGGAGGGCCTTCTCGCTTTTTGCCCAGCACAGGCTGGAAAGGGGCCTTGCAGAGAGACTGTGGTTGGGAGGCGAGAGAAAGACAGAGGAGCCTTAAGTTGGGGATCTTGCCCTCCCTTGATGCTTGGAAGGCCTCTGGCCCAGCTCAGCAGCAGCGTGCACACACACTAGGTGCACAGCGTTGCTGGGGACACTGGCAGAGTCCCTGGTGATGCTTCGCCATCTGAGACAGCTCAGCGCAGAACAGGGAATTTCCCTCGGCACTCCTTCATCCTGCTTGTCTAGCAAAAGGTGAAATCATTTGTTGTAAAATAAAACAATTCCCATCTCTATCAGTGGTTCTTAACCTTTTTTTTGGGTCACCTGCCCCTTTGAGAATCTGCTGAAAGCCGTGCGCTCTCTCTTCAGCAAATGAACACAGGAGATGCACTCACTCTCTCGTAATATCAGGGATTTCACAGATGCTTGAAAATTCAGTGAAGAAACGATTATCTATGCCAGCGATTTCCCAGTCTGTAGCTCCAAATGAATGAACGAATAAATGAAGAAGCAAGGAATAAAGAAACTGCATGCAGATGGAGGAATGACAAGGCATGAACAGAATAGACAGATGCAGCCACTTCTGGGCACCAGAATATTTGCTGGTGGTTCCCGACGTCTTTGAAGAAGCCAAGCAGAAAGTAAGGTGTGGTCAGGCCTGGCTTGACGGGTGTTGGCCAGAAAGCCAAAGTTTACCTCTTGAAGCTTCCTCTTAAGCTTCACCCATTGTTCTCCTCCAACTCCTCTGCCTGACCATCTTTCTAAAAGCCATCACACACTTTCCTGCCTTTCTCAGGGTGCCCCGAACAAAACAAAGCAGAATCTCTTCTGGGTGACTATGGGGCAACCGTGGAATACAAATTCAGACACATGAAAGTAAGCCATCTCTTATTCTTGACACACAGCTGAGCCGGCTGAGGTCCAGGGCTCCGGTCGGTCCCTCCCCATCACAGCCCTCCTGCTGGGACACAGGCTTCCAGCCTGCCTGTCCATTTTATTTTTCTGCACATCTCCTGAGAAGCTGGAAGGAACTTGAACTCGTTCTTATAGTCACACCTCTCCCTGGGAAGCTTTTAGGACCATCTCCTTTTCTTCCAATCATTGTTCTATGTTATGACACAGGGAGACCTTCCAGAAGTGACTGGGATGGGTAGGGATCTCCACCCAAACACACAATGGCCCCGGAGAGTTCCTCTGATAGAGCAGAGCCTCCCAGGCCCCAGAGATGCGGCTCCACGGCCTCTCCTGCCTCTTCTCTCATCATTCGACCTCCTCCTTGGCCAGGCTCTCACCACCCTGAGTGGGAGTTCCCCAGACAGACCCGCTATTTCCCACCCCTGTCCCTTTGCACGTGCTGTGCCCGGAACAGAGGCGACCACCTGCTCGTCTTACAGCAAAGCTCTCATCTCTGCGCCCAAGCCTCACCTTCTCAACCCCCTCAGAGAGACTGTTTCCTTCCTTTATGAATCCCGTGTCCTCGCCTCAACCACGGCCCTTATGACATTGTCCTCCCAACTTTAGCACTTAGTACATTGTATTTACAACTTCTTTTTCAAATCTTCTTTGGGGGAACAAAGTAGAGCTTGGATAAATACACTTACAGTTGTATATTGACATGTTCATTTCACGACCTGTGTCTTATTTATCTTTATTTCCGCAGCAAACAGCACAGGATACATATTGGTATTTCAGGACATAGTTGTTAATAAATGTTTTGTAGAGTCTGGATCGTCTGCGGTGACCTCCACCCCCTGCTGTTAGGGTCCCGCCTCCCGCTGCCCTCCCACGGCCTCCGCTTCAAATCTCCTGGGAACCTGTTAGGACTGCGTGGAAACCAGGAGAACAGGGGCCTCGAGGGGCTGTCTCAGGAGTAAACTGACTGACTCACATTGTGGACTTCCGTTCTTGTGCCTCGAGTTATGGCTGCCCTGGTGCGTTTGTGCTTTCTGAGATCCGGGAGGGTGAGGTCACTGGATGGGAAAACTCCTCCAGTGAGTTGTCATAGTAACCACGACTTTCAATTTCATGCAAGAGAGTCCCTGAGAGGAAAACACACCAAGGGGTGGGGGAGGAGTGGTAGGAAGCCATCAAAAGCCTCCTGACACTGTCCTCCAGTACCCTTTTCTTTGCTTCTTGCTGGTTTACATGCTCAAGGTAGATGCCATTATGTGTGGGCATCTGAGTAGAAGCTGCTTAAAATAGCCACCCAACTATTTCAGGGAGCAGTTGAATATGCATGAAGCTATTTTAGAAAAGATGTCCCTGGCCCAGCCAATCCAAACCCCATCCTTTCCCTTGGAAATGCCAAGAGAAGCTGAATGGGACCTTTCTTAGTCTTTCCCACCGGGGTGGGGGTTTTTCAGAAGCCACAGAAACAGCACCCTGGCTAATGTTGGTCTTGAGGCCCTGTCAGCTCTGCCTCCTGATCCTGTGGTCACAGAGGCTCCCAGCCAGACAGCTCAGCCCTCCAGAGTCCTCCAGAGTCCTGGCAGCCTTCAACGACAACCGTGTCACAATCCACTTTGCCTAGATCTTTGGGGGTCTCAGAATCTTAGATATTTCCATTTGTTTGTGTATTTATTCATTCAACACACTTTTATTGATAGACAAAATGTGTGAGGAAGGTATTGGGTGCTGGGGATTGAGAGAGTTCTGAGACAAGTTCATTAGATGTGGGTAGATGGACAGGTGAGTAGAGAGCGGCCATATAGCCCCAAAATAGTAGGGAGGCCCGCCTGGTGGCACAGCGGTTGGGCTCATTTGTTCCGCTTTGGCAGCCTGGGTTTCACTGGTTCAGACCCCAGGTGCGGACCTACACACTGCTTATCAAGCCATGCTGTGGCAGGCATCCCACATATAAAATAGAGGAAGATGGGCACAGATGTTAGCTCAGGGCCAGTCTTCCCCAGCAAAAAGAGGAGGATTGGCGGTGGATGTTAGCTCAGGGCTAATCTTCCTCAAAAAAAAAAAATAAAATAAAATAATAGAGGGGGATCAGGAGAAGGAGTTCTCACTTCTTTCTGATGGCTTGAGAAAGAAGATGAGTTTTGAGCTGAGCCTCCGGGGCTGAGCAGAAGGCCCATAAGTTTGAGAAGGCATGGCAGGAGAGCAGGAGGGTTGGCTGTGGCTGGCGGTGGGATGCCCTGGTAGGAGGGAGGGTGTGCCTGTGAGTTGGTGAGGAAGGAAAGGGAGCCCGAATGTGGAGGCCTGGAGGCCTGGGCTAGTGCCACCTTCTCTGAGCCCTCAGGTTGGGCTGGGAAGGCCTCCCACTCCGTGAGCCTTAATGTCTGGTGCATTCCTGTCACTGCCCGAAAACTAGACCGGCAGTACCTTGGGGCGAAGGTATGGTCTGATTCCCCTGGGCATGTCTGCAACCCAGGGCCGGCCGAGGCACTGAGCAGGCACTCGCAGATTTGGGTTGAAAGCATAGATTCTCGAGCCAGACCACCGGGGTTCAAATCTGGATTCTGCCTCTTACCAGCTGTGACCTTGGGCAAGTTATTTGCCCTCTCCAGGCCTCAGCTGCCTCACCTGTAAAATGAGGATAATAACAGGACCCACCTCTTTGGGGGAGAAGTACACTAATTAACATATGTAAAGGGCTTAGAAGTCTGTGTGGCCCAAAGAAAACACTACATAAAAGTATTAGCTGTTTTTAATCAGTCTGGTGAGTTTGGCTCTTATCTTGACATAGAATGCCATCGGTGACAAGTTTCACTTTCCAAAATAAAAATAACTTTATTGCTTTGACTGATTTTACTTACACATGTCCACTATAAGAAGTTAAAGCATTGTAAGTACAAGGAAGAAAGGGGGAAAAAATTACCTTAAATGCTGACCCTCAGATAACATTAACATGACCACCTTTTTTTTCCCCAAAGATGCAATACTTATCTTTTTTTTTTTTAAAAGATTGGCACCTGAGCTAACAACTGTTGCCAATCTTTTCTTTTTTCCCTTCTTCTTCTCTCCAAATCCCCCTAGTACATAGTTGTATATTCTTAGTTGTGGGTCCTTCTAGTTGTGGCGTGTGGGACGCCGCCTCAGCATGGCAGGTGAGCAGTGCCATCTCCGCGCCCAGGATCTGGGCTGGCGAAACCCTGGGCCGCCAAAGCGGAGCGCGCGAACTTAACCACTTGGACACAGGGCCGGCCCCTAACATGACTGCCTTTTTCAGATACAGTCGACTGTCATTATTCACGGATTCTGTATCTGCAAAGTCACCTACTCGCTGAAATTCACTGGTCACCCCAAAATCACTACTCAGGTGCCTTCGTGGGCATTTGCAGACACGTACAGAACGGCAAAAAAATGGAGCCTCCCAATGCACATGTTCCCAGCTGAGGTCAGAAAGGCAACGCTGCCTCCTTGTTTCAGCTCTCATATGTAAACAAGCACCCTTTTTCTAGTCTATTTAGTGCCATGATTTTTGCGTTTTTGTGCTTTTTGTCAGTGATGTCACTGTGCTGTGACTTATAGAGAAAATACGTGCATTAGGCAAGCCTTTAGGCAAGAGTTACGGGGCTGTGGGCCATGAGTTCAATGTCAATGAGTCAACAACATATATTAAGTAAGGTGTTTTTGAGAGAAACATACATAAAACAAGGTTATGTATTGATCGGTTGACAAGAATGTGGTGACCAGAGGCTCACAGGAACCAGTGCCGTATTTCCCATGGGAGCTTTGGTTCAGTACTCACTCATTCAGAGTTTGTGGCGACTTTATAGAACATGCCTACTGTGAATAGCAAGAATCAATTATGCTTTTCTAGATAAACAGATGTATATTTTTATGCCATCTGGAACATACCTTCCAAACTCTTTTGACATCTTTATTTTCAAAAATTATACATTATTATGTCAAAAGCATCTTTCCATGTTCATAAAGACAGATCTCCAGAAGGCTGCATCTCTATGAGCTTTTTTTTTTTTTTTTTTAGTGAGGAAGATTGGCCCTGAGCTAACCTCTGTTGCCAATCTTCCTCTTTTTGCTTGAGGAAGATTGTTGCTGAGCTAACATGTGTGTCAATCTTCCTCTGTTTTGTATGGGGGATGCCGCCACAGAATGGCTTGATGAGTGTTGTTTAGGTCCGTGCCTGGGATCCCAACCTGTGAACCCTGGGCCACTGAAGCGGAACATGCAAACTTAACCACTACACCACTGGGCTGGCCCCTCTCTGAGCATCTTTTAAATTATTCACCAGTAGTTCCCTACTGATGGACAATTTAGTTCCTATTATTTGCTATTATAAACAATACTATGATGAACATCTTTACTGGTAATAATAAAATAGCTAACATTTACTCAGTACTGACTATGAGCCCAGCCCTCTGCTAAGAGTTTTCTAAGTATGATCCCATTTAAGCCTCACAACAACCATATGAAGGTGGCATTATTATTATGCCCACTTTACAGATGAAGACTCTGTGGCTTAGAGATGTTAAATAACTTTTTCAGGGTCACACAGCTTAAAACCAGATCTGTCTGACCTCTGATGCCACACTCTTAGCCAATGTGCTCTGCTGCCTTCTTATACACACAATTCCAGGCACTTTTTGATTATTTATTTAGGATATCTGTTTAGAACTGTATTACTGAGTTGAAGGGTATGCACATTTGAAAATATTGGTTCATATTGTTAAATTTCCCCTCCAGAATATGCGTATCAATTCACAACCCACTAACAGTGCTTGAGGGTCCTCGTTTTCCCTTCCTCATCCACTCAAGTATTCTCACTCTTTGAAATAGGCCCCAAGATGTACATCTTGATTCTTTAATGAGCATCCTTTGACTGCCGTGGACCACTCTTTTCATATGCTCACTCTGCCCTGTGTTTCGTCTTTGAAAATTACTTGTCCACATCCTCTCCCCATTTTTCTACTGATGATTTGTCTTTACCTCATTTATGAGCACTTTCTATCTCAGTGCTGTTAACCGTCACCCATCATACATATGTTGAAATACTTTTCTTTGTTGTCATCCTTTAACCTTGATTGTTGCGTTTTTCCCTTGTGAGGTTTTTAATCATTTTCTTTCACGATTTCTGAATTTGGTTTTATATTATACTTAAGGAAGCATTCTCCATCCCAATACGATATAAGAATTCCCTCATCATTTTTCTTCTAGTAGCTTTATGGCTTCATGCTTTTTCATCACCTAGGAATTCATTTTGGTGCAAGGACTGAGGTATGGATCCAGTTTTATTCTTTTTCTTCTTCTACAAATAGCTAGCTGGTTGTCTTTATGACATGCCAGGCATCACCTGCCCTTTTGTCTCATTCTAAACACCATGCCTTCACGTGCTAAGCTCCGTGCTCACTTATGTCTCCTTGCGGGCTCCTTGTTATAGCCCATTGAGCCACAGGCCTGTTCCTTTCCCAACACTGAATTTTTCTAAGCTATTCACTCATGGTTATTTTTCTAGCTGTACTTTATAATAATTTTATGAAAAACTTTTGTTGGGATTTTAATTTGGATTTCATTTAATTTATAGGTCAATTCATAATACTTTGGTAAATTTATTCTTGGATATTTTATGCATCTGTTTCTTTGGATACTGGGGTCTTTTCCCTCTGTGCTTTCTAACTGGCTCATTTGGTGCCACCTTCTTCATGGAATCCTTCCCAACCAGCCCAGCAGGAAATGACCACTCCTGCCCCCAACACTGTGCCCTTCCTGTGTCACTCCCTAGGTTTTCACGCTGAATTACAATCGTTGGTTAGTGGTGGGCTCTTTGAAGGCAGGTCCCTGCATGGCCTGTTTGAGCATCTCTTGCCACATCTGGCAAGTGGTCAAGGCCATGAAGATAGTTGTAGGATGAATGAATGAATGAACGAATGAATGAATGAAAGATGTCTTTCTAGAAAGCTGAAAGTGAAGTGAAGTGACTCTATTATAAGAATCTACTTTTCCACGGGCTTTCACTAGCAAACAAGAGGTCTCTCTTTGGTTAAACTCCTGAGACAGAGAAGTAGTCACTGTTAGACTGGCGTGCCATGTGGCAACACGCCCCAGCACCTCTCCCCAGCGACCGCCACCCTCACCAAGCAGCCAGGCACTTCTCAATGAGCCTCGAGAGCCTTGAGAGTCCTCCAGATGAAGGAATGCAGGCATCTGCTGTGTGCCTGCTCTGCTAGACTCTTTGAAAAGCACTTTTCCGTAAGATACAACAGCCCTGAAAGGTTGGTACCATTGGTCCCATTTTGCAGATGAGGAAACTGAGGCTCAGAGAGATGGAGCCCCCAGCTAGTAGGTGGCAGAACTGGCAGGAGCTGAGGCTATGGGACTCTAAAGGCTTTGCCTTTCCCATAAGGACACCCAGAGCACCAGAATCTGGGAGGCCGAGGGGCCGTGGCCCAGAGAGGAGTCCCATATGGAGTTACAGAGTGACGGTCCTGCCCTCACTAAGCAATAGTCCCCAGAGAACTCTTCCTCCCCCAGAGCAGCACGTGATGCCTATGGATTGTTCCTGAAGAGCACTGGACTTGGGCCAAAGAGCCACTGTCAGGGCTGGGGACATATGACACAGGCCATATTGTCAGCCCAGGACTGGGGAGGGGTGGAAGGGGGAAGGTGGGAGATTTGCCATGGGGGGAGGGGGTTGGTCTCCAGCGCACATCTGGGGACGCCCTTCCGTTTTCCTCCTCCCAGCCTGCCCAGGGTCGGGGTTTCTTGACTTGGCCCTGCAGGCCCCTCCTGGGAGTCCAGCCAAGCAGCCACTTCCTTATTGGGCTGGCAGCTGCCGGCAGGCCTCGGCTTATTTCTAAGCCTGGATTAAAGCTCCAGTCTCTCATGAAGGACTGTGGGTTGGGGGCCAAATACATTTACGGGTCTTGACACTGTATCTGACCCCATGCAGCCCCGAGAACGTGTTGATGAGTGGTCCACAGGTCTCTTACCTCATGGAGCTCCATTCTGCTCGAGAGGCAGATCATAAAAAAGTTTCCCAACCTACTTACGTGCCGCGAGAGATACCTAAATGCTGGGGAGCCTAGACCGGGGCGAGGGGGGCAGGTCAGCAGGCAGCAGCTATGGAGGCTGGATGTCAGGCTGGGGTGCGTGGGCTTCATCCTGCGGGCGGACGGAGACTTCCCGCATTTTGAAGCAAGAGTCTCCTAGGATCAGATCTGTGCTTTTGAAACAGACCAACTAGGTACATTTACTTTCAATAAACATGTATGATTTTTAAGGTGAAAATTAAAGTGTCTCATTTTGGAAAAACAATACCAGACATAAGGAAATAGAGTAGACGGATAGGAACCTGGTTGAACCGCTCATCTATATGGTGCCAGGGAACGGAAAGAGCCCTGGATGTGGAGTGAGGGACTCACATTCATGTTTAAGTCCCTGCCACTGGCTCGCGGAGCAGATTACTTCCCTCGCTTGCTTGTAAAATGGGAGTACTGACACCCAATGCACAGGGCTGTCATCAGGACAAAAGGGGATGCCAAAGGACATAGTCCATTTGTACATGCTTGACAGAGGTAAAGCATTAAGATGAGTTTCCAGAAGGTTCTACATACACACCCGGGACATTTCAGACCCCCAGCTGCCCTGCTGCAAATGCGCCACCTGGCAACTTCTGGAGAAGTCTCTCTCAGCTGTTCCAGCTCAAGTCCAGACCTGTCCCGTAAAAACACGGCCCCATCCAGGGAAGCAATCACCCACGTGTTTGGCAGGCCACCTGCCTGCCGGGTCCAGCCTGCTGGGCCGTGAATGTCAACAACGGCCCCTTCCTGGTAGGAGAAGGAACAGGGAGCCGGCTTGTTCTCCGAGAGCAGAGGACTGGCTGGCCGCGGGGAACATTTTAAGGTGGGACGCTTCTTCCAGCACGGTTGGCAGCTGTCTACATAAGGCGTCCATTATGTGCGGGCCCCAAGGCCAGCGGGCCCTGGAGGCCAAGCTAAAATTAGTGTAAAACGTGCACCCGCCAGAGACACAAGAACACCCGAAGGTCAGATGCCTCCAGCCAGCCGCCCAGGCAGGAGTGGGGGCACGGGCACAGAACAGCTGTGGCAGCAGCTGCCTTGGTTCCTCTCGGGCACAGGGACAACGGCCCCAGCCAGACACCTCTTTCAATAGCTCCGTTTGAGTTAAAAAATAGAATGCAGAGTATATTCCAAATATGTCTTTAAAAAATCTGTGTATGTGCACAGAAAAAAGGTGGGAGAGGAATTCGCTATATATTTAAGAGGCTAGCTCAGTCTCAAATGTGGAACAGTGGGTGAATTTTTTTCTTTTCCTGTACTTTCCAAAATATTCACAATAAATATCTATTACTTTCACGATCAGAAGAAAACATAATAAAAGATGCTGTCAATTGTATATTTATATTAAATATAATTTAATATACATTTTCAATGTTTAGAAATGATGAAATCGTATACACTTGTAGGCATATAGCATATATGTGTGTAAATATCTCTGCATGCCTAGTCCATCAGTGTTGGCAGCTTTGAATCCTAGAAAGTCAGATTGGCTGGCATTAAAGATCAACATTCTCCACCCTTTCATTTCACGGAGGAAACTGAGGCCCCAGAAGCAAGGCAGAAAGCTGAGAAATGACTTTTCACAGAGCCTGACCTTGTACAGGAGTCTCCCAAATTTTGGCTCCTTTGATTCTGTAATTGCTATTATGCCCACTTTATGGAGACGGAAAGTGAGGTTCAGAGAAGCCAACGGATTCTCCCAAAGGTGCCCAGCAAGGAAGCCACAGAGCTAAGCCCCAGCTCCAGTTTTCCTCCACAGCCCACTGAGCTTGAAGAACGGAAGGGTCTTTGAAAACCACCCGCTCCCTGAAGTCTCGAACATTCAGAAAGCCACCCCTTCCGGGAGCAAGCTCTGAACTATCCGTAGACCCTCTTGGGCGGTGCACGCCTTCCCTGCCTCGGGGGCCTGTGGTCCTATTGCCAGATTGGCCCCCGGGGGCCTTTGAGGGACCAGGTGACAAGTAGTGGTGTGGGACACGAGGGCAGGGTGCCCTCCCTGTCTCCATGTGGGACAGGGCGGGCGGGGAAGGTGGGCAGGAGAAGGCAGGCAGGTGCCAGGTCTTGGGGACAGGGAGGGTCGGCCAGAGAGGCTGTCATTCGACCTCTCCCTTATCTGGTCCCTCCAGCCTTCCAGGTGGACCTGGCAGTGCCTTGAGGTAACCCCAGGGGCTCGGACCTCGGGCCTCTACACCACTGCTCCCTCTGTCTGCAGTGTCTGTCCCCAGCCCCATCTTCTGCTACAACTCTTTCAGGGCCCAATTCATCCAGGCATTTGTGCATTCTTATTAGTCAACATGTTTTTACTGAGTGCCTACTATGTGCTAGAGCGAGACAGTCCCAGCCCCGTCAGTGCCTCTAGTTCTGAGAGAGGGCTGAGTGCTTAGGCTACCCTGGGCCATTCAAGTGTGGACTCAGGCCAGACTGCCCAGGTTCAACCCGGCTAAACCACTTCCCAGCCGTGTGTGCTTGGGCCAGTTACTCAGCCTCTCTGTGCATCAGTTCTCAACTGTAAAGGAGGATGATAATATGTTGTTGTGCAAGTGGAGAGCGAATCCATATAAAGCTCTTAGGACAGTGCTTGGCAGGTAGCAGGTGCTCAATAATCATTAGTTATTATAACTCTTCTTCTTATTACCATCTGGCTCAGATTCCTTCCTTATGATGCCCCCTCCCCCCTGCTCCTGCCCTCTGGCTGCCCCCTCCTCTATGGTCCCAAAGCACTTGGAATGCCCCCATTAGAGCACCAACAGCTATGAAGTGTGGGCATCTGAGGGCCTGTCCACCTCCCTCTCTGTACTTGGGGCAGGGACCAAGTTTTATTCATCTCTATCCGGGCCCCCAGCACGAAGGCAGCAACAACGTCTCCAGGACCACTTCAGATTGTGGGTAACATGTGCCTCCAACCCCCAACTCCAATCAAGAAAAGCCTTAGGAGCTCCTCGCTGCCTGGGCACCAGAGGTGGCACACGTGGCCTTATCCCGTGAAGCCTGGCCCTGGACGCGCCCTCCTGAGCTGACAGCAGGCAGGGCGCTAGGCCTCCTTGAATGCTCCTCTGTGGCAGGGAGCTCTGTGGGGCAGGGCAGCATGAATGCCAACACCGATGCCCCACCGTACGATGCCCCATCACACCAGGATGTTGCTCACGGCTAGGCCTGTGCCCATGCCGGTCCCACTGCCTGGCACGCCCTTGCTCCCTTCCTGCCGTCCTCATCTGACAAACTCCCACTGATCCTTCCAGTGCCGGCTCACAGGCCCCTCCTCCATGACGCGTCCCCTAACCCCAGCCCCCTGCAGAACTGAGGGCCCCCTCTCTTCTCTGCTTCTCTTGCATCTCGCGTGTGCTTTTGCTGCCACCCTTTCCCACAGTGCACTGCTGTTTGCTTGTCTACACGTTCCTTCTGGAGGAGGGACTGTCTCACTCCTGTCTGAGCCCCCAGCGTCCACCAGCGCCTGGAACACAGGGAGCATCAGGAAAGTTCTGTGGAATGAACTTTTCAAAGGAAAGTCAAGCCAACTGCCGTCCCCTCCTGCTAAGGCACAGATGCTAACTGCTTGTGCCACCTTTTGAGCCCAAACACTCACAGGCCTCTCCAGGCCACCACTGCCCATCAGTAGCCACCTGCTCCATCACTGGGACGTGAATTGGCAGAGCCCGGAACGTAAGTGCTGACCATTTGACCACACTGAGCCCTGAGCTCTTGCCTTTGATTCTGGAACGCCCCCACCTTGAGGAGGGAGGTATTTGAGATGAAGACCCTGAGGCTCAGACCAGTCACACTGCTCCCCAGGGGAGCGACAGGGCGGCGCTGCCATCCAGCGCCCTCGGCCCCAGCGCCCACTCCTTCTGCTCTCCCATGAGATGACAGGTGTGAAAGCGTTTTGAGTTCTGCCAAGAGAGGAAACTGTAAAAGTACACAGTTGCGAAGTATTAGCCACCACACAGAAAATGGCCTGAGGGAAGCACCTGCCTTATTATTATTTAGTGGAGAAAAGAGGCTGAAAAGGGCCTAATGACAGCATCGAATCCTGGCAGGAGTGCTGCCCTGGAGGGTGGCCTCTTGTTCAGGGACAGGAGAGGAGGGAAGGTGGGCGGGGCCAGAAGATGGGGTGCCGAGGCAGGCCCGGCAGCCCTCTACCCCAGAGGCCCCCAGCACAGGATGGGGACCTCAGAGCGTCAGTGGGCACTCTGCGTTGGGAGGCCCGAAGGGCCACAGTGGAGTCACAGACACTTCAGCAAAGGGCATTCTGCCCTGGGCCTGCCCTTGTTTAGTTCCAGTAGCTTCTAACGTGAGCACCTCCTCTCAGTGCTCAGCCTCTCCCCCGGGGCCCAGAGGACCCTCTTGGCACCGCAGAGCTGACTATCTCCCTTCCTTGATCATATAGGGCCCAACCCAAGTTCCTCTGCATGGCATTCAAAGGCCTGCCCACTACTCCCAGCCTCACTCCCCCTCTGCTCCTCCTCTGTGCCTACATCCCTGCCACCCTACCTTTGTACTTGTTGTCTCCTCAGCCTAGAATGCCCTTCTTCCATTTTTGACATGGAGAACTTCTATTCATCCTTCAAAACCCAGTTCAAGTGTCACCTTCAAACGGTCTTCCCTGAAACACCCCCACAACCAAACCCAGACAGAATGGACCCCTCTTGCCTTCACAGGTTTCCTGTACTGTGGCTCTTTGCACAGCATCTCCTCCTATGGCTGGGAAGCTTCTTGAGGGCCATGACGAGCTTTATTCCTCTCTGTGTCTCAGGGCCCTCTAGGCCCCATCTCCTAGGCAGCTCTCCCGGCCTGCCCTGCAGATCTGTCTGTGAGCTTTGGTCCTGCACTCACTCCCGCTCAGAGGGCTTCATGTTCCGTTAACCTGGTCTCCCATCCTGTGTTGTCTCCCGTCCAACCTGGTCTTCACACCCACATTCTGCTGAGGGCCTGCCTGTGCTCTCATTGCATGGGCAGCCTTTCCCTTCCTGGCTGAGCTCTGCAGCCTATAGTGACTGTGGTGTGCTGCCCAGGCATGAGAGGCAGCCATGGGACTGGTGACTGTCCATGTCAGGGTTTGCAGAGGGGACACGAGTCCTGCCCCCACATGCATACATGCATACACACAGCACACATCCAGCCTACACAGGTCCCTGTGGATGTCAGGTCCACAGAACAACCAAACAGGAGCCCTAGGGAGGTGGCAGTCGCCACTGCCCCTCCCCCAATCCCATGGCCTTGGCAGGAGCCTAGAACAGCTGGCTTGTGGCCTGCCCCGTTCACCGAGTCCCATTCCCTCACTTTTCAGACAGGGAAACAGAGATCCAGAAACGGATGTTCTTGCTTGAGATTTTCTGGAGCAGTACAGGCAGACCTGGGGTCAGAAGCAGCTCCTGGCTTCCATCCCAAGACGTGGTCCCCTTGCCATAGGCTGCTATTTGCAGAAATGCCAGCTGCAGGACTCTGGACATTTGGCAGCTTTTTCCTTAAGTCTCAGTACAGTGTGCGGCTCCATCCTCCTGCCAAGGCTGAAATCATTCCTACCCACCTTTTGCCACAAACACGGCCCAGGGCTTTGGGCTATGCCAAAATGGCCCTGTGTCCTCTGCTAGGGTGTCCTAAGATGGGGAGGGGGGAGCACTTACCTGCCAAAAGCTAGCCGTGGTCTCATGGTCAAGATGTGTCAGAGATTTCTAAGAGCTTGGAGGCCTGTGTTGGAGGGAGGCCTGTGGGAAGCAGAGAAAGTGAGAATATTACACCACTGCCATCTGTCAACTTTCACTTGTGTTTGAAAAATGCAGCCAAAAACGGTGAGCACGGCCTTGCTGACAGTGGCCTCACAGCCAAGCTCCAGCCACCACCCCTTCTCCACGTGGTCATCAGAGGGTCAGGATCAGGCTCCCCTGGGGAGGCAACCGCAGCTTCATAACCCCACTCACAGAGCTGAAAGTCCGAAGCCACCGGCCCCTGCTGACCCCTCTCCGTTCTATTTCTGCTCTCAGGCTGAGAAACTCACTTTCAAGCACTCTTTGCGGAAAACATCCCCTCATGGGCTCCCTGAGCATCGTTCATCATGATTCACTCATTCTTGCTTTCATTATTCATTCATTCATGCCAGCTTTCGATAGCTATTTGGGAAAGCTATTAGATGCTGGTGTCAGGTCTCACGGAGACAAAGTCACTGACAGTGACAGCTCAGGTGTAGTAAGAAAGTCACTTGTAAACCCAGGACGAACGACATAGGCTCCCAATCCCCAGTCTGGTGGGTTTCCTCCTCCGAGTGGTTCTCTGTGCCAGACACTGGCCAAAGCACTTTACACATGCCATGCAGGATGGCATGATGCTTCCCACTGTTTTCAGCACAAGGACCCCTTTTTATGTGAAAATATTTCCCAAAACTCCTCCTGATGGTAACTTAGTATCTTTTCATTGGGAAGATAAACAACAATACAAAAGCTACAATGAATATAATGCTTTACAATTAACTTGTATTTTCGTAATCACAGCACCACCACATACACTTAAACAATGGTTACTCATTCGAGATGTTATTTATGTCTTCTGGGCTTCAGGCTTTGACCCTTTGAGGATCCATTCATTCAATATTTGTTCAATAGACGTTTATGGAGCATCTCCGAGATGCCTGGCTCCATGGCCTGCAGGTTGGGAACCCCGGTACAGGGAAGAATGCTGGCTCTGCGGGGAGGATGCTTAAGCTCAAGCCCCTCAGACCGGATGTGTGCCTTGGGGAGGAGGCCACTCAGCCTTTCTCCAGCTCAGAGTCCCCATGAGTAGAACAGAGATGATGGTCCTAACATTGGAGAGTTTTTATGGGGACGAGACGAGATAGTAGAAAGCACCTGGGTCAGGGCCTGGCGTAAAGCAGGAGTTCAACGAATGGGCACCAGAAGATTACCATCATCATTGCCATCATCCTCATCACCGTAACTTCCATCATCACAACCACCCTCATCATCATCAATATCACCATTGTCACCATCAACAGCAGCAGCATCACCATCACCATCATCACCACCACCCCCATTGTCCTGCTTCCTCTCTCGTTCTGAACTGTAAGAGGCCCGTCCTTGCCCCTCTAGTAGGATGCACAGTGGTCTCTACCTTATAGCATGGTTATTTGCATCCACATTTTCTCAGGTTCACGCCCAGCTCTGTAACTTCAGAGTTGTGTGAACTTGGGTCAGTTACTTAACCTGTCTGAATCTGTTTCCTCATATGTGAAATGGGACAATAGTTTTAGTAATTCGTGGAACAGTTGTAATGATTAAAGAAAATAATGTATATAAAAACTCAACACAATATCTGGCATGTGATAAATGTTCAATATTTGCTGGTCATTGTTGTTGTTGGTATTATTATCGTCACCACCATCATCATCATCATCATCATCATTTCTCCTTCTAGCCTATGAGCCTGAGCCCCTGAGGGCAGACATTATTCCAATTCATTCCCGTCTCCCCACGGAGTCTAACACAAGGCCTACCTCTCGACAGACAGTTAACAAATGTTTGCTAAAGCAGTCTTGGAAGCTCACATGAAATCAGATGCAAAATAACTCAAGGGACAGGAGCATGGGACACGGCCAAGGATAGAGCCCTGATGGGATCCTGAAAAACCCCAACAGATCTCCCTAAGGGAGCCATTTGTTACTCCGGGAGCCAATGCGCAGGCTGCTAGGACCATTCATTCATTCATTCATTCATTCATCAAACTGACCAAATTTTCACTTTGGTTCAATAACAGACCCTTGCCCACTGCTTTTTTTTCTATCTTGAAATCTCATTTCCATCTGCCACATCATTTAGTCTTCACAAAAATGCTTGGAGGCAGGTAGAATAGGTACTGACAATCCATTTTGTAAATAAAGAAATGGAGGCTCAGAGAGGTGACAAGACTTGCCAAACGGCACACAGCAGTCAAGGCCACGGTGGAAAGTAGACCAAGGTCTTGCTCAAGACCTTGACTCCTTTCCACTGGCCCTGTGATGTCAAACACTTTACAAATCCAGGATCATTCATTCTTACTGCCCAGTCTGCTTTTCAGCAAACAAAACTGAATTAAATTATTTCGGTGCTATTTGGTACTATTTTAACATTTTAACGTTCCTGTTGAAAAAGAATTAAAAGTTCCATGAGTGCAGGACTATGCTCTGCCCCCCAACAGTGTGGGGGCAGTCAAGTGTATGGATGCCGACCTCAGACTGCCTGGGTTCAAATCCTGGTTCTGATATTCATTAGCTGTGGGACCTTGGACAAGTTACTTAACCTCTCTGTGTCTTGATTTCTTCATCTATAAAGAAAGGATAACAATAACTGTCTTTGGGGTTGTTGTGAAGATTAAATGAGCTAATCCATGTGCAGTGTCTAGAATAGCACCTGGTGCATAGGAAGGGTTAGTTGTAATGATTATTACCCGTGATGCACCCTCCGCACCTAGAAGAGGGCCTGGCACGTGGAAGATCCCTAATAAACATGTCTTGAATGGATGAAATACTCCCTGGAAAGAGGTCAATAGTTATGCTTTAAGCATGGAGGAGCAAGTCTGGCCCCAGGGAATCAAGGGTCCCCCAGCTCCTGGGTCACAGCCAAATCCAGGAGGAATGAGATCGGTTGTTCTAGAACTCAAAGTCCTTCCTGCTTCGCCAAGAGGTTTTCTGTCCAGGGAAGGGCAGCAAATACGCCTAATGGTTAAGAACAGGGCTCCAGAGTCAGAAACTTCAAGTCCTCACCCTGTCATGTCGCTACTAGTTGTGTACTTACCTCCCCGTACCTGCCTCAGTTTCCTTATCTGTAAAATGGGGACACCTACACATACCTTGAAGGATGTGGGGTGGATTAAACGTCACATGGAGGAGGGAGAGCCTCCTGTACCTGGCCCCATCAACAGTGACCATGATAACGAGCCTAACTAGGCCAAGAGCAGCTCCCCGTGATGGAGCTGGTCCATGGTTAGCTCATCCTGTGCTCAGTGCTGCCTCCACCACACCTCTCTCCTGTGGGCTTTGGACCCACCTACCAGATATGGCTTGTTAGGGCAGCCTGGGCTCCACTCTCTCCGCCAAAGAGCTGCTGGGAAAAGGCCAATTCTCTATTTGTCCCCAGCACAGACTGGACTCTGTGGAGGCGAGACAGTTGCTTGGGAAACGACCCCTGGGAAGGGTGGTCCCCACAACCCACTTGGAGAGCTCCTCCCAAGCGCCAGGGCCAGCAGCTCACAGCGGCGGGCAGCTGCCTCCCAGGCAGTCCCACTCCCAGGGTGGCTGCAGACCCCCTGTGCTCAGTTTTCCTGGCCAAGACCATCCTGCTTCTGGAAAGGAACGAACATTTATTGAGTCAGAAACTTTACATTCCTTGTCTCATTTCATCCTCACAATAAGCGTGCAGGTGGGCGCCCTAATCTCTCCTTGTACCAGCTGGGAGACCGTGAACAAACTATTTAGCCACCCGTGCCTCAGTTTCCTCATCTGTGAACGCCAGGTAAATATCCTTATTCATTAAACCCATTTTGCAGAGAAGAAAGCCGAGGTATAGGGATGAAAACGCATCGTCCAAGATCACAAAGTGACGAAGCTGGAGCTGTCTGGCTTCAAAGTTCCGTTCTGTCATTCATCCGTCGATTATTTTTTGAAGGCCCACCATGTGGTGTGTACTGGATCCATACTCTCTCTCTTTTAAAAGATACTCGTATGAGGGGTGGCCCCGTGGCCGAGTGGTTAAGTTGGTACACTCCGCTTTGGCAGCCCAGGGTCTCACCAGTTTGGATCCTGGGCGTGGCATGACACCGCGCATCAAGCCATGCTGAGGTGGAGTCCCACATAGCAGAGATAGAAGGCCCTACAACTACAATATACAACTAAGAACTGGGGAGCTTTGGGGAGAAGAAGAAGAAAAAACCCAAAAGATTGGCAACAGATGTTAGCTCAGGTGCCAACATTTAAAAAAATAAATACTCATATGATCTGTTTCCCATCATTACTAAGACCCTAACATCAAGTCAGTTCAACCTGGCAAAGACACACTGAGTCCTTTCTATACGCCAGGCTCTGTGTGAGGCTCTAATATTAAGGATCCTGTTGAATCCTTGTGACAAGCCGGCACAGTTGACTGTTTTGTCCCCTTTACAGATGACAAAATGGGCAATTCAGAGAGGTCGAAGAACTTGTCCAAGCTCTCACACATGGAGCCTGAGGGAAGCCTGTGTCCTCTGAGCCCCGAGCCCTACCCACCCTCCCACCACGTTACTGCTTTCTTTCCATGATGTTCTTATCTCCCCAACCCTGCCTGGCCACCATGACACAGGCTCTGGAAGTCCCAGTCAGTGTCCGCCCCTCAAAGTGCCTCACCCAGCAGAGAAGGACAGCTGTCAGCCCTGCTGGCCAGTGCCACCCGCAATGGCCCTTCAAGACTCTGCCTCCATGGCTCCCCCAGCCCCTCAACTTGACCCTTGTTGGCTTATATCTTGTCTACTTCCCAAAAGGACATGAGGAAGATTAAAGAACAAAGGTGTAGGGCTGGCCCCGTGGCCGAGCGGTTAAGTTCGCGCACTCCGCTGCAGGTGGCCCAGTGTTTCGTTCATTTGAATCCTGGGCGCGGACATGACACTGCTCATCAAACCACACTGATGCAGCGTCCCACATGCCACAACTAGAAGGACCCACAATGAAGAATATACAACTATGTACCGGGGGACTTTGGGGAGAAAAAGGAAAAAAATAAAATCTTAAAAAAAAAAAGAATAAAAGTGCAGACCAAGCTGGAAACATTAGACAAAGCAAAGTCCAGAGGGAAAGGAGAAGGGGAGGCTGCAAGTAAGAGCAGTCAAGCGATGCTGAACGACAGGATGCTTTCTGAGAAACGCGGTGTTAGGTGATTTTGTCGTTGTGTGAACACCACATTATCCTTACACAACCTAGATGGTATAGCCTACTACACACCCAGGCTGCACGGTACTGATCTTACAGGACCACCGGTCTATATGCGGTCCATCATTGACCGAATTGTCATTACGCGGCGCATGACTGTTTCTTAAAGGACAATGCCCAGGGTGCACAGGGCTTGGGGAAATGGGTACCTTCGCATCACGGCTGGGAGTAGAAGTGGAAATTGCTTTTGGAAAGCAAATTCCACAGCATTCACCAAGAGCTTTGCCTCACAAATATCCATACTTTGGGGCACAGTCATCCCAATTTCCAGGAATATAGTCTAAGGAAAAAAATCCTAAGCAAATTCCATGCAGTCTTATCTGTAATACTGAAGCACTGGGTACCGCCAGCAAACCGAAGTTGCTAACACACGGAAATGGCTAACAGGTCTGTGAAAATTAGAATGTATCTATGTCAGGAGGTGGCAAACCAGAGCCTTCAGGCCAAATTCTACCGCAGCCTGTTTTTGTAAATAAAACTTTATTGGCACACAACCATGTCCACTCATTTACATATTGCCTATGGCTTCTTTTGAGCTAGAGGGGCAGCATGGAGCAGTTGGGACAGAAGCAATATGACCCCAAACCCCTAAAATATTTACTATTTGGTCTTTTACAGAACAAGCTTGCTGGCCTCTGCTCTACTTAATAGAATATTATGCATCCTTTAAGACTGTGATAACTTTAGATACGAGGCTGAGAAAAGCAAGCTACAAAGTTTTATACACAGGATGATTTCACCTATGAAAAAAGAAAAAAAACCCTGCAAACCAAACCACATGAAAACCGTACATCAACAAAAAACCAGAGAGACAGATGAAAACATTAACAGTTTTTTGGGAGGAGAAACATGAGTAATTTTTTCTTTTTTTCTTGTACTTGTCTTTATTTTGTAATTCTAAAGAAATACCCAAGTATTATGTAATGGAAAAATATACATGTTTTAAAAAGATAGATGCCTGGTGAACAGCTTAGCTCTGGGCATCCTAGTAGCCAAGGCAAAGAGTAAAACAAGATGGGTTCTATTGTCAGTCGTAGGAAGGAACCAGAAAGGACGTGGGAAGTAGGAAGGAACTAGAAAAATCAAATTCCTGACCTAGATTTCTGAGCTGACTTGGTTGTCAGGGTCTTTGTTTCAAGGGGGTTGAGCAATACGGTGGATAACTTTCTCTACTTTTCTACCAATGTGCTGGGGTGCTCCCACATCTATGGCTATTCCTGGTTATTGGTCCTCAAATGATGTCAAAGAGAGATTGTTAAGTTACGGTTCTGTAAAGGCAATTCTCCAGTGGCCAGGGTGGTAAAGGAGTTTTAGTTGAAGGAAAACCTCATGGAATCTTCTGGAAAAAAGCATCACTGTATCCAAGAAATCCATGACTATTACCAGAGAGACTTTTTTTAGAAAATAAAATTTAGGTTGAGCATCAATGCTTAAAACAGATAAAGATGGGGTGCTCTGGGAGAAGCTGAGCGGGGCATGTTTCACATTGCCCCCCACCACTCCCTCCAAGGCCACCTTGAACGGGTTCTGTGGAGCCTCTGGGGCTTCCTGGAGCCCAGCTGGCAGATGCCTCCAGCAACCATCCCTCTGGGGACCTGTAGAGTCCATGATCTTCTGCCAGGTCTGAGGGCAGTGGCAAGAGCAGCAGAAAGGATGCTCTGCTCACACAGAAGACAGAGCCGTGTCCTCCAGAAGTCATAACTATCGGGGCAAAGGCAAGGTTTCATCATGAAAATTAAAAAGTGGAACTCATGGTTGTGTTTTCACGGAGGGCCTTGGGTGGGGTAAGGAAGGACTTGACATCTCTGGGGTGGCAGCTCTGGAGTGGTTCGAAGGTTCTTACAGGCGGCAGGCTGAAGCCCGAGGTGAGGAGGGTCTTTGGTGAGGAGGACAAATGGGTGCACTAAGTCACGTCTCATTCCTGTTCGAAGCAGGGAGGAGAGGCCTAGCAGCACGGGGTGCGGGACAGCACAGCGAAGGGACTGAGGGGGGCTCTGGATCACATTTGCCTCCCACTCTGTCACTGTTAGCTGTGCGTGCCCGTGGGAGAGTCACTGACTCTTTCCAACCTCAGTTTCCTCATCTGTAGAAAAGGAAAACAATAGTCATATAATAAGGCTGTGGGAGGATTAAATGAGATGCTGCACGCCGGGCGCCTAGCACCTTCCTTGCCCCACAATAGGTGCTCAGCGACAGTTAGCTACTTGCAGCAATAGACCTAGCCAGGCCTGAATCCCGCCCTGCCAGGGGCACGGTGAGCCCCGGAACTGATCTTCGACCTATACAGTCTTGAAGAAAATCTCAGGAATGTCCTGGGGCTGTCACCACTCTCCTGTAATCGGGAAAGAGGAGACACACTGATAGAATTTCTAGAGCTGGTGGGAGAAGGCAGGAGGGGCCACCTCCCAGGTGAGGGGCTCAGGGAGCCTCTAGAAGGACTTGACAGAACCCTCTGCCTATCAGGGTGACATCAGAGGGGGACCGCCTTTGTGGGGACCTGACAGAGTGCTCACTTGTCTCCTGCTCCAAGTGGCTGTCCCCATGCACTAAGGTCCTGCATCTTCTACCCCCCGGTGAGGGACGTGTATCACGCCCTCTCTGTTCTGTCCTAGGGTCAGGCATCATGTGCTACCATGCAGATATTTGCTGGGTCCGGGCCACTCAGGATCCCTTCTCCCTACTTCTGCAACACCATCTGAATTTCATTTGGGGAAATTAGCTCTCCTGGTCTTAGTGGACAGTAAATCCAGGCTTTCTTGAAGCCAAGGGGAGGGCGTGAGGCTGGGCTAGGCATATCAGATGCTTTCTTCCAGGACCCAGAATCTTCCATCTCTACGGCCATGACAAGACTGCCCCTGATTAGTTCCCGCTTTCTGTTCCCCCAAGGGCCCTGGATCCTCCTCTGATCCTGGTTCTCCAACCTTCCTGTCAATTCTGCGAGATTCTCATTAGCCTTCCAAGGTAATCCCTTTTTGCCGAAGGTGTCTAAAGTCAGCTTCTGCTGCTTACGCCAAAGAGCCCTAATGGGTGCAGGGAGGAAGAAGTCAAAATGGCTTCCTTTGGCACCAAGGGTTACCACTAGGTGCTCTGGCGCCAAATGCAAACGGGCAAAGTTCAAGTTAAATACTAAGAGTTACCCAATAGATATTTCCCCTATTTCTTATCTGCTGTGGAGGGCTGATTTTATTCCCCAGACACAGGGGGTAAACCATGATTAATCCAGTCTGGTAATGGTGGCTTCATTCCACTTTCCAGTGACCGGTTCAGGCATGGGCATGTGACTCAACTCTGGTTAATGGGACCTATTACTCCCATTTTACAGCTAAGGGAAGTCTTTCTCAGGGTTTCTGGGAAAGGCTTCCTTGCTAACAAAAAGAGATTTTGGGGGGCTGGCCCCACGGCCAAGTGGTTAAGTTCACATGCTCTGCTTCGGCGGCCCAGGGTTTCGCTGGTTCAGATCCTGGGCGCGGACATGGCACGGCTCATCAGGCCATGCTGGGGCAGCGTCCCACATGCCACAACTAGAAGGACCCACAACTAAAATGTACAACTAGGTACTGGGGGGATTTGGGGAGAAAAAGCAAAAAAAAAGAGAGATTTTGGGGCAGATGTTCCTTTTCTGCATCACCCACTATCACGTCTGATAATGGCCCCTGGGACCATCTTATGACCTTGGACGAAATGAGGCTGACTTGGTGCTGAGGTTGGCAGAGGAGGGAAAGCTGGAAAGCGCCTGGATCCTTGACTTCATTAGGCTTCTGGGTTAACAGAAGGTTTGGAACTGCCCCTACCGTCAGGCTTCTGGAATTAATAAAGTCCTATTGTTCAAGCCACTTGGGTTTCTGTTATGTGCAGCCCAAAGCATCCTAACACCCAGCCAGAGCTTCGGACCGGGGAATGTGTACCCCACCAGCAAGCTGGGGCTGCTGTATCAAGGGCCAGTGACAGGAAGAAGCCTGGAAATGGGAGCATCCAGAGGCAAGCTTGTGATGAGTCCAAGCAGGGCCACTCATGGCCAGGGCACTGCCTCTAGCAGTGGCAATCTCTGAAGCTAACAGAATGGCAGTGACATTTCCTGGCAGTCTTCCTTGTCTAAGACAAGAACCCAGCCAGCAGCTTGAGGGCATGGGGAACAGAATCTAACCCCAAATGGGCTTTGGGTAGACAGGTAATAGCTAGTCAGGGTCTGGAGCTCATGTGCGGCTCTGACCCTTGCAGAGAATTGGAGTCTGAGGCCGGGAAACAGGCAGGAGGCAAACCCTGTTATGCAGCATCACCAACATAGCAGGGTCTGGGCGGGGGCTGCAGCTCAGCAGGCACTCCCCCTCCACTGCCACCACCCACAGCAATGCCAGATGCAGAGTTCAGGGCAACCAGGCCAATTCCAGGCAGGGATGCGATTCCGACCGCTGTGGCTCAGGTGTTGGACAGGCACGTTGGAGGGACTATGCCTAGAGTGGAGCAGGGACTCAGTGACTAACAGGCTTAGGTGAGGAAGCAATTTCCATCAGGAGTTGGGAGAGGCCTGGCGAGATTTCCAGCTTCGGCCAATCTGAGTCCAATGGTGTGCAAGCAACCCTAGTGCCTCAGAGAGACAGCCCTGCTCCAGTCCATAGGGACGGCAGCTGGCCCAGGCTCCTCCCTCCATCCTGCTCTTGCCTCTGCCGGGGGATCAGGCGCTGCCTCCTGCTGCTTTCTCGTCTACACCCTCTACCTCTTCAGTGCTCCCACCTCCCCTTTCCCAACACTGAGCAAACCCCAGAAATAGTCTCTAGGGATCCTTTTCAGGGCTGGAAAGATCCTAAAAGGTCATCTCATGTACCACTCTCATGTGAGCAAAGGGGAAACAGAGGCACAGAGATGAGCAGGGGTGTGCTCTTAACCCGCTGTGTGGCCCTGGGCAGTCAACATCATCTCTAAGGTCGCACCAGCTCTGACATTCCATGCTTCTGCTTCAAAGAGATGAACACCTATGAAGTTGTAAATTAATTCTTCAGAGCCACATGGAGTGGCTCTAACCTTAAGCCCCCAGTGAGGGTCTGACTCTCCTCTCCCTCATCTCTCCTCTTCCAACAGCGGGGTCCCCTGCCAGCTCAGTCCTACCTCTTGTTCTCAAACCAGTCCTCCCTCTTATTATCATTATAACCCTTGAAAGAACCCTGGCTCACACTTTCCAGCTCTAATATTGTACCTGTTTCTGGAAACTGTCGCTGTCTTGTTCCCAAGGTCCAGCACCCGCCTTATTCCTCAGTCTTGATCCAGTGCCCAGTGGTAGCCCCACACCCTGAGCCTGAGTGCCCGGACCTGGGGCTGGGCAGCATGGTGGTGAGAAAATGGTGGCCAATAGTGACTTATGCAGGGCGTTCATCTGAGAATTTTATGGATTCCTTTATCAAATCCCCAAAGAGGGCTATGCCAGGCAGTTACTACCATTACTCCCACGGTACAGATAAGGGACCTGAAGGCTAGCTTGCCAAAGGTCATTTAGCCGGTAAATGGTAGTGCCCGGATGTCCGCCTGACAGCCCCACGTCAGCCCGCTTCTCTGGACTCTGCTCTGCTGCGGCCTGGACTGGATTCCCCCCACAGTCCCCCCAAGGCTGGCCTTGAGTGCTCGCCCTGCCTTGTGGGCACGGTTGGTCTCAAGTCTCCAGCCTCTCTGACTCTGTAGCTCTTCAGGCTTCTGTCATGTCCTTCAGAGAGGATGTGAGATTTGACAGGACCCAGAAGAACAGGCAGAGGGTCGGGGGAGGAGGTAGGGGGGGAGCGGCAAGAGGAGGCCAGAAATCAAGCCTGTTTATTTGCAAACTCAGACTCCATGGCAGCATCCACGAGGCTCCCTCCCCATCGCTCACCGGCAGTCACTGAACTACGTAACTCCAGGGGCTGATGGCAGCCAACCATCCTTCCAGGGGAAGCTGAGTGGCGCGTGAGAAAGCTCGACAGGCCTGTGTTCAGATCCAGGCCCTGCCCCCAGCAGCTCCGTGAGCTCGAGGCACTCTTTCAGCCTGCAGTCCCCCAGCTGTGACGTGGGGCTAATGAACCGATTTGAGTGGCCTTCCTGAGGAATACGAAATACCTTTATGGAGGGCCGGGCTCTCACTGAAGGCTGGTTCCCTCCTGCGCCTTTTCCTCCTTGGCTCCTGCCTCCCCAGGTGCTGGCTGTCTCCTGATGCCACAGATGGCCTCTCAGGGCTGCAAGGCCCAAGCAGTCCCAGTGATGCCCACCACGAGGCTGGCAGGGACCCAAGCACACCTGGCATGCTGGAGACAAATTCAGGGTCCAGGCACCTGATTTCAAGCAGTGGGCTGTTCTGGGGTTTTAATTGCTCACCAAGGGGAAGGCAGCTCTGGGCAGCGACCAACCCCAGAGGCTCAGGACAAGGACTGGGGGGAGGTGCAGAAACGCCAGCCAACAGGTTACAAATCCCAGAGCGTCACCAGGGGAGGGCACTTCAAAAGCTACCGAGGTGACCACCCACACAGTGTACAAATGGGGAAACTGAGGCCCAGAGGGGGCGAGTGCTTGGATTCACTGCTTCAACAAACGCTCATCAAGCACTCTTCCAGCTGGGCCCCACGCTCAGCCTCAGGGACCTCATAGTGTGTGGGGGGCAGGTGGCACATATGCAATCACAGTGTCTCATGACAAGTGCCAGGAGGAGGCACAGGTGTGGCTGCGGGAGCATGAGGAGCCACACCATCCTAATCACGTGGGTCTTTCATCCACTGATGGGCTTGGGGCTCGTACACGCCAGGCACTGTTCAGGAGCTGGAGACACAGCCCTGGACAAAGTCCAGTCTGGCCCTCATGGGGTTGACAGTCTCACGGCAGAGAAAGGCAGTGATGGATAAATGAAGAGCGTATGACTGAATGTCAGGGTGGGGAGTGCCATAAGGACAAACAGCAGAAGGGGACGGCGACCTGCCTCTGGTTCATGTATTAGGTAGATGTCAGGTTGATGCTGACGATGACACATTAACTTAGCACATGCGACAGGCAGGGCAACGGATGTTCTGTCCTTCTGAGTGAGGAGAGGAATCAAGACCCCAGAGGATCTGCCTCGGGGGTCACAGAGAACCAGCAGCGACGTCAGGACCTGCTCCAGGTCCCTTGTCTCCCAGGCCAGAGCTGGTCCCTTGCACGGCATGGCAGCTCCTTTGCCCCCATAGCCACCGTCCCTCCCTCCATCTTCCCCAGTGGTGGGAGGGAAGCACCAGGCAGCTCTGCTGGGTGCGGGCCAGAGCCAGGTGCCCTCAGCTACCAGTCACCACCATGGCCTCAAACAATGGAGACTGACAGCCAGACAGACCCTCAGCCACGCAGACATAGCAGGCTGGTCCCTCCCCTCTGCCACCTCCCACCCAAGTTGGTGCTGCCTTAGTGTCAGACACACGTGGTCCCTCTGCTTCTGAGCTGTGTGACCTTGACAAGTTCAGCAGAGCATCTGTCAAAACTGGATGTTGTTTCGCTCTCGCAGAGCCGTGGGAGGATTAAATAAAGCCAGGCGTAAAATGCCCACTGGAGCCTGTGGCCTGCCGTGGGCTTGAGAAGCACGGGCACCTTCCCTTCTCGCATCAGCTCCCTCTCACTTACGCCTGGCCCTCAGCCCAGAGCATCCCTCTTCAGAGCACTCGTGTTCTCTTCCTGTGGCTGCTGTTGGTCCCTGAACAAGATCACCAGCTCCCAGGGAGCAGCAGCTGACTCCTGCATGTCTCCGACTCCTGCCTGTCTCCGAGCCACTAGCCTGGGGCTCAGCACAGAGTCACACTCAGTTGCTGCTCCATAACCCTGTCCCCATATGCAGCTTCCAGCCAGGAAAGCTGAACTTGAAGAAGAATGGGGAAGGTAGAGGCACGGATTCAGAGTCAGCTTCTTGACCCGCCTAATGACCCTGGCAAGTTAACTTTCTTTTTTTTTGTAAATGAAGATAATAATCAACACCCAAGGTTCTGCAAAATTATATGGTGGTTTTAATATAATTGTTTGCATTACACAATCATAGGTTGAGACCAGTTTATTCAACTTGTAACCTGGCACTACAACCCTTTCCATAATGTCCTGCCCCCTGGATGCCCTTCTCTAGTTAAGGTCTCCAACGATAGGGAACTCACTACCTGCTGGGCAGCCCATGCCATGTTTTGACTGCTTCTGAGTGTTAGAAACTTTGCTGCCTGTTGTTTTAAGACGTGCCATGCTGAGCTCTGGAATGCAGAGAAATGAGTGGGTGGTGAGCAAGCCTGGGGGAGGGTCTGGGGAGAGGCACAGGATGATGGTGGGAGGGTGTGGGTAGCTGAGAGCCCTGGAAATGACACCCCAGTCACTGGGCCAGGGAGGGCTCGCTGATGCAGCCCCACTGCAGGCTGCCCGCACCCCCTGCCAGAGAAGCTCCACTCATGTGCCCACTCTGTCGAGAGCCCGGCCCTTCCAGAAGATGCCCTGCCCGGGCCACCTCCTGCCTGGGGCTGCTCAGCGGCTAGACTGCAGGGGCCTGGGTTCTCAAGGCCTGATGTGTGATTAATGCCTCTGATGAGCTCACCAGCCCACAGAGGGAGGGCGATCCGAGGGGAGGCCAGAGGAAGGCTGGTTATGGATTTTAACCCTCTGATGTTACTGGCTGGGAATTTAACATCAATAATTCAAGGCAGTAGAGAGGAGGTAGGGAGAAAAATGCAAAGAGAGAGGGAGGTAAGGACGGAAAAGGAGAAGGGAAGGGAAGGAAGGGGGGAGGGGAAAGAGAAAGGAAAAGAGGCACAGGTGCGTTTGCTGGGTGTTTGCCGTGGGCCCCCTTCGCCTCCTTCAAGCCGCATCAAAATCTGAGGCAGACACGTCACCCCCATTAACCTGATAAACTGAAGCTCACAGAGGAAAAGCAAGGGATTCAGGGGCAGGGCAATATGGACCCAGGTCTGCTGATTCCAGAACCCAGGTTCTCCCCACTACACCTTGACTCTGGAGTGTGGCAGGTCCGGGAACACAGAGGGTCCCCATGGGCCGCAGGACAGCAGCCCCAGCCCACACTCTGGGGCTGACAGGTGGTGAGTTGAGTTTGGAGGGCTTTGCTTCCAGGAGAGAAACCAGCCACTGGCCTTCTGGACAGCACCAGAACTTTGTTGCTAGAGCTGAAAAAATTAACTGCTATATTTAAAAGCATTGTTCGGTTGCTATGACAACAGAGGGGCTAAGAATAATGTAAAAAGAAGATGATATGCCAGGTTGTCACTGGCAACCCAATTTTAAGGGTGTGTGTAAGTGTTTTAAAAGGAATAGGGGGGAGGGGGTGAGGTTCAAACTATCTTCCCTGCTCCCTCTGGCACCATCTGCCCCAGGACGCAGGCAAGGCCTGGGATCTCACCGGTCTGCCTGAGTCGGGGCATAGCTGGGGCGTCCTGGCCCTGAGCCTAAAGATAGAGGTGGCTCTCCTTCCCTAATTGCTGTCTCCTCCTGGCAGCCCCCCACCGCCTGGGCAGCTTCCCTCGGCTGTGGAACCCCAGCCGGAGGCACCTCTCAAACAGATGGCCCCAAAATAGCTCTTCTTTCCGACCTGGGAGCTTACAGCCAGCCTGGCAGACTCCCTGGGGACCACCAGGGAAACAGACGGTTGGGAGAGAAGAGCAGGAGACAGATTTATTGATTTGCAGGCTGGATGTCAGGGCTAGGAGGCGGCTTGGGGCCAACATGGGCACGGGGTGGCCCTGGCTCCCTGGAGAGTCCTGGAGAGAAGCACTAGGTCTCACCCGGGTCGGGAGCCTGGGCCCAGGTGACCTGGAGTGGGGGAGGGACGAGAAGGTGGCTGGGGACCAGCCAGCTGCTTATCAGGGCTGAGATGGAAGCACCCGCGGGAGACATGGAGAGAACTGGACAGCAAAAAGACAGACGAACAAAATCCCCAGGGTAGTTTATTAACAGCCGTAGTTCGGGAAAGAGATCTGTTATCTTTACCTCTGTCATGGTCATGCACATGGAGGAAAGCTGTGAAGTCAGCCTGACCAGTGTCCCCACGCTGGTTGTGTGACCTCGAGCAAGGCCCATAGCATCTCTGGGCCTCAGTCCTGCCATAGAAAAAAAGACGGTTCTCAGGGCTCTGACTGGGCCTCGATAAACTGAAGTTTGTAAAGCGCCAGCCTGGCCCGTGGAACAGCCTCCGTAGACACAACCCATCCATCAGGAGAAACCTTTACCTTCGCCCTTCTCTACATCAACCAACTCTGACAACCACGGAGGCACCTGTGCGAATAAATGAGGAAGGAGTCACAGCTGGGGAGACGCCATCACAGAGAGATGACCATGAGGGCCCCCAGAGTGGCCGGATGTGCCTGGAGGGGTCAGCGAATTCTGAAGGAAGAGGAAGGGTCTAATAGAATGAGGACAAGGGGGGAGGGGAAGACGTTGGAGGCAGGGGAATGCGTTGAGCAATGGCAAGGAGGTGGGAAAGCACAGGAGGGTCTGAGAGCAGGGGACGGGCCACTGGGCTGGAACCGCCCCGCAAGGAGGGGTCACTAGACCCGTGTTTCAGAAAGACCCCTGTGGGCTCAGCAGGGAAGCTAGACGGAGGCAGGGGGCCCACAGTGATGCTGGGGCAAGAGTCCATGCCAGAGATGAAGGGGCCTGGGCTATGGCAGGACAGGGCTTTACAGTTTGCAAGGTGCATTCATGTCCATTGTCTCACCTGGTCATCACACAATGGACAGAGGGGACTGCCACACCCAGCCTCTTTCCCATGCCTGCCCACAGTGCTTCCCACAGGCTGGGGGCACCCACTGTGTACAGAGTAACTACATATCGATGCCCAAGCATCGCTAAAAGTAGAGAGTCCAGGAGAGCTGGAGAGGCCCAGACGAGGGAAAGGTGTCACAGGTCGCTGTGGTGAGGAAGGGCTTCCTGGAGGAGGAGCAGAGGGAGGGCATCCCGGGCAGACAGTACGGCACCAAGTAAAGCTTGGAGAGGGCACTGGTCCTAGTGCACTGGGGACAGAGCTCCTGGACCCTGCTGCGGCTGACACCTGCAGGAGAGCTGGGAGGATGCCGGAAGGAGATGAGGGCAGGGCTGGGCCCCTCAGAGCCCTGAATTCCAGGCTGAGGGGCTGCATTCTCCAGGGGGCAGGCAGTGCAGACCTGTGGGGAGTCAAGGGGCCAGCGCAGGATGGGGAGATGTGAACAAAGCAGTTTGAGGAAGCCAAACTGGGTCAGACATGCAATGCCTTACTCCTCTTCCTGACTCTTAGACATTCCCCGGCTGTCGGAGGGCCAGCAACGGACACAGGCCTCAAGCGGTGCCTCACGGAAAATGGGTATGTTTATTCAACCACCACCCTTACGTCAACAGAACACAGCCAGCTCCCCCTGGCCTTGGCCTCACTGCCTCCCTTTGTTGGGAGAGCCAGTTGTCTTACATCCTGCCCTCTTAGGGGCACAATTCTGGCCTTCATTTCCCATGGTGGAGGCACCCAGGGTTGTGTCTGGGAGAGTGCTGGGCCTCATGCGAGTTCTGGCTGAGTCAGCCTGTGGGCAGAGAGCTGGCCCAAGTGGCTCAGTATCTGGGGACCAGAACTTGGGTGGAGGTTTTTGGGCGAGGGCAGCCCCCTGAATCTTGGCCTTTGCCTGTTTTCCCCTCTTTCTCTATCCTTCAACAAATATTATTGAGTGCCTACTATGTGTCAGGCACTGTTCTAGGCATTGAATCAGACAAACAAAACCCCTGCCCTCTTGGAGCTTAAATTCTAACTGCGGAAACAGAGAGTAGTCAACAAATATGGGGGAAGAGTTATTTCAGGAAGAGGGAATAGTACATGTAAAGGTCCTGAGGCAGGAACGAGCTTGATGTGTTTCTCTGCCTCCTCATCTAGTGATCTTAGGGAAGAGAGAGGCTCAGAGAGATTAGGTGACTTGCCTGGAGTCATGTTGCTGATTAGTGGCCAAGCAGGGCCAGAGAGCAAGTCTGTTGCCTGCGGTCCAGGGCTTGTCCAACACTGTGCATGAGCCCCTGGCCACCCTTCAGAGGCATGGGCTCCAGCCAGAGTGTGGGCACTGACTGCTGACTGTGGGGAAGGCAGAACTGGGGGTGAGTCAGTGATTCGGTCAACAAATATTGAATGACTCATGCCAAGTGCTGGGCCCTGGCATGTAGCAGGAAACACATGGACAGATGTGAATGTCCTCACGGAGCCTACATTCTGGTGAAGATTAGAGAACAGGGGGATCGCAGGATTCCAGGACCTTAGGGTCTGAGGTCAGAATCTGGGAATCCCAGAAGGAAAATGGGCATCCGAGAATCCAGAATCGCCCAAGCATGGCTTCTCAGCAAAGGACAGTTGGCAGGGCCCTCCAGTGGCGTCTGGTCCATTCTAAAGAGGGAGGAACCGAGGCCTGGTGCACTCAATGTGCCACACATGGCAGCCAGTGGCAGAGCCAGGACGTTATGCCCAGGAGTCCTAGGCCAGTGGGATGTCTGTGGGCCATGGAGATAAACATGGGCTTGGGGGCCAGGCAGACTGGCTGTAGATCTGTGCCTCATGCTTGCTATGGCACAGAATCTTTCTGAACCTTGACTTCCTCACCTGCAAAATGGGACTAATATGGCATTTACCTCAAATTGTTCTTGGCAAAATTAGGATAACATATGTAAAGTGCTTAGCATGGTAAATGCCCCAAATGCTTGCAGTTGTTAAAATCATTCGTGAAACTTCAAGGACACTGGTATCTCTCTTTGTAGGTGACAGAGATGGGCCCCTGCTGGGATCTGAACAGCTGACCTGCCCTAGTGGCAGGCTTAGCATCCCAGAGGGTCTGCCCAGGCCTGTCAGCTGATGGAGAATAAGGGTTGTCTCACTCACACCTCGAAACAGGAACATGTGTGTGTGGCCTGGCACAAGCCCTCTCCCTCCTCCCCTTTCCCCACACTCCCTCCTCTGCCTCTGTCTCTATCTCTGTCTCTCTGTCTCTGTCTCTGTCTCTCTCATACACACACACACACACAGAGGTTTGTGCTGCAGTTACAGCCATAAGACCTTGACCCACCCCAGGGCAGTGGGAACAGATACCAAAGGGAAGCAGAGCAGTTTCCAGTGGATTCTAGCTGGGGGTCTAGGTGCGTATTTTAACTCTCCCTCCTGGCTGGGCTGAAACTAGCCTTGATGGGACTAGGGCCTACCTGGAGGTCAAGAGGGCAAGGGCCCATGGCCAAGTGGGACTCATAAGAAACACACCCTCAATGTGGTGAGAGACCAAGGCCAGACAGCTGGAACGGAGGTTCCACACTGTGCTGCAGCAGCCGTGGACAGGAGCTGCACCACGGGCAACAGGCACCCCAGAGGACTTCCTGGAGGAGGAGGAGAAAGACTTCATTTGAGCTTTGAAGGATGGGGAGGAGTTGGCCCACTTTGTTGCTCAGTATGGGAACAGCATTATAAGCAGAAAGTAAAGCAAAGCAAAACAAAAGTAGAAAGGCCCAGAGGTTGGAACTTTTAGGGTGGAGAACAGCAGTGAGCTTCCATTGACGATTCGGGCTTTTTCTAAGTTGGAAGTGAGGCCTGAGTAAGGAGGTGGGGCAAGGAGACCTTTTTGCCTCCAGTTTCCACCTTTAACTTGAGTGAACAGCAATTCCTTCATTCATGCGGGTAGCTCACCTACCGAAAATAAGTTGAGGCAGCCTAAGCAGGTCATTTTTCCTTCCTGTTCCTCAATTTTTCCATCTCCTAAATGGGTGTGTCTCTGACATGGGAGGAGACCGCCCCAGAGCAGATGTTCCTGACCAAAGGACGGCCACCGGCTGCTCTACTCTGCTCAGAGAGGTCTGTGCGCAATTTCCCTGTCCCCATCGGGAAGTCTTAGGCTCATCTGAAAATCTTGGGGTTCGCGGGCCATCCATCTTTATGGGGTGAAAGCCACAACATCAGAGAAGGATGACGTGGTGACCAGGCTCAGGAAAGAGACACGCAGAGCCCTTCCTGCCTGACCTCAGCCTCACAGCGGCCCAGGTGGCCGAGGACTCACGTCAGCACCGCACTGGGGAACTGAGCCTTGAAGAGGGGCAGTGTCTTGCCTGAGTCCTACAGCTCGTTAAGTAGCCAAGCTGGATTTGAACACAGGACTTGTGCCTCCCAGCCCCCAATCCTTCCCATCAGGCCAGGCCCCCTCCTGCCTTAGGCTGCCCAGGCCAAGGGCACCCAACCATGCCCAGAGCAGCTACACATTGATTTGCAAGCATCCCCTTGAATAGAAGCTAAGGCAGGAAGCGGCTTATTCCTGGTCTTACAAGGACTCAGCCTTTGGAAGGTGGCTGGGGCTCAGTCACACTCGCCACTCCAGAAGCCCAGCCTCTGCAAGACAGCTGACTGTGGCTCTGGTTTCAGCCAAGAGTTCCTCCCAAGCCACCTCGGCCCCTTCTACGCCACCCCTCAAACATCCTCCCAGGCCGCATCTATGTCCCAGATGCTGAAGGGCTCCAGAGAAGCCAGGGAATTCCATAATCAGTCTAACCCGATGCGCTCAAAACACCACCTCTGAGCAGGCTTCCAGGGCTGCTTCCAGGCCCCTCACAGCAACTCTTAAAGGAACTAAGAAGAAGGGATATGCTGTCATTTTCTCCCCTGGGCCATCCCACAAATAGTGTGGGTCATTCACAGTTGATTCTGTTTGGACATACCTGGAATATCTTTGGGTCCATCTAGAAAGAAATGTGTCCATCCAGTCCTGGCTCACCCAATTCAAGCACTGAACACCCGCATTATCATTCCACCTTCTCAAAGCCTGTTATGTGCAATTCCTATGCAAGGTGTTGAGGGAGCCACAGGTGGACCCAGAGCCAGGCTCTGAAGTCAAGAAGCTCATAGATGGAGAAGTTAGAACCTTGGTGCACTGTCGGTGGGAATGTAGAATGGTGTTGCTACTATGGAAAATAGTACGGTGGTTCATCAAAAAATTAAAAATAGAACTACCATATGATCCAGTAAGTCCATTTCTGGGTATTTATCCAAAAGAATGGAAATTAGGATCTTGAAGAGATATGTGCACTCCCATGTTCATTGCATCATTATTTACAATAGCCAAGATGTGGAAACAACCTAAATGCCCATCGATGAATGAATGGATAAAGAAAATGTGGTGTATATACAATGGAATATCATTCAGCCTTAAAAAAGAAGGCAATCCTGCAACATGTGACAACATGGATGAACCTCAAGGACATTACGGTAAGTGAAACAAGCCAGACACAGAAGGATAGATACTGTATAATTCCATTTATATGAGGCATTAAAATAGTCAAACTCATAGAAACAGAGAGCAGAACAGTGGTTGCCAGGGCCGGGGGAGGGGGAAATGGGGAGCTGCTGTTGAACGGGTATAAGGTTTCAGCGGAGCAAGATGAATAGTTGCAGAAATCCGCGGTACAACATCACGCATACAGTTAACAATACTGTACCGTACACCTAAAAATTTGTCAGAAGGGTAGATAGCACATTAAATGTTCTTACTACAATAAAAAAAAGTTCGTAAGCTAGAATAAGAGATGTCGATAGGTGCCCAGGTTAATTAATAACGGTAATAGCAAATATTTATATAGTCCGTAACCTGTGCCAGGCACAGTTCCGAGCTTTTACCTACATTCACTCATTTAACACTGGCAATGATGCTATGAAGGATGCACCATGATCATCTCTGCTTTCCAGACGTGGAAACTGAAGCACAGAGGTTGGGCACCTTGTCCACAATCACAGTCATTCTGCTCACAGGCACAGAGCTGGGAGGGGAACCCACAGAGTCGGCTCAGAGTCTGTGCTCCTGGCCCGACACTGCTGTGTCTTGGGACACGAAGCACATTCCCTAACAGAGGGGTCATGGGGCAGTACAGAGGCAGGCGTGGTTGACTCCGTCAGAGACCGGAGGCGTGGAAGCTTTCCAAAGGGAGGGATGCTTGAACTGGACTCTGAATGATGAAAAAACCCCATCACCTCTGAAGGCTAATGAAGCCAGCAGTGACACACCATGGTGGCAGCCCCTGCTTCCTGGAAGCCCTACGTTCCCCACCCTGGCCCAGTCGGGTCCACTTCCCCTCTGCCGCAAGCTCCTGGGGCCCGTGGTGTGGGTCGCCTCTGCAGTGTGGGCCAGTCTGCCTTGCCCCAGCTGCAGGCTTGTCTCACCTCCTCCAGAGCAGAGCCCTGTCCTGCCCCCGTCTGACCTCTCCAGCTCCTAGCACAGGCCTGGGATGTAGCTGGCGCTTGTGAAATATTTGTGGAATTGACATGCATTACCCACAGATGCCAGGGCTGGCCCGGGCTGCACTGTGAGATTAGCGAAACAAATCTGGCCTCTTCCTTCCTTGTTACTTCTTTCCTTTCACTTTCAACAGATATTTATTGAGTATCCCCTATATGTAGCAGCTGGGACACAGCAGGACAGTCCCTATTGTCCAGGTACTCACAGTCCACGAGGGGAGACAGACTAGCAAAAAGACAACTGCAATGTGACAAGTCCTTGCATGGGGTGAGTCCAGGGGCAGGGGAGCACATTGGATGGACAGCCTTAGGCTTGGGGGGGCAATCAAGGAACGCTTCCCAGAAGTGGAATCTAGACTGAGACCTCATATTGTGTAGGAATTAGTCTCGGGGTGTGTGTGCATGCGCTTCTGTGTGTGCACGTACACATGCATGCATGTGCCTGCCAGTTAGGGGGAGGGAGGTTAAGCCCAGAGCTTTCTAGGAAGAGAGAACCACATTTGCAAAGGCCCAGAGGCACAGAACTGCACCCCCCTCCAGAGGGGCTGTAGCACAGAGGTGCAGAGAGAGGGGGGAAAGAACTGGGGCGAGATCCCGCAGGCCTCCGCAAGTCACTCTAAAGGAATTTGGCATTTCACGCTGGAGGCCACAGGGAGCTACTAAAGGATTTCATGCAAGGGATGATGTGACCAGATTTGTGTTTTTGAAAGATCTCTCTGGTGCACTGTGGAGAACAGATTGGAGGGGCGTGGTGGTGGCAGTTAGAAGCAGCTACAGAAATCCAGGTGAGACAAGGTTGTTAGCAGTGGCGGAGGGAGGAAGGGGACACACCTGACAGATCTTGAGTCAACGGGACTTAATGGCCTTGAATGGGGTGAGGGGTGTGCCAGAGATGAAGCCTGCGCTTGGGACATCCCATCCATTCCCGGGGCCCCCTCTTCTCTTCACCACCATCTCCATCCTCATCCCGTTGCCGTAACAGGAAGTCTTGGAATTTTTGGGGGAACTCCATGAAGCATTAAACTTGTGGCTCCATCACATGAACTGGGAACAGTTTTACTAGCAGAAAATGCACCCACACCATAAAATCATAACCCACACATGCACGTCCACCATAAAAAGTATGCTGCGAAACTCAGCAGAATTGGCTGATCCTGATAAGGCTCGTTAATATTTGTTTGTTGCTTGTACATTTCATTTTTTTTTGCTGGTGAGCGCTCATTAGCAGTCAAGCAGTAGCAGGTGCCAGGAGCTTAAGAAAAGCCAGTGGGAGAAAAATGTAAAATTGAGATGATTCTATGTAATAATTTTTCCCTTTATGACAAATTGGAAAGAGATGGATGTCAATTTAGTTTAGCAGGGGACCATCTCAGCAGAGCTTTCAGAACACAGGGGGAAGCACCCCTCTAGGTTCCCCCCGGTTGATGTTGGAGAGCAATCTGATGAAGTGGTTCATGCTAAGGAATGAATGACCCAGAGTCCCTGCCCCTCCTGGAGGGATGGCAGCGTGGCCTCAGGATGGAGAGTAAGTAGCTTTTCCCACTTCCTTCCAATGTCATCATCTGCCTGCACACCCAGAGAATACAGCCTTTAGTTTCTCCTGGGGTCACAACAGCTTCGGGGCAGCCTAAACATGAACCATCCTCTCCAGGTTTGCAGGGGAAGCACCAAGTCGTGTCTTGGGACGGGCTTCCGCACCCCATTCCACCACCATCCACTGTCACCTTCCAAAGCCACTCCAAGTAAGTAAACTGTCTTAGTGCATTTGGACTGCTATAACAGAGATCCATAGACCAGGCAGTTTACAAACAACAGAAATTCATTTCTCAGAGCTCTGGAGGCTGAGAAGTGCAGGACCTAGGAGCTGGCAGATTCGGTGTCTGATGAGGACCCACTTCCTGGTTCACAGACACCTGCCTTCTTGTGGCGTCCTCACATGTTGGAAGGGACAAGGGAGCTCTCTGGGGTCTCTTTCATAAGGGCACTAATCCCATTCATGAGGGCTCCAGTCTCACGACCTAACCCTCTCCCAAAGGCCCCACCTTCTACGACCACCACATTTATTAGGTTTCAACATGTGAATCTGGGGGCACACATTCAGTCTGCAGCACAAACATAAAGCTAGGTCAAATCGTGCTTACTCTGCAAATGCAGCTTCAAGACAAGCCTTGTCTATGCTTTCACCCCCAGCAGAACGCTGCCCCGTGAGCCTCCTCCGAGAAGAGCTGGTGAGGCTGGCTCCCCCAGGGAGAAGGGGCTGCCTCCACACGTGATGCCTAGGACTGAATGAGCAATAGGATGGGCTTTTCTTCACGAGGTACTATTGCTGCCAGCTACAGAGAATAAAAGTGCTCATGAAAGAAGACCATTCTGCAGACAGGAAAGCTGAGGACCAGAGAACGGAGACTTGCCCTGGTTCACATACTCAGGATGTTCCTGGACTTCTGTCCCATCCACCCTCCATGGCCTTTTGAGAAATGCAGTGGAGACTGGAGGCCCCCTGCTCTGAGCTGCCATCACAGTCTGGGAGCAGGTAACGGGCAAGGGGAGCAGAGCCTGGGCAGTGAGATGTGAGGCATTAAGGCAGCTGGTGCCATGTAAAGGATCAGAGGTCTGAGCCCAGCGCCAGCTCTTGCATACTTGTCCTGCGCAATCCTGGGCAAGTCACTTAACCTCTCTGGTTTCAGCTGGCAAAGCAGGATTGGCGACAAAGGCTGGGTTACACGGGACCACTTCAAAGGCCTTCCCTGGTTTAACAAATCCCCATCTTTGATTTTGGACATGTCCAGTGGGTGATGAGGGAACGGCAGAAATGACTATTTTTATCTGCTCTGCGAGATGTATTTTTTTTTCCTGGTGATTACTCAATTTTGTTTTATTCTACTTTTAAAGACATAGTCTCTGCGGGGACAAGGAGGAAGCCGCCAGATTTGTGAGTTGTAAATAGGGGTGCTGACATCTGGTCTGCATTGAGGCTACCTGCTGGGTCTTGTCTGAGGCCTCGAGCTCCTTCCCAGGTGGGAGAACCCTGTTCCTTGATGGCAGCCACCCCCAGGCCTGGGCCAGGCTGGGGTGGGAGTCAGGCTGGGGCCAGTGGAAGCCAGTGAGGGACTCCAGGTGGACCCTCACACCAACACAAAGAAGAGTACGGGCCTCTCCCCGCTGCAGCTTCACAATGACGGTCTACGGAGCCTTTCCCAACCCGCAATCCCACATCAGCCCAGGAAAGGCGTGGACCAGCTGTTTGCTTCTCCAGTTTACAGAGGAGGAAACCGAGGTTCAGAGAGGTCAAGTGACTTGTCCAAAGTCCCACAGCAAGGGATAAGAAAGGCAGAACTGAAACCCAGAACTCAACGTTTTCTACCCTCTTTGTATGAAACAGGATGAGCACATATGAAGGCAGCCCCAGGCTGTGAGTGGCATCCCTGGACCAAGGACACTTCAGGAGGGGCAGACATGCGGCAGGGCCTCCAACCCAGCACCACCTGTCCAGTCGGCTCCTCCCCGCCCCTGCCACAAGCCTCTCCCAGTTACAAGGACAAAGGGATGACGGCTCCTTACAAAAAAAGCTGTTGAGAGGTGAGAGCAGAAACATCGCTCTGCTGAATTGCCCTACAGCCGGGGAGGCACATCCGCCCTTCGAGGGCTTGTGTGGAACCTCCTGACGCAGCAGCAAAGGGATAACTGAGAATCTCCCAGAACCACCCAAAGCCCAAACGATTATCTGCAGCTGATGGAACCGCTCCCTTCCAAGGAGGGTGGGTGGCAGCCTGGACGAAAGACCCAGATTCACAGGACCCGCAAATAAAGCTACCAAGCCAGTGTCTGCATGGGAACTGCATGGGAGGCCAGGGTCACCCACCCTCTGTCACTTCCACCAATGTCCCCCAAAAGGCATACAGGCCCCACCAGAGATCCAGGCTGGGCTCAACAAGCCTGGGAGGCAGGTGAATTGTCTCCATCCTGCAGGTGAGGAGCTAGTGACTCAGAGACAAAGCGACCTGTCCCAGGGCCATTTTAAGACCCCCGTGCTGTTACTTTTGGAGGTCTCTCCCACATTATATAGAACATATTCCACTCTGAATGTATTCTTTGGCTGAAAAAACTGAATTTTTAAAATAATTTTGCTTTTGAAGTTGTTTGCAGTGAGTGACGCGTAAGATTAACGATCGGCTCTGACTTTTCAAAATCATCCTCTGTATCCGGGAATCTTGGCAGACGAAGCGCTGGAACCCCCGAAGGGAGGACCGTTTTTGTAAAAACCAAATGAAACAATTAATCATGTTTGAATGTGTTGACCAAACATTTATTTTGATCAGCCGTTTTCATATTTTGGAGCCCAAACTTTTCCTTTTCATGGCTCGAACGTTTCTTTAAGCCCTCGAGAAGCGTGTGGCCCTGCACGGAGCTGGGATGTTAACACAGTCCCCGTCCAGGACCAGGGCTCTCTCCTCCAGGAGGGGCTGCCTTCAGGAGTCAAGGCACCTTCTCCAACTGTAAGAGGAAAATTGCCAAGTTGAACTCAACAGACAACACGGCTTGGAAGGGAGGGGTCTGGGAACGATGTCCTCTGAGTCGCTGTTAAGAATTGTGGGGGGTGGGCGGTGGGCGAAAGGGGCGAAGGGGAGTCAAAAGGTACAGACTCCCAGGTATAAAATAAATAAGTCCTGGGGACGTAGTGTACAGCATGACGACTATAGTTAATAATACTGTATTGGACATTTGCAAATTGCTAAGAGAGTAGATCTTAAAAGTCCTCATCATAAGAAAAAATTTGTTAACTGATGTGTGGTGATGGATGTTAACCAGACTTATTTTGCAATATATACAAAATTGAATCATTATGTTGTACCCGAAACTCATGTAATGTTATATGTCAATTATACCTCAATTAAGAAAAAAGAATCGTGGCTGTTTGGTCTTGAACAAGAATAATGGACATAGTGAAGGCTGCCGGGTGCCTACCGTATGCCAGCAAGTTACACATCTGCTCACGGAAGTCCCACAGTTGACCTCTTTTGGGTGCAGAGGGTACCATGTCACATAGGTAGCAAGCGGCCACGCCAGGATTGTGACCTGGGGGAGTTGGGCTCTTGAGTCCAAGATCTCAACCTCTCTGCCATACTGCCTCTCAGGCTGGGCGGAGGGATGGGGGCAAGTCTGGAAGGGCCCAGGTGCAATATTCAAGTGTCTGGAACAATGGGGAGAAGAGAGTAGCCCTTTGGGGATGGCCAAAGGTGGAGGGTGGAAGTGGAGGCAGGCAGGTCTCAGCTCGCTAGAAGGAAGAACGTCTAACAGGCACAACCGGCGACAGTGGATGGGCCGCCCTGGGCTGCAGCAGGCTTCCTGCCTTTGGCAGCCTGTGAGGAAAGAGGCCTGTGTGCTGGGCCTGGTGGACGGGACTCCTGCTCTGGGGAGGGGGCTGTGCTGACTTAGAGGCAAAACTGATGATGCCCTCTTCCTTTCTCAGACCCATCTCCCCTGGGTGGCTCAGTACAGGTGGCACAGACGGCAATTTCTGCCTCTGGCCAGATGTGCGGCCCAGTGAAGATCTCTCTGAGGGGAGATGACCACAGATGTAGGAGACAACTCAGAGGCAGATCCCAGAGACAGAGAACTAGAATTTACTGAGTTTTTCTAAACACCACTTTTTGAGCTTTCCATGTGTTATCTCCTTTTTCTCCTTACATCCTCTGAGGTTGATAATCTTACTCTTGTTTCGCAGACAAGGAGCCTGAGCGCCAGAGGTTAAGCAGAGAGCCTAGGGGACTCGTAACTACCACCCAGACTCTCAGGGCAATTGGAGAGCCACCTGGGCTTTCGCACTGCGGCGGAAGACACACGATGACAGCCCCTTCCCATCGCTGACCTGATGCCCACCCCAGCCGAGAACCGAGGCCCTGGCAGGCCTGGCCACCGGGGATCCCAAGGCGGTAGGAGGGGAATGGGGGGGGCGAGCAGAAAGGACGTGTGGGGGTGGGGTGGGGGAGACACTGACAGACGGAAATGAAAGTGGCCTCGAAAAAAAGGAACGAGGGAAGAAAAGCAGAAACTAAAACAAGTGACAAAGAAAACGAGAGTATCCAGAGGAAGTGGCCGCGGGGCGAGGCGCCGCCGGAGGAATCCCCCACGGCCTGGTGTTTCCTCTCTTCTCAGCGCCGGGGGTGGGGGCCAGCTGACCAACTGCAGCGTCACCTTGTCACCTCAGGCCAGAGGCAGCCTGGTGGCTTTGGCAGGGAAGGCCTCCTCCCGCCAGCCAGCCCGGGGAAGGAGCCCCAACCAGACCCCCAGGCTGGAGGCTGGGTGGATCGCTTCCTGCTGGGAGCTTCTGGGACATTGATTAGACCTCACTGGGCCTCAGTTTCCTCTCTCTCAAATGTGGATAAGCCCCCTGAGCCCACAGCACTGCCGGGAAGACTCCCTGAGCCACAGTCCCACGCAGGCCTCGCGTGTGCCTGGGGGAGCCGGCGAGAGGCGGGCGGGGCTGTGCCCAGAGCTGCATGCTGCACGCTCAGCAGCCCTGGGGGAAGCACTGGGGGAGCATCCCTGCCTTATGCCTTGAACAAACACTCATCTGATGCTTGCTGGTCCTTAATCACTCTACGATCTGTTGGCCCTGGGACTAAAAGGCTGAGGAAGGGCAGTCTCATTCCCAATTCCCGGCTTTGCACACTGACTCCCAACACCTTATCCCAACTCTCCCACTTGGTAGCTGTGTCACCTCAGGGAGGTGACTTGACCTCTCTGAGCACCCTTCTTCGTCTGTAAAGCGAGAACAAGAAGCACACCTCCCTTCCAGGTTGTGAGGATCCACTGAGACTGTGTGCATAAAGCACTCAGCCGGGCACAAATCCATCAGCCTCAGCACGGGCAGCGCCCAGCCTGGCGGGACCGAACGCTCTACAAGGGTGGGAGCAGCCCTGTGAGGACAGGTAACACCAAGGGCAGGGGTACTCCGTGCTGGGCCGGGAGGTAGGGCTGGCTCTGTCAAGGTGTCCAAACAGGTGGAGCGGGGAAGGGTGGAGGGTAATGCAGAGGGAACAGCAGGAGCAAAGGCACGGAGGCGGGGCCCAGGGTGAAGTGTTTGGGCCCGGCCGGGACGGATGAAGCTGGACTCCGTCCTTACTGAGTGAGGCGCCCTCGAATCTGAGGCCCCACTGACAGTGCTCAGACTGGCCCAGGGATGCTGCTGTCGGCCCCTGACGTGGGGCTGCCTTCTTCAGCCAGACTTTCCTCAGGCTGTGACTGCCTCCAGATGGATCCAGGGAATTCCGCCGGGGGATGGACATGGCTCTTGTGCACTGGTCAGGCCTGGGATTCAAGGCCTAGAGTGATGGCAGCTGCAGTGTGAAGGTGTCACAAGACACAGGCTGGGGTCACGGGGAGGGGAATGGAGGGGGTTTCTCTGCCGTGCCCCTGCTCGGTGCTGAAGGCCTCGTTTGCATAGCGAGCAGCTGCTGCTCTGGGACCTCATCACCTGCCTCTGTGCGGCTGCAGTCTCGCTCTCAGTCACAGCCCCCCCGCACGGGCTGGGGGTTACCCAGGCTGCCGTGACCATGTGCCCCCCACACAGCCATCCAGGAACAACCAGAAATCAGACCACCGGCTCCACCACCCTCAGGGCTTCTGCTCACTTGCCCAAGCGTCAGTGTCTCCATCTGTAAAACGGACACAGTAACCATACCCCCCTCCCAGGAGGACTGTGGGAAAGAAATGAGATCCTGGAGGGAACGCACTTTGCAGAGAACCCACAGAGGTGATCAGCCATTGGAGCCTCTTTCCCTTCCTTGCCCATCTCCTCCCTACATACATTTGAGGGGCTGGGGAGACCTGGGCCCATTCTATCCCTCCCCCTGGCTCTGTGACTTGGGCAACTCACTCTCCTCTTTACACATCAGCTTACTCATCTGCAAAATGAAGAAGAAACCAAGCAAGCACGGGCCCTCAGGAAAAAAGAGGCAGTTGGCAAAACTCATCCTCACTGCCCTCATCCCCTCCTCTACCTCCAGGTACCATGTGCTTCCCAGGACTCTGAAGTCCCTTCCCAAACTTGCTGTTAGAAAAGGACCTGATATCAGTCATTTACCTTTTAGTCTAAAAGAGTTCCCAATGACTTCTGAGGTGGAATATTCTTAGAGGGATTCTAACCTCCTCCTCCCAACTCTCTCCCCAGTTTACAGAAATGTAAAGTGAGGAGAAGAGAGGGAGAAGAAGGACCTTGACTGAGGTCACTAACTTGCAAGTAGTAGGGCTGGGCTTCAGACCAGGGCCTCCTGAATGTTATGGTCCTTGGGGCCTCACAGCCACTATCCCCATCCCTCTTGTTATTTCAGTTTAACTATAGGTCAACCAGCGCAATATGTGATTCTGCGTTGAAAGAGGCAGGGCACTGGGGACCAGGGAAGAGAAGGCGCATTCTTGCTTTCGACGTGTAATCACATGTTACACAAATGTCCAGTCTTCCTCTCACCCACTACTGCTCTTGAACCTCATACCAGCCCGCAGACGGAGGCAAGGATTATTGTGCCTATTTTCCAGAAAAGGACGAAAGGCCAAGAGAGGGAAAGTGACCAGGCCAAGGTCCTATGGCCAGTGGGGGCCGAGGGTTTCAACCTTAGGAAATGCAACTACAGAACAGGGCGCTTTCATCTTGCTTCTCACAGGGCCCCTCAGGAGACAAGGAAGGCCCCCTCCTGCCCAGAATTCCCCTCTGTCCACTTGGGGAGTCCTTGTCTAAGGTCTCAGAAACTGACAAGGCTCAGTTCCAGGAGGACTCAGTGTCGGGGGAGCACCAGGATCGGGGGCCTCCATGCCACCTCACTGTGACCTTGAGCGGCTGCTTCCCTGCTGGAGCCCCAGCCCCCGTCCCCACAGAGGAGGGAATAGATGAGCTCCCTTCCCCGATCTGGACGTGCCGGGCCTGCCCAGTCTGGTGTCCTTGGTGTCAATGCTGCCACAGTGCCCAGTACCCAGAGAGCCAGCTCTCCCATTAGCCCTCACTCCTGGGACAGATCTTGGAGGGGGGCATCAGTGGGCCATCAGAGGGATGTTACAGATGCTGCAGGCTAATGCATGGGGACACCAGGGTATAATACATCCAAGCGGTTCCCTCCTGCTCTCTGCACATCAATAATGCATGGGCAGCCGGCGCGGGGCCCATCACAGGCCTGAGGTCAGGTGGCATTAGGAGGCTTCTAATGGTCCTGATCATCTGGGGAAGGCTCCCAAGTGGGATGTGGGCAGCATGGCGGGAAGCCAGGATTCCGGGCACTCAGACCCTACAGGTGGGAGGTTGGGGGTGTGGGCGGCAAGAGGACAGCTTCCATAGACCAGAGCCACATTCAGGGGATGGAGTGGGGTGAGCTGAGGCTTCCTGCAGGGGGCTGGGCGTGCTAGTGACAAGCAGCAGGGGACCAACCCCTGCAGGCAGGTCACAAAGAACCAGCGGAGTCAGAAACTCAGGGCTGAGAGGACCCCTCTCAGAATCTCCTCTTGGTGATACCTCTGCCCAGAGGCTGTGCAGCCAATGCCTGCACACCTCTAGGGCCCGGGTGCTCACTACCTCCTAGGACAACACACAGCCTGTCTTTAAACAGGTCTGATGGCGGAGAACAGATGTGGCTGTAGTGGCAGCCCAGAGAGCAAGTGCCAACATTGAATGAGCAAGGAAGCTGGATAAAGGGGCTGATGTCGGAGACAGAGGTCCTAGGTCCCAATGCTGAGGGCCCTCTTTGTCTTCAGGCAGCTCTAGGCCACCAACCTGGCCAGCCTTCCAGCTACCACAGTGACAAAACCCCTGCCAGAAGCCTGAGCCCACCCAGGGCCCACGAGTCCCTGTGAACCTGTGAGCTTTGCAGCCCCAGGAAAAACCACCCCATCACGTGGTAGGGGCTGGCGGTAGCTGGACTCCAAGACGCCTCCCTGTGATCCTCATCTTGGAGCATCACACCCTGGATCCTTCTACCACACTGAGCAGAGCTGACCTGTGTCACTAATAGGATGTTGTGGAAATGATGGTGCGATTTCCAAGCCTCGGTCATAAAAAGACACTTTTTTATGTCATAGAAAGGTGCTTCCACCCTGCTCCCTCTTGAATCACTCTCTTTCCCAGGGGAGCCAGCTGCCAAACCACGAGGACATCGGGCAGCCCCGGGATGCCTATGTCGGGAGGAACATGCCGTGCACGTGAGAAGGCCTCTCAGAAGTGGGTGGTCCGGCCCCAGGCAAGCCTTCAGATGACCACAGCCCTGGCCAACACCTTGATGGCAGCCTCCCGAGAGACAAGGAGACAGAACTGCCTGGCTAAGCTGCTGCTGAATTCCTGACCCACAGAAATATGTACTGTTTTAAGCACTAAGTTTTGGTAATTTATCACAACAATAGACAGACAACAAGACCATTCTCAGTAAATACTGGTCAGACAAGTGAATGACTCCACCGGCCAAGAGTGTTTCTCTGCAGCAGAGCCCAGCACGGAACTAGGTTCTCTGGGCCTCCATCCGGGATAGAGAAGAAACTAAAGATGTGGTCCTGGTCCAAGGAGGACTGAGGCGTGTGGAGAGATGATGGCCATAAGCAGTAGGAGCAGTGGGAGAATTCTGGATGGGGCCAGACTACGTGGAGGAGACAAGGAAGGAAGTCAGAGGAAGGGGAGGGAAGGAGGCCAGGGCAGGGCTCGAACTGGGTCACAGATACAGAAGGATGTGGAGAAGAGGCACCTGGCCCCTGGCTCTGGAGTTGACTGAGTATCCTGAGCAGGACCCTCTGAGACAGGAGCTGTTTTCTCTCTTGTCCTGCAGGTATGGAAACAGAGGTGGAGCACCTTGCCCTGGGTCATAACACGGGGAAATGAAGGACCCGAGGTTGCAACTGAGGAATTCAGCGAGCAGAGAGCTAGCAGAAGGCAGCATGACTGAAGCCTGACAAGACGAAGCCCCCAGCCATGGGACTAAGAGGCAGAAGTGCCAGGTGAGGCGGCCAAGGGAAGGCTGCTGGGGTGGGCACTCACAGGACCATAGAAAAGCAGGGAAAAAGCAGCCTTGGGCAGGGTGTGTGAGGAAGGCCAGGCCGGGAGTATAGGCCTGCATGGCTTGTCCCCAGGTGCACCCTCACCCCTGCCTGCGCCCTACCTCTCTGCAGGATGCCCACCTTCGCTCCTGCTGAGCTTTCTGCCTGGGCTGAACAATTTCCTTCTACAGCTCCACCCACTCCCCATCATACAGCACCTAGACCAGGAAGTGTCATCCTCCAGGACCGGGCCCTGTGCTCAGGCCTGGCTGCCCTTCAGCAGAAACCCCACGTGCAGCAAGTTACATCGTCCAGAGAGCTGTCTTCTCCAGCGAGCCTCTGCCTGGGTTATGTGGGGCCCGGGCTGGGCAGGAGGGCTCGGGGCATCCAGGTATCCAGCCCCCCCAGAAGGCGAGAGCACCCCCAGCCTGCCTAGTCCCCACTCCTGGGCCTGGTGCAGAGCACGTGCGCAGTGGCTCTTCACAGACTAAATGAAGTGGCGGGAGCAGAGCTCCACCCTGCAAACACAAAGCAGTTCAGAGCACTCTGGGCAATCACACGGAGAAAACGTCATGGCTGTGAATTGTCATGCTGGTCCCTGACAGTCCAAGTCTTTTCTATCATTGCCCCCAGGGACTGCTGGCATCTTCCCGGCTGTGCTGGGCAATAGGCCAGAGGGGGATGTGCTGAGACCAGGTGATGGGGGAGGGAGCAGGAGGATGAGGACACAGGTGGAGGGAGAGTGAAGGGAAGGCACATCCTTGGATTCTGAAACCCCAGTGCTGACAGCCAACCGCCCAACGCCCAGGTACTAAGTGGTAATTACTGTAACAGGCACAGAGCTCGCAGTGGACGGTGGAGATTCTACCCAAGGCCTTACTCTGTGTCCCCCTCTGCCGCTCGTACCTCACAGGCCTTGGGCCTGGTGGGAAGGGCCCTCAGTGGCCATGCAGCTCTCCCTGTACCCAAGAGGAAACGGAGGCCCAGTTTCCTTGAGAGTTGATGGTAGAGTCAGAACTGGAAGCTGGAGCTCCCGTCCCCCGTCCATCACTCAGCAAACGTGGACTGTGCCAGGGGACCCGTGACAACTAGGCCTCAGTCCCTGCACTAGGGACAAGCCTGAGGCTGGACAGTCCGGGCACTGTGGGATAAGTGACTCAGAGGGACTGGCTGTGCCTGCGGAGAGGGGTCAGGAGGGCTTCACAAGAGGTGAACTTGGCTGACAGCGAAAGGAGGAGCAGGCAGCGCCAGGCGGGGAGGTGGCAGCAAAGGGATTCTTCATGGAGGACACAGAAGTGACAAAGGGCGGAGGCAGGACCCTCGGCCCCTCACTCTCTTTGTCCCTCTACTGTCCTCTCAACATCCTACATTGGCCACCAGGCTAGTGCCCCCCGCAGGCCGCTCCTCGGCCCCATGCCTCACCCTCATCCCCACGCCTCACCCTCATTCCCACGCCTCACCCTCATCCCCGCCTGCTCCAGCTGCCCCGCTGCATCCTGACTCTGGGCCCTCTCCATGACCTCGCACAGGGCATCTGGCTCTTGGGGGCTGCAGAACTCATGCCATCCGACTCAGGCTCTCCGCCCTGGTCCACGCTCCTCCCTGCTTCTAAGCCAGTCCGGATACTGTTTTGCCGCCACCACTCCCAGCTCTGTTCTCTGCACCTTGATCCTGCCCCAGTTCCCACACCACCCTGCCTTCCCTTTACAGACAGGAGAGGAGGCTGCCCCCGCCAGGCCCGCTGGGTCTCTCTGTGGCTCATGTGCATGGCCCGCGGTGGTGAGCGGATGGTGCCTTTGGCCTCAGAGACCACGGCATCAGAACGGAGGCTCCACCACGCGTACCAGCCCTGTGGCCTTGGCCAGCCAGTGACCTCTGTGGCCTTTACTTTCTTCTCTGAAAAATGGAGCAGTGACGCCTCCCTCATAGGCAGGATTAATGAGCTGGCTGCCATGGGCACCACTCAGCATTTGGCCCCGAAAAGTTGAATGATAAGCCTTCATTCAGTGAATGGACAAAGAGTGGGGTCTTGGCAAATGTTCCCAGCCATCCCTCCTGCACTCAGGGCCGGGCTGGTGTTAGACACAGCCGACGGCCACTAAGCATTTCGAGGGCTAATCACTTGTTTTCACTGCAGGCTGTTCAGCAGGGGAATTATGAGCCATATTTGTGACTCAGAAAGACCCCTCCAGCTACCAAGCTGGAGGGTAGCCTTGGAGGGAGGAAGCAGACCAAGAGACCCGGGAGAAGGCGGCTGTGGTGCTCCAAGGGAGAGGAGGGGAGGCTTGATGGAGGCCGGGCAGCCAAGATGGGCAGCAGGGAGCCTAACTAGAGACACTTAGGGGCAAAAGCAGTGATACCTGGTCCCCCTGGCCTGGGAGGGCGGTGGGGGGGTGGGGGAAGAAAAGAGGAAAATATCCACCGACATAGGTGGCTGCTGATGTCTCTGGGTGAGATGGGGAATGTAGAGGAAAAGCAAATTTAGAGGGGTGGACAGTAAAAATGATGCATTTAGTTTTTGGAGTGTTAAGAGGATGCTTATAGGGCATCTAGGGCGAGTTGTTGTCTGTGGGTACAATGTTTGTGACGCCAAAAGCAACCCTTCTCCAGTATCAAGATACTGCCCCACCCACATGCTCTAACAACACTAGTAAATAGTTTGCCAGCACCATGACCTCTTTCAAGCATTTTATGTGCTTCAACATGCTTAAGCCTCCAACAACACTGCAGAAAGTACTATTATTATTTCCATTGGACAGAAGAGAAACCTGAGGTCCAGAGAGGTGACTCCATCTGGCTCATCAAGTTATCAAGAAAGCAGAAACTGAAATCGGTTGCAAATAATTTCTATTGAGTACCTACTGTATGGGAGATCTTTTCAGATTTGTAAGCACTTTAACAGTGGCTGGCACACAGTAGGTGATATATAAATGCTTGCTGGGATGGTGATGATGATGATGACGGTGATGATGGCAAGGAAGACAACAGTGCTGATGGGGGTGGCGCTGAGGATTCACTTCTCCAGTTTGATCTAATCCATTTGGCAGTGTGAGGAGGAAGGGGTCAAGGTCCCTTGACTGAGGAAACTGAGCGGTGATGGTGTGGGAGTTCGTGGCATCATGAGGAGCCCAGGTCGCACTGGCCAGGCATCATCCCGTGGGCTTGCTCACGGCTCAAATATAGGTACATCCAGGCCCTGCTCATAGCCTCCCTCAACCAGCAACCTGCCACCACTCTGCCCTTCCCCACAAGAGGCTGGCATGCTGGGGGTCTCTTTCCAGCCTCATAATCTGGGACCCTGGCATCTCCAGAGGATCAAACACATCTCTCCTTCTCCGCCAACACAAGGCAAGCTCCGTGACAGGCGGATGAAGGAAGTCTGTGTGCTCCCCGCCACCCACATGCTATCTAAATTCACCGCCAGACAAAGCCTTCTCTTTGTCTGGGTGCCTCCCTCCCTCCCTGCCATTCATGATCTGAGAGATTTCGTTTCCAGTAAGTGGAGGCTGGAGAGACAAGAAAGCAAGCAGGAGAGGGAAAAAAACCATAGAAGGGGGCGGTGAGGGGGGAGTAGGCAACAACATTGAATCAGAGCCAAGTCTTAGTCCCATTGTCCAAGTGACAACTCATTAAAAATATGATTTGTAGACTGTTGAGGGGAGACGCCACCTCTGACGAGCACCTTTCCCCGATCAATGAGGCAGCGTTGTAGCCCATGTCCGCCCAGGGTGTCTGGGAGCCCATGGTTATCACCAGATGCCTTCATGCTCCCATATAGGAGGCCATCTGAGGGCTCCAAAATCCTGATTCCACCCTGCTGAGAAGCAAGGAGTGCCCAGGCGCAATGCTTCCATGGCAACCGTTCCAGGGAAACAGACGGGAGTCCACTCTCCAGTTCTCAGCTGGTCCCCCACGGCTCTCCCAGAACCTCTCCCTGCTGCAGAACCTCAGCATGTGCATCTCCTGTGGATGACATGACAGGCCAGGCTGCACTGGCAAAAGCCAAATGCTCAGCTCCCCCTGGACGGAGCAGATGGGCCAAGAAAGGGTAGGGTCCTGAAGACGGCAAGGTGCCCTGGCTTCAAGAAGACGGAGGTGGGTCCACTTCTCATCCAGCTCCTTGTCCCCCAGGGAAACTGCGAGACCCAGGATACACTGTAATCTGAACAGGGGTCTTGAGAACATTCATCTCTCTGGACCCCGGATTTCTCACCTGTGGAATGAGACGGCTGACCCACATGCCACCCTTCCCTGCCCCAAATACCTCACGAGCATTTACCATGGACAAAGGCAGTCCTGGAACCAGCACATACGTTTTTGGCTTCCTACAGCCAACATTTGTGACTCCAAGATGCCCAGGGGTAAAACAAGGACAAGATCACATATGTGTCCCTGCAGCTCAGAGTCTAAAGGAAGAAACAGACCAAAACAGTGGCCCCGGGTGAGATTAGGGTGTTGTGGCAGCCCATCAGAAGGAGAGGGCTTGAGAGAAGTAGTCAAGGCCAGAAGCAGTTCTGGCTCTTTCTCTACACAGAGAGGCCGATGCTACTGGCTGAGGTCCTCTGTCCTCACAGGGCTGACTCCTCCAGGCTCCAGCCACCTTCCCCTTCTCAGGCCCTGGGCCCCCCTCCACCCACCGTCCAGGCCCAACCACAAAGTGAGGCCTTCTCCATCCTTTCCCTTATCCGCTGAGAGACATGGCCCCACATTCCCAGCTCTTTCATAGAGGTGCCCACTCTTGAGCATAGACTCTGGGATCTGATTGGCCTGGGTCTGAAGCCCAGCTGAGCCACACGCAGGCTAGGTGGCCTCAGGCAAGCTGCCTAATGTATCTCGGGTCAGTTTCCTCATCTGCAAAGTGGGGTGGACAGTGACGACTGGTGGGGTTGTCTGCAGCATTAGTTAGGATACTGTCAGTGCAGGGAGGAGGTTTACCACGGTGCTGGGCCTGCACTCCTCCATTCCCGCTGCCTGCAGGGCCCCTGCAGCCCCATTTTTCTTGGCTGACTCCTGCCGTCTTTCATATCTCAGATGAGATCCCTATCTCTGCCGTGAAAGGTCTCTGACTCTGGGTTGGCACATCTTTGTGTCCCTAAAGGGCCCATGACATACTCCTGTCATTGGACTCACTATCCTGGCCTACAACAGCCCATTGACTCCTCTGTTGTCCCAATAACCTCTGAGCGCTTTAAAAAGAGTCTTGTTTCCAGTAACTCATTTGTTTCAGCATCCTCCGTTTACAGATGAAGCGACAGAGGCTCAGAGGAGACAAATGACTTGCCAAGATCACATGGCTAATTAAACAGAAGGTGGGGTGTGGTGCTCAGCCCCAGCATTTCTGCATAATGACTGCATTTTAATGAGGGCTGTGCATGCTCTAACCCAAGGCCTAGGTGACCATGGGACCTGAGGCTTATGACAAAGCTGGGGAGAAAGATATTTTTGGAAAAGGGGCTTTATACAGGGAAATGGCTTACCCATTTGTGAGGCCCTGGGGTTAACCTGTCCTGGCACTTTCCTCATGCCAGGCCCCATGCTGGAAGCTTTCCTACCCCTGCTGTCTTCTGTGTCACCGTGACCCTGTGAAGAAGGGTCTGGATCCATGCCCATGTTGACAGAGGACCAGGAAGCTCAGGCATGGGATTTGCCCAAGGCCACAGCTGGTAACATTGAGACTCAAATTTGGTATTGGCCGCCTCTCAGAGGGCAGGTCCTCTTCCATCCTGCTCTGGCCCAGTCCTGGGTCGTGCGCTGCCAATGGAAAGGATGCCCCTGCTCCAGGCCTTTCCCCCTAGGAATGACAGTCAACCCAGGCTGGAGACCTTAGCATTGTGCCAGGGGTACGTGCCACATCTTCTCAGAGCATCAAGTCTACTTGGAGTTTTAGGGGAGAAAAAAATATTTAAAATAATTTTAAAACCAATCCTGATAAAATCACGGAGAAGAATACAAAATATTATGAGAATGTTTAAGGGAAAACACAAAACTCTCAAGAAATTCATTTAAGCTTCTCTGTGGAAAGGGTTGAGAAATACTGAGCTAGTCTAACCTTCTCACAAAGCAGAGAAAGCATTGGAGCCCTGAGGCATCAGGTGACTGGCTCAAGGTCACACAGCTGGTGAGCTCCCAGCCCCTGGACGAGGACCCAGAAGAGAAGCACCAGAAGGTCCAGGCCGAGACCAGTGGCTTTGTGGCCAGATGGCCCTGGATTCCAGTTAAGGTTATGCTGCGGGTAACTACACTGCCTGCGGTTGATCAAGTCGCTTCCCTATGCTTCAGTTTTTCCTTCAGTAAAAAGGGGCAGGGGTCTTGGCAGGATGTGAGCTAACGCTGTCAGGATTCACGAGCACACCGCAGACAGCCAGCCTCCCTGCCTTCCTGTGTCCCCACAGACAGCGTAGAGAAACCTGTGAGCGGAAATGTTCCACATCGGCACTCAGCTGCCCGTCAGGGCGGATCCCAGCCTCTGTCCTCGTTTATAACGGACCGCAGCACCATTAAATCACATTCCACACAGTTCCCCAAATACAGCATCCCTAGGACGATACCACGCTTGGGATAATCTCAGAGCCACCGGAAGCCCGAATTCCCTCGGCCGCCCACTTCTCCTTGGACAGGAAACAGGGACGTCTGAAGACAGAACCCGAAAGATGCCTGCGTGGCCACAGGCAAGGAGCCCTCACGGCCCCTGCCCCGTGTCAGCCCGCCGGGGGTTTCCGGGCAGCCTGGAGTAGGATTTCGACATCTCGAGCTGGAGATCATGTCGCAGAGCAGTGGTGGTGACCGGGGAACTCCAGGAAGCCACGCTGTTTCAGAGAAGCGCTTGGAGCTGGGGGAGCACTTTGGGAGGAGCCAAGTGAGGTCAGAGTGGCTCTGTTGTCCTAGGGTAGCGGTGGCCCAGAGAGGGAGGCCCAGGCTCCTTCCTGTAGGGAGGCAACCACAGGACAGGCTGTCCTCTCGGCCGCCCACTGAGCACTGGGCACACGTAACTCTCTTCTGATGAGAACACAAGGCTCAGGGAGGGTGAGCAATGGGCCCTTGGTAGTCACTCAGCCCTTAAGAGAAAGAGTCAGCATCCCCCTCGGCCCCATCAGCCTCTCTCGGAAGGAAGTCTGGGCTTCTTCAGACCCTAACTGTACCCAAATTCACCTAATATTCACAAAGTTGTTCTCAGCCATAGACTCCCAATATTATCTCCTATGCCTACAGATGACTCCAGAGAGGCAGACAGGGTAATCATGCCCACTTTACAGGTGAGAACAACTGAGACCATGTGACTTGCTGAAGGCCGAGTTCGGGCTCTCTAGTCCAGCTCCCCAGGTTGCTTCAGAAGAGTGAATACTAGCAACAGCACATTCCCACATGACCGCCACTCGAACGTTGCCCAAATGTTTCACAGCCACCCCACATCCAGTCACGGGCAGCCCTTTCCCACCCACAACCGCCGTGTAAGCAGGAAGTTGTCTATTTTCGTTCTAAAGATGACAAAAGGGGATCAGAGAGTTAAAGCAACTTGCCTAAGGTCACACAGCTAAAACGTGGCAGATCCGGGACTCAAACCTAGATCTTCTAATTCCTCCATACTCTGTCCACTCTGGCCTTCATACTACTGGCCTATGGATGGGATGAAGACATGGGCACTGGTGACAGTGTGGCTCCTGTCCCTGGTGCTCCCGGGCCCCACGGCTCTGAGCCTCTGCCTCCAAGGTCATCCAGCAGCAGCTATTGCAAGACCTGCTGGGGGTGGGGCAGCCAGGGAGCCCATGAGTGCACCCAGGTGGGGCAGGACCACCAAGGACACTCTCGCCTGCAGCTCCGCCATTGCCCGCACGCCGCTATACTTGGCGAAACTGGAGTGGTTGGGAGAGGGAGGAATAGACCTTGAGAAGCTCAACATGGTTCTGGAATGACCCTGCCCACTTCTCTCTCCAGTCCTGGCAGGGTGAAACCATGACAGCATTCTGGGGGCAAAGAATGGGGAAGAAGGAGGAAACTAAGATGCCCAGAGAGGTTGGCTCTGGGAAAGGTGTCCTTTTCCTTCATTTGTTCATTCTATGCATATTAATAAACACCCCTCCTGGCACAAGCCTGGGCTAGCAGCTCTCACATTTCTCCTCCATTGATTCCTACAACCAACCCTTGGGAAGGCCCACTCTGTGCCCAATACCACACAGACGCTGAGGCAGCAGAGAGGCGGGAGAAACCAGGAAGTGAGCACTGCACGAGGAGTCCGCAGTCCCAGGGGCCAGCCCTGGCTCTGCCATTCATTCCCAGCCAGGTAAACCTCGTGGCCTCAGGGGGCCTTGGTCTCCTCATCTCTGAGGCTTCTGAGGGTCCACCTTCAGGGTCCCTGGAGTAGCCCCCTCTAGGTGCCACTTGTCATGACTCATGGTCCCTGCCCTGGGGTGGGCAGAAGCATCCTTGGTGAGGGCAGCCAGGCCCACAGGAAGGCAAGAAGGAGCAGGGACAGCTGGCCAGGAGTGAGGGCTCAGTCCTCCTGTGCCTGGCCAGAGGCTGGCCATTTTCTCTCCTCTCATCAGACTTAGCCAGGGAGGGTTGAGAAGGAAGAGAGGAGCCCATTCCTGGGCACCTACCATGTGCCAGCCCTGGCCAAGCATTTTCACATATGGTATCTTGTCTAATTTCTAAGATAACCCAGTGAGGAAAAACTGAGGCTCAGAGAGGGGAAGTGACTTGCCCCAGATCACACAGCTAGGACAGGGAGGAGCCGTGGCAGGAACCCAGATCTGTTTGCCTTCAAAGAAAGAAGGCAAGCCGCCTCTTCTCTTTCCTTCTTCCTTGTCCCCCAGCATCTCCCCACACTGCTTCCTCCCTGTGGCTGAAACGTGTAGACAGAACTGGAGGAGCAATGGAGCACCCACGGGTGGTGGGAGGGGAGCCCACCTATTCCCCACCTCTGCCTTCTCCCAGCAGCGTCTGGGTCCCGAGCTGCCTTTCCACAGTGGCGGCAGTTTGCTCACTCCCACAGCCCCTGACCCATGCCCACGCTCCCGTCCACCCTCGCCTCAGTGACTAATGGGCCCCGCTGCTGACAAAGCTGCCCTCTCTGGGCTCCACAGTGGAAACAAACCCCGGCTCCTTCCTCTTTAATCCTCACCCCCGTCTCCTTGCCCTGGGGTCTCCTGCCAGGTCCCACGTCACACTGAGATAAGCCACGATACAGGCAAGTCACACTGAGGCTGCAGCCACTCGGCTCTGCAGCTGCCTGAAGACACGTTGCCCTCTTTGTCTGCCTTCCTGTGTGTGTTGGGAGAGGAAACAGGGTATAGAAATGGATAACCCTGGTTTTGATTTCCAGCTCAACCACTGATGGTGTGACCTTGTGCCCATTGCCTCACCCATCTGAGCAGCCTAAACGTCCCAATTTGTCAAATGCAGGGCTATTTTGGAAACTACAAGCCATAATGGCTGTTGAATGCAGACACATGGTAGGTTCTTAACAAATTGTTGCTCTTCCCTTCAACCGTCTGAGATGTGCTGAGAGGACTGAGGGCTGGGGCATTCGTTTACACTGATTCGCCAAGAGAAACGATAGAAAATGCTCTCCCTACTCTTGACTTGATTTGAGGAAAGATAGACAAACGCTTTGAATTGATCTTGACTTGTAATTTCACCCTTAATTCTATACCATCTTGAATTGGTCCCTGAATATATCTGGCCTCTGCAACCAGTGGTTCCATGTGAGACTGGCACCAAATCTTATCTGTCCATCTGTCCATCCAGAAATCCATCTACCCACCCATTCATCCATTCACCTTCCATCCATCCATCCAGCTAGCCATCCAGCCATTTAGCCATCCATCCATCCATTCATCCATCCAATCATCCATTCTTCCATCCATCCATTTGTCTGTCCTTTTATTCTTCCATCTATCTATCCAACCATCCATCCATCCATCCATCCATCCATCCAATATTTGAATATCTACTATATGCCAGCCACAGTGGGGGCCCCAAACAGCAAGGCACTTCCAAACTTTCCCCCACTACTGTTGGTTCAGACCCACACCATGGGCAGTCAATAATTACTTTTCCACTGGTTGGATATGGAGAGAGAATGAGGGCTGCCTCCCTTCTCAGAGTCTGGCTTGCCTGACATTCCCTTTCTTCTCTTCCACATGTGAGCCTCCTAATGAGTGACTCTCATGTGAATAATTATTCCTCACAGGGCAGGGCATTCCCTATAAGGGCAGAAGCTTTCACTGAAGTACTTACCACTTACACGCACACACATAACCCCCCTCCCCAGTTTTAACAGTGTGTCCAGAGTGCATGTGTGCAAAGCACTGTGAGGGGCCCACAGTTGATTCTCATGACTCTCACCTTTCTCCCCATTGGGTCAGTACGATGCCTTACCCATAGGAAACATTTCCTTCCTCTATCACATCATCTTCATTTATTTTCAGCATAGCATCCCTCCCTGCCGAGAATTTCCAGTTTCTGTGCTTGTTTGAGGGGCTGTATGATAGAGTAGTGAAGAGTGCAGGTCCTGAAGCCAGGCTCCCATGGTTCAAAATCCATCACTCCAACTGTGTGACCTTGAAGAAGTTGTTGAACAACTCTGTGCCTCAGTTTTACTATCTGTAAAATGGGGATCAGTAACAGAACCAATTTCATGGGGTTGTTGTGAGGATTCAATGAGATCAGGTCGTGTTTCTAATGGGGGGCAGTACCACATTCTGATGGGGCATTTTTCACTGTGAGTAGGTATTTAGGGGCGTCCCAATGACTGAGGTGGGGCATGGGGAAGGGTGCCACTGAAAACGGGGTGCAGGCGCCAGAGATACTAGATCTTGCAACATGTCATACATCCACTCAACAAAGAACTGCCCTTCAAAATGCCAACTGCCCCCTCACTGAGGAACTCTGTACAAAAAGTGCTTCAGCGGGGGCTGGCACATGGTAGATGTCCACCAAATGTCAGATGTGACTCGTTCACTGCCCCCTGCCATGTAAGCTCCATAAGAGCAGGAAAGCACCTTGTCTGTCTGATTCAACGCTGCCAAATCTCCAGCACCAAGGACAGGGCCCAACATATGGCAGGCACTGGGCGAATGAAAGAATGAATGAATAGTATGTGTTCAATCAATGATCGGTGAGTGGCTGTTTGGTGAAACATGTCAATTCCAACCACAACTAGTCGCTGAGCAGCTCCAAACCACACGATAAGGGGAGATGGTGGAGGAACAGCTGCCCCTCTCTGCATGCCCAGTCGCTCCCTTCCTCCAAGGTCTGACCCTGCTGGAGACGATCCCTGGGGAGCCTGTAGCTGTCTTTCACTGGTGAATACTGTCTACTCATAAAGGCTTCTTTCTTATCCCCCACCAGGATGTGGGGCAGGACCCTCCTCACTTCTTTCTCTGTTCCTGGGCACAATGGACTTTGCCCTTGGTAGGGTCAGCAGATATGAGTGGTTGCATTTTTCTCCCTTTCCTTGCATGTATGCAATAAGGCACCTTCACATTAATGTGGACACACCTGATCAAGCAGAGTGCTCTGGAAATGGAAGGGGAAGCGGTGAGGAGAGGGACTTCCTGAATGTTCTGAGCAGGATAGATTAACCAGAAAACTATTTCAACCCTTGTCAAACATTTTCCCAATCTTTGTCCCCCCTCCTCCTTCGTGACATACAGAATCTGTCCCTACCATACAGAGCTCAGAGGCCAGCCAGCCTTTTGAAATTCATGTCACGGAAACTTTGCACTGAACTGTGCCTCCTGCACGCAGGGAGAGAACTGAATCCACCAGGTCCTGGTACTGGAGGCTCCTACTCTTTGGGGAGATTGCCACGTACCAAGTAAGGCCACAGTCAGGGTGTGCTGGCCAGATGGGCAGGATGTCGAAGCTTTGGGAGATTACGTCAAATGGGGCTGAGTTCCTGACACTCCTCAGAAGCTATGTTTTAGGGGTTAAATGTCTAATAGGAGCTTATGTTCTTGAATTTACCTGCGTTTTCTTACTTATTTTGGTTTTGGTTTCCTGCAAATTGTGTTCAGTAGATGGTATTAGTCAGTAAGATCCTGGCTAAGCATGGGTTTATAGGTGTGTTCATTCAAGGAGAGAATAAGATGAAAGCTCATCTCTCATGCAGCTTGAAGCCCAGCACACTCACAGAGAACCTGTCAGGCGCTGCCCAGTGCTGGGAAGCAGGCCAAGCCCCCTCTCCGAGGACGACGAGGTGGAAGGCGGGGTAGAGGGGAAAGGGTGGCCGGGGAAGCTCTCTGAGCAGGTGCCGTGTGAGCAGAGGCCTGCAGGAAGCAAGGCAGCCAGCAGCACAGACCTCAGCAGAGCTTCCACATCAGCCAGAGTCTCATGAATCCTGGTTCTGGAAGGTGCGGGGTTCTGCTCAAAAGCTGGGGGTCTCAGCAGCACCAAAGGAGTGAGGTGGTTTCTTTTCCTAAGTTTCTCCTCTCTGTGGACTTTCAGCCCAAAAGACCCAGAGATGGTGATTTCCTTCGAGCCTCTCACAACCCTCAGGGTCAGAAAATTCTTCTTTAAGTCTCACTTAAGTCTGGCCCGTGCCAGTTCAGCCCTCTTTTTCATATTCACCCCACTGAGGATGTGGAGCACAGAGGGGTCGCCGTCACCTGGATATCACCATGGTGAAGTTGTCAAACTTTTCCACTAAAGTAAGTCTGAGCGGCGAGGACACTGAAAGGTTTCCCTCACGGAGGTCCAGGGACATCGCCCAAAGCAGGCCCCACAAGCCAAAATGCCTTTAGTCTCATGTTTCATCTTTAAAATCCATGCACATATAAAATTCTACTCCACAATCTATGCATGTATCTATCCATGTGATGAAATATACACGTATTCAATTCTGCAAGTGAGAGATGAGCCAAGTCTGTGCTGTGGCTCCCAGGCCTCTGGCACTCTGCAAGGACCCCTGGGGACATGGGTCCCCACAGTTGAGAAGCACAAAGCAGGAGAAACCCCTGGCCTGGGGGTTCTAACCATAACTTGCTATGGACACACAATGTGCCTTTCCTTGAACAAAGGGAAGGGCCATTGTGGCTCTTGGTCCCACCCTTCCAGGCAGCTCATGTCTCTGAAGACCCCAGTGGAGGGTAGCATGGTGGGGATGACTGAAGCCGGCACTAGCCTGGGGTGCGAGTGTGGGGATATGGGAAGAACCTTCTGGCCAGAGGCTCTCTCCACTGGAGGGAATACAACAAACCAAGAGTGTGGCAACAGGGTCACAGGCCTCCCAGGCGGGGCTTTAGCAACTGCCTGTAGCTTCTAAGAGATCTGGTACTTCACATGGTGCTTGGCACATATTTGTTGAATGAATAAATGAATGACAAATGAGTGAATGAATGGCTAAGTCACAAAGAACTAGCGAATGCCCCCAGCCTAGATGATTCTAAGGTCCTTTCTGGCCCCAAATAGCATATTTGAGGTGGCTTCCCCACCCCTTCTGTTCCCACTGTAAATAAATAACTTGATGTACTGCCTGCTGGCCCCATAGTTTCTCTGTGGCTAATGCAGTAAAAAGAGTCATAGATTATAAACCACTAATTGTATTTAGACAAAAATTATCTTCCATAAAAACAACAGTAATAATGGGTACTGAAGGCCTGGGCCTCCACTAATCACCTCCCATCCGTTATCCATTTAATTCTCATGCCAACTTTCCATCAACTCCATTTTCAGGTTAGAAACCAGGGACTTTGCAAGGTGACATATTTGCTGAGGAAACAAGGCACGGGACTGTGGCTCTGAAGTCCTCAATCTTTGTTCTCTGCTTGGCTGTGGAGGCAGGGGCAGTGGGACTTGCCCTCCTTCCCAGTGCAGCCTCCCAGTCATACTCCTCCCAGTAAGAACAGTTTAAGGGATTTAGTATTATTTATGCCCACGAACATGGGGCACAAGAGTTTCTGTCCAGGGAAGTTATGCATGGAGGTGGCAGGTCCCAACTGGGCTGTGGTGGCTCCTGAATCAGGGCACCTGTCCCCAGGTTTCTGTACCCTGAGTGGCCTGATGTGGGGAATCACATCCCATGGGGGTGATGCTCTTAGCTAAGCCAACCCAGCCAGGTCTGTAGCAGGTGCTGTCAGTGCTCTGCCCATCCCACCTTGCCCCCTTGTCATCCCTTGCACACCGGCATGACCTCCACAGCCAGCACTGTGCCTCAGCCACTGGAACTCACTTTGCCTGCCTGCACAGATGGCTGGAAGTGCCTGGGAATAGAGTGCCCCCACCCAGGGGCCAGCTCTTAATTATTGGCTGATGGATGCAGGGTATAAATGCCCTGGCTCCCTCACAGACACTCAGACCAGGTCATGAGACAGTCAGGCAGGCCCAGCATGCGACCTGGTGCAAAGGCATAGCTCCTGGGCCAGGGGAGCCACGCCGGGGAGCTCACTCCAGGAATCACCCCTCAACACTGCAAAGTGCACACCATGACTTTCATTTTTCAGATGAGGAAACTGAGGATGGCAACAGGATGGGAACTCAGGTCTGTCTGATTTAAAGGCGCAACGCTTGCCGTGGAAGAAGGGATGGGAAGAGGGTAAGATAAATAGCTCAACTGTGCTGTGCAGACCTCAGGGTTAGGAAGAGGAGGGGCAGGGAGAGGGGAGAAGATGCAATGAGGAGGAAGCTGGTCTACAGCTCCTGAGCTGCCAACCCTGCGCACGAGAAGCCAAAGAAGGGGAGGGGACCTGGGGCCAGCAAGACACTTGATCCTGAGAACACCCTGGGCCAGCCAGGACCTAGAGGGCACTGCTGCAGGGCACCCCTGCTCCCAGACCTGGCCCCCCAGCTTCGCCATACACCCATGCTGGCGCCAATTACCCAGGACCCAGTCCCACAGCTGCCCACCTCCGAGGCTACTGGCAACTCCCACCCACCTTTCTGGCAGGGGATTGAGGAAAGGGGAAGGAATCCATTTCTTTTTCTAATTATAAAAATAGTACATATTTGAATATTTCAGAAAGTATAAAAAGAAAATAAAAATGACTTCTAATCCCACCCCAGAGATCTCTACTGTTCACACCTGGTGTCCTTCCTGGTAGACCCTTTTCTATGCAAATGGACAGTTTCGTTTTATTTTTTATGTCTGTTAGATGTACTACATTTTTCATTTATTGATAAATTATCAACTTTTCAAATGTCTTTTCAAGTCGTTGAATGTCCGCCTATGTCACCACCTTTAATAGCTGCATGTTATGGTGTTGCGTAGATTGATCATGTTTTATGTAAACCATCCCTGACTGACAGACTATCGCTGGATATACACTAAACAATGTTGCAATAAACATCTTTAAGATGTGTCTTTCTCGGGGCCAGTTAAGAACATGGATCAAAAGTCTTAAAAAGGCACCATTCCCTTTGACCCAGTGATTCCACCCAAAAGCATTTGCTCATCTTAAGGAAGTAATCAGATGAAATAAGGCCACCGGCATGGAGAATCCAGAGAAAACCAGACAAGTAGGCACGTTATCAACACAGGAACTAAGGCAGCAATGGAAGGACATTCTCTTCTTGAGGTTAGCGCCAGGTCAGGAATGTGGTTTTCCATGTAAATATTATTTGTCTTTTGGTCCTGAGTGCCCGGCATGGAGTTGGCACTTAACAAACATGGCATGAAGGCTGAGATTGGTCTCAAATGCAAGGTAGGAACCAAGCTAGAAGTCAGAGCCTTTGCAAAGGCTGGCTTGATGCTAAGACCCCGGGCTACTGGTCTCAAATTCCTCTGCATGAGGCTAAGAGGCCCTCGGTTTCAGGGAGAACAAGTGAAGGGACCAGGGGCCAGGCAGGTGACCAGAAGCCCTGGCTTTATGGAAAAGTGACACACCAAAACCAGATGTCTCCTTGCCTTGTCCCTGATCATAGAGAAGCCATTTCCCCTCCCTCCCCCACTTCCTTGAACTGTTGAATGGGAAGCAGTGGCCCACACACTCACAAAAAGCAATCAAGGAGGTAACATGTGGATACAGACTTTAACACCGCCATCATCATCACCATCGTTGCAACAATAAGAAAGGTACTTAACATTTATTGAGTATCTATTACCTGCCGGGTCCCATTCCAAGTGCTTCAGCTATGTTAATCTTCATGCTAACTCTATGGCATTGATGCTGTCACCATCACCATTGTATAATGGAGACGTGGAGCTGAGCAGTCACCTCACAGCTGGCCCCATAGCTGGCCTGATACATTTTTGGGGTCTGAACCCAGCAGCTTCCCCCTGGGCCGGGACTACTAATCTGAAGGCCACATGCCCTCTGCCACCCTTCAGCTGGGTCCTTTGGGCTGCTTATTGAGCCTCTTTGAGACTTGAGCTTCCTTATCTGTAAAATGGGGACACTGATTGTTGATGAATCTCCATGCACTGATGCACTCAGGAGCATATGGTCCTCAACCAGCTCAGAGTGTGGTGGCTCTCTCAGTGAGGACCTGAGACAGGAGCCCTAAATGAGGGCTGCCCTCTTTTAGCAAAACCTGACGTCCATGTGAAGTGTCCCCAGTCAACACACAGTCACCCTTCTCTTCTCCTCGCAGGTCAGAGACAGAACGAGGAGTCTCTGTTTTCAGTCACTGCAGGGACTCCTTCCGACCTTCCAACAAGCTCTAGATAGTGCCAACTGGAAGGGGTGGGTGTAGAAAGAGATTTATTTGGAATGGGTGACTTCCCACTTGGCACTTCTTGGTCAGGGTGGGTCACCTTTGGGCATCCATGGCTGGCCATTTACCCAGCCCCTAACTGAGCCCCTCTCACTCCCGCCGGGTGGGTTTCAGCAAAGGCAAAAATCCCTGAGAAGGATTCTTGACCTGAGGGTCTCAGGTTTCTTCTGGGCTGCAGGTTCTCTCTGCACTCTCTGAAACCTTATGGCATATTTTGTGTGTGTGTGTGTATGAGGGCGTGTGTGAGAGAGAGAGATGAATGAGAACAATTCTGGGGAGAGGCCCTGTAGCTGTCAATGCACTCTCACTGGGGTTCTTTAATTCCCAGGAAAATTAAGAAATGCTACGACAAAGTGATTCCCCAAGGAACGCCATTACAGAAGTCAGTGGCATGCTCTCTGCGGTGGAACAGAGCTCACTTTTGCCCCACACAGCCCTAACTCGCTTTGTCCTCATCAGCTGCGTGGTCTTGGATGAGGCACCTCATCAATCTGGCTCCTGTTCCCTCATCTGCAGAATGAAGTAGTTGGCCCTGTGAGTGGCTTTCAGCCTGTGCTCTGTGGAGCTCCAGGGGGCACAGGGAAGAGTGGTGGCCTGCGGGGGAGGAGAGGGAGGATGCGGGGGCCACCTCCATCCAACCAGAGCAGCTCTGGCTCTTATAGAGCCTGCATGAGGCGCTACTCAGATAAATAGCTCTGCAGCTTAAAGCCAAAGTTAAAACAAAGCCCTGGCCCAGCTGACCGCTCAGATCCTTTTTGGCTTCGAGTCTGGACTCTGGCCCAGGCCGAGCTGGTTCTTTAATCCTCAGAGGTAGTCAAGCCTCCTGTTAAGAGCCAGGCACCTGGGTGGATACTATCTCTGCCACTTACTAAGCACCGTGACCTTACGTGTCCCCTCAAGTCTCTCGCTTCCCAATCTATAAACTGCACATACCTACCTCATAGGGTTGTTGTGACAACCTAGTGATTAAATTAACTAATACAAGAGGTAACAAGTGTTGGCGAAAATGTGGAGAAAAGGGAACACTTGTGCACTGTTGGTGGGAATGTAAATTGGTGTAGCCACTATGGAAAACAGTATGGAGGTTCCTCAGAAAATTAAAAATAGAACTACCATATGCTCCAGCAATCCCACTTCTGGGTATTGACTCAAAGGAAATGAAAACACTAACTTGAAAAGTTATCTGCACCCCTATGTTCACAGCAGCATTATTCACAACAGCCAAGACATGGAAGCAATGTGAGTATCCATCAATGAATAATGCATAAAGAAAATGTAGTATATCTCTCTTTCTCTCTCTCTCTCTCTCTCCAATGGAATATTGTCCAACCATAAAAAGAAGGAAATTTTGCCATTTTTGACAACCTGGATGGACCTTGAGGACACTATGCTAAATGAAATAAGTCAGAGAAAGATAAACACCATATGATCTCACTTATATGTAGAATTTAAAAAACAAAACAAAAACAAAAACTGAACTCGTAAATACAGAGAACAGATCGGTGGTTGTCAGAGGCGGTGGGGGTAGGAGGTGGGTGAAGGGTGTCAAAAGGTACAAACTTTCGGTTATAAAATAACTAAGTCCTGAGGATGTGATTACAGCATGGTGACCATAGTTAATAATACTATATCATAGACTTGAAAGTTGCTAACAGAGTAGATCTTAAAAGTTCTCATCACAAGAGAAAAAAATTTGTAACCATGTGTGGTGATGAATGTTGTGGTGATCATTTTGCAGTGTATACGCATACGGGACATAACGACGTTGTATCCAATGTTATCTGTCAATTATATCTCAATTAAAAACAACAAACTAATAAATCTAAAACATCTCACCAGACACACAGCAGGTGCTCATGTGTTAGCAGCTACTTTCTGTCTCAGACTCCAGCACGAGGCCTCAAAGGTGGAAGTTAATCAATAAATGGCTGTTAAATCAATGAGGAAGTGAAGGAACAAATTTCCAGAGTCTAAAATTCCATAAATTGACTCTCTAAGTGAGCAACACTCAAAGCATTAGGCCAGTGCTTCATAAGCTTAAATATGGACACGAGTCACCTGGGAACCTTATTAAAACATAGACTCTGATTCAGCAGGTCTCTGGGCCTCAACATTTCTGAGTTTCCAGGGGAGGCCAACCCTGCGGGGCCGCGGACCGCACCTTGAGTAGCAAAATGGTCCATCACCGGTCATACTCCATAGTGTGCAAACTTTCCACCTGCAGTGGGCAAACCACTCAGGACCCTGGGAAACATCCATAGACTGGGTGCTATTTATCAGCCACTGGGCGACCAAGCCCAGAGCACCCTTGTGCTGGGTTCTCAGGAACTGACACGGCAGTCAGTGTGAAACCCTGAGCTCATGTTTGGGCTCTACCCCGCAGTGCTGTTGGGCAAGTCCCTCAGCCTCTCTGGGGCTCAGCACCTTCATTTGCAAAATGAGATCAGCAACACCCTCCATGCCCAGTTCTCAGAACTTCTGTGAGGGTAAAAAGTGATAACAGCTGGGCCCATCCAGGGGACATGATTAACCGGCAGGCTTCATTTCCAAGCTCTCCTCTTCACGCCTTGAAGTCTTCCTCAGAGGGGAACTGACAAGCACTGTTGTTTGCATAATGGCATGTAAGGGGACCGGAGAGGAAGTTAGGCCGCTAAATTTAGCAGGTCCTTACGCCCCCTCACCCAAGGCTCAGCCCACGCATTTCACCATGAGTAGGTGCCTTTCTATATTTAACTTCTGCCTGCACCTTCCACTTGAGCTCTGACACTGAAAACCCCAGGAGGATGTGGTGAGGAGGGAAGGGAAGTTCACAAAATGTGATCGGGGGCTGACATCACATGAGGTACCATCTGCACCTTCAGGTGTGTGGTCTTCCTGGAAGAAACCGGAAAGGTTCCTCAGCTTCTCCCCCTTTCCTCCTCTTGGAGTGCAAGACCCACCTGCCCAATGCACAGCCAGAGACCACAGTGCCCTTTAGAACAACAGCACTGAGTAGGGGGTATGCGGCCACTGGGAAGTCCAGCAGAAGTCACTCAAGGCAGGAAAGTCTCAAATGCCCTCCATATGGCAGTCATGGTGCTAGGTCCATTCAGACAGGTGACCTAGTTTAATCCGCACAAAAGCATCACTCAGTTGTCATCATACTCAGGCCACAGGTGAGCAAGCAGAGGCCCAAAGGGATGAAGGGAGCTGTACAAAGCCTGTGATGGGTGGAGAACACAGGCCAGTTTCCAAGGCTATGCTCAGAGTCCATCCACACTCGTCTTCTCACTCGACCTCCTCTATAGGAGTCTATCGGGGAGGCCAAGGGTTCAAGCCTCACCCTAGTCATCACTCAGGAGTATGACCTTGAATTGGTCACTCCCTTCTTGGGGTCTCAATTCCCTTGCCTATAAAACAAGCCCATTGGGCTGGTTTTCTGTTTCATTTCTGAATGTCTTCTTGATGACATCAGAATCTGACAGTCAGAGGAAGTGAGAATGAATCCTGGGATTGTTCTTCAACTTTCAAACCACAGAGTGACCTCTAACCTTTCCTTATCTGCTGGTCTGCATATGTGATTCTGCTGCGATCACGAGTGGAGATCACTCAGCCACCCCTCATTCTTCCAGGGAACTCTCACTGAAGCCCCCTGTGCTGAGCAGGTGGACAATCACTGGAGGGACGGAAATGAAGTGTGGACCCCACACCAGGTTCCACCTCCAAATAGGGAGGAAAGACCTGGGAAAAGAGTACATAGCCCTATAATGTGGTCAGTGCAGTAATGGAGATCCCACGGGGCCCAGAGGCCCGTGCCTAACCCAACCTGGAGGAGTTGGGGAAAAGAAGTGGTGGGAAAAAGACAAAGCAAACATCAACACTCTAGGCCAGCAATTCTCAAAGTGCGGTTCCCGGACTTGCGGCATCAGCATCATCTGGAAACTTGTTAAAAATGCAAATTCTTGGGCCCCATCCAGACCTTCTGAATCAGCAGTCTGTTTTCACAAGGGCTGCAGGTGATTCTGAGGCTCTCTCAGCTTGAGAACCATTTGGCTTCGGACAGGCCTTTGGAAGACCTTGAACTGTGCGCTCTCTCGCTCCTTTTTGGAGCTTGGCTGGGAAAAGTAACAATTCAGGAAAGTGGTCTGACAAGGTGCCCTCCAATCTCTCGACTGGACAACCCAGGTGCTCCTTTATGTGTTAGATGCCTGGAACATTCCATATCTGGACACCTTGCCTCCCCCCACTGGTTACATCCCTGAGCTCTGCCCTTGGCTGTTACTGAGGATGGTTACAAGAAACATCCATAGGAAGACTCTCTCTCAATTGCTGTAAAGTGATTGTTTTTGATCAAGTTACACAAAGCTCCTTCTATAAAACTCACATTGAGAATGCAATAGTGAGCAACAACTTGGCAAAGACTTTCTAAAAATGACAACACCCAGTGTTAGTGAGTGTGTACGGGAAAGACATATATAGACACACACACACACACACACACATTTCTGGTAAGCATGGAAATTGATACCGCCTTTCTGGAGAAATAACTACCAAAAGCTTTTAAAAACGTACCTCCCCAGACCTAGAAATTCCATTTTAGAAATTAATCCTAAGGAAATCGTCATGACGGTGTATGAACATTTCACTTCAAGAATATTCACATTAGCATTGTTTATTATAAAAATCAGAAACAACCTAAATGTTTAAAACAAGGGGTTGATTGCTAGGGGGCTATTCATTCATTCGGCAGATATTTATTGAGTAGTCACTGTGTGCCAGGTAATGTACTAGATGCTAGTGAGCTAGCAGTAGGTAAAGAAATGAACAACATCTCCGTCCTTCTGGAAGGGGAGACCACCAGTTGACCAATGAGCAAATACAACATACCACGCATGTCAGCAGGTGATGGGTGCTATGAGGGAACAGAGCAGCAGGGACAGTGCTGGGGATGGGGTGACAATTTGGAACAGAGAGAAGGTGAGACAGTGAGCTATGCGGGTATCTGGGGACACATTGCAGGCAGAAGGAACTGCCTTTCAGGCGACGGAAATAGCAAAATAGACCAAGAGTGCACAGCATTCTGGGTGTGTCTGAGGAAGAGCAGAGACGCCACTGTGACCAAGCAGGGGGAGAAGGGTCATGGGCAGGATGACCTTGCAGGCCAGTCAGCAACTTTGGCTTTTACTCTGGGCGAGAAGGGAGGGTTCTGAGCAGAGGACAGACTCTGACTTGTGTTTTAGACACAACCCTCTGGCTTCTGGCTTAAGAACAGATCCTAGGGGACAAGTGTAGAAGTCAGGACATTGCTATGAGGCTATTGCAATAATCCATCCACGCTAGAGATGGCAGCACGTGACCCAGGGTAGTGACAATGGAGATAAGACATGGTCAACTTTCGAGTGTGTTTTGAAGGCACATTTGTTTTTTCTGCAGAGGGATGCCTGCCTGGGGGTGAGCACGTGTGGCTGCCCGAATAGACGATTGCTTCTCCAGAAGCTGAGAAGGATGAGAACAAGCAAGAAGAGCGTGTGCAATGCCTTGAGAGGAGGCAAAGGAGTCACCAGTGGATGCCCCACAAACCTGTCTGGTTTCTCTGTTGGACATTTCTGAAACAGGAAGCTTCATAACGTGCGGGTACCAAGCTTTTATACTTGAGATCTGGGAGCACTGGCTGCCTGCTTAAATTCAAAGGCAAGCAGAGAAACGCAATTTAAAATAAGGATGTGATATAATTTTTCAGTTATCAGATAGGCAATGATTTAAAAAGAATGATAACAGCCATAATGTGGGTGTATGGAAACAGCGCACTCCTACGCTACCAGCGGAAGCTTAAATGAGTACCACCTTTTGGGGGCGCTTGGTAATATGTGATTGAAGCCCTTTCAAAAAGCCTTTTCACGTCAAAGGAACTAGAACAGCTGAAAAAATTTTGAAAAAGAAAAATAAGGTGAGAGGAATCACTCAATCTGATTTTGAGGCTTGTTAAATAATTAGAGTAATCAAGACTGTGTGGTATTGGCAGAAGGACAGATAAATAGATTGCTGGAATAGAATAGGGAGCCCAGAAATAGTACCCCTCAAGAGCAGATCCTTGACAAAGGTGCAAAAGCAATTCAATGAAGGAGGGATAGTCTTTTCAACAAGTGGTACCAGCACAACTGGCTGTCCATAGGCAAAAACAATGGAACTCAACACAATCATAGTCTTTATACAAAATTTAACCCAAAATGTGTCATAGATTTAAACATAAAGTGTAAAATTATCAAACTTTTACAAACAGCATAGGAGAAAATTTTCAAGACCCAGAGCTCAGGGAAGAGTTCTTAGACATGACACCAAAAGCACAATCCATAAAAGAAAAAAGTCAATAAATTGGGCTTCATCAAAAAGAAAAACTTTTGCTCTGCAAAACACCCTGTTAAGAGGATGAAAAAAAACTACAGATGGGGAGAAAATATTCACAAACCATATATTGGACAAAGGACTAGTATCTAGAATATATAAAGAATTCTCAAAACCCAACAGTGAAAAACAATCCAATTAGAAAAGGAGCAAAAGATAGGAAAAAATATTTCACCAAAGAGAATATACAGAAGGCACATAAGCACATGAAGAGATATTCAACATCATTAGCCATAGCCAAATGCAAATTAAAACCACAGTGAAATACAATCACACGTTGCTTAACAATGGGGATACATTCTGAGAATTGTCAGGCAGTTTCATGGCTGTGCAAACATCATAGAGTGTACTTACACAAACCTAGACAATATAGCCTACTACACACCTAGGCTGTATGGTACTGATCTTATGGGACCACTGTCGTATATGCGATACATCTTTGACAGAAACTTCACTATGCAGGGCATGGCTGTATCACTACACAGCTATTAAAACAGCTAAAACAAGAAATAGTGACAATACCAAATACTGGCGAGGCTGTGGAGAAGGTCTCTCATACATTGCTGCTGGGAATATAAAATGGTACAGCCCCTCTGAAAAACAGTCTGGCAATTTCTTAAAAAACTAAACATATACTTGGCATAGGACCCAACAATAGTACCCCTGGGTATTTATGTCAGAGAAGTGAAAACTTTTGCCCACATAACTTGTACACAAATATTCATAGCTTATTTGTAAAACGCCAACAACTGCCCTTCAACAGGTGAATTGTTAAACAAACTGTGGTACATCCATACCATGGAATATTACTCAGCAATAAAAAGGAACAGACTATTGATACAACAACTTGGATGGATCTCAAGGACAACATAGCGAGTAAAATAAAAACGTTCTCAAAAGGTCATATAAGGTATGATTCAACTTAAATAACATTCTCAAAATGACTGAATTGGAGAAAGAGAGGACAAATTAGTGGTTGCAGGAGTTGGGAATGGTCGAGGGGAGAGAGATGGGTATGACTACAAAAGTTTAGCATGAGGGAGATCTTTTGGGTGACGGAATAGTTCTGCATCCTGATTTGGGTGGTGGGTCCGTGAATCTACACATGTGATAAAATGAGAGAACGATACGCACACACTGTAACAATGCCAGTTCCTGGTTTTGACCTTGTGCTGTAGTGATGTAAGATGTACCCATCGGAGAAAACTGGGTGAAAGGGATGTGGGACCTCTCTGCACTGTCTTTGCAACTTCCAGTGAATCTGTAATTATACTTCAAAAAAAAAGGCTTTTAAAAAACTATCCTGAAAACAGAAAAAGAATCATATGCACTTTGACATCAAAATTCCACTTTCTGAATTTATCTTCAGGTAATATCAAAAAGACATTAAAAGTCACTAGATAAAGTTTATCTCAAACTTGTTTATAATAGTGGAAAAATTAGACCAAACCACTTTATGCCATAATTGGTTAAATAGATTATTATAAATATACCCAATGGAATAGTACACAGTCATTAAAATGATGATGTAGATATACATTCATTGATATGGAAAAACATTCACAATATACCATTAAAGGAAAAAGATTGGTTAAAAGCAGCATGCAGTTCTTTTCTTTTTAAGTTTATACAAATGTGTAGACTGCAAACTCCCAAAGGGCAGGGATTTTTGCCTGTATCATTTACTCCAGTATTCCTAGCTCCCAGGACAGTGCCTGACACAGAGAAGACACTCAGTAAATATTTGTTGAATAAACACATCATACACACACACACACATTTGCATAGGAAAAAGTCTAGAAAGTTATACAACAGGATATTAACAATGGTTATTTAAGAGTAGAGGGATTCGGTTAATTAACTACATCCCCTTCAGTTTATTTGCATTTTCTATTCTTTAATAACAATTATGTATTGTTTGTAGAATACATTTTTAAAAAGTAAACCAAACAAACCAAGAGTAGAATGTTCTGTGGAGCCCTCTAGTCTGAACCGGACAAACCTGGGGTTGACAGAGTTGGCTGACACCCAACCAAGGCTGCCTGCCCCAGAATGGACAGGTTTTGTGACGTTCTGGGACCATTCCCAGGGGCTCAGTTTCCAGGACTCTGGTCTGAGGGACACTGTTTAAAATGAGAACGCTCATGAGAGATTTGGACAACAGCGAGGACCCCTAAAAGCCAGAGAGTTGATGGGGGTTATGTATCAGAGCTGGAGGGGGACGGGTGGGAATGCGTCAACCCCGGTGCCAGTCTGCTCTAGAGCCAGGCTGATGGTGGACGCAGGAGGGGAATCTGCAAACACCTCTAGCCACCAGGGCCTTTCTTACACATGGCCTTTGACACTTCAGTGAGCCAGGACAATTGTCCCCAAAGACACAATCCCCAGGAAGCTTCCTAAAATACGGGTTCCTGACCTCAGCCTGCTGACCCAGCATCTCCGGGGATGAGGCCCAGGAATCTCATTTTACGAAACTCCCTGAGGGATTGTGACACACAGTGGAGTTTGGGAGACTCCAGGCGGGGGACAGAAATCCAAACCAGTATCATGTTGGACAGACAAATTGGCAGTTGTTGTGCTGTTTGTGATGAAGTGACGTGGGACCTAAGGATTACTGGTTTGTAAGGAGCCTTGACTCTAAAGAGTTCAGGGAATTTTAAGGACATTCCTAGAATCTTAGACACCTCCCCATTAAGAGAACCAGGGGTGCTGTCCCCATTGCTTCCCTTTAGAGTACTGTGACCCTCTGATGTCTCAGAAAGAAGGCCATGGTGACCCCTTCACTCCCTCTTTATTTACTGTGGTAAAATACACATAGCAAAAAAGTTTTAACTGTTTTAAACTGTACAATTGAGTGCATTAAGTACATTCAGCATTGTCCAACCACCACCTCTATTTAGTTCCAGAACTTTTTCATCACCCCAAATGAAAACCCTTTAATTATTAGCAGTCACTCCCTATTTCCCCTTCCCCCAGCCCTTGGCCACCACCAGTCTGCTTTCTGTCTCTATGGATTTACCTATTCTGGAGATTTCATATAAACAGAATCATACAATTTGTGACCTTTGTGTGTCTGGCTTCTTTCCCTTAGCATAGTTTTTTCAGGGTTCATCCACATTGTAGCACATGTCAGAATTTCATCCTTTTTATCGCTGAATAAGATTCCATTGCATGAATATACCACATTTTGTTTATCCACTCATTTTTTGATGGATGTTTGGGTTGTTTCCACCTTTTGGCTGTCGTGAATGTGCTGCTGTAAACACTGATGTACACATTCTTCTTTGAACACTGTTTTCTGACCTTTGGGGTACACACACCTTGGAGAGAAGTTGCTAGATCACATGGTAACTCCACGCATAACTTATTCAGGAACCTCCAAACTGTTTTTCTGCCCTCACCCACTCTTATCAGGTACCTGGCACTCTCGCTTACGCCCTGGCATCTTGTGAGACTGCAGCAGAGTTAAACGATTTGAGGAGTCCAGAGACCCGGGTGCAGGTCAGACTGTGACCCTAAGAGCTGAGACCACATGCTGGTCATTCACTTTTTGGACGTTGGTTCCCCTGGAAGATGTCCCAGGGTGTTCTGAATATCGAGTCAGACATTAAGTGAGATTAAGGATGAGAGGAGAGGCGCTATGTTAGGGTACTGGAGGTGAGGGCTTGACCTGACCTTATCACTCAGTGGTTGTAAATCCTTGGGCAATTAATTAGCCTCTCTGAGCCTCAGTCTCATCACCTATAAAATGGGGTGAATCAGAGCCCTGGCCCCATAGGACTGTTGTGTTGAATTAGTCAGTTGCTTCATGCAAATGTATTCATGTAAAGCATTAACTGCAAAGCCACAATTTAGCTGCTATTGTAACATGCTGCCACTGCTTAGCAAGACTGGCGGTGAGGGGTGTGGGCTCATCTTCTTAGCTTGCGCCCTGTTCATGCCCTCCCCTCCTCACTTTCTCTTCTTTCTCTGGGCTTCTCTGCTGGGACCCTTCTCTCTCTCATGGACAGGTGGATGCACAAATGACTCCTGGATTAATCCTTCCTCGATGCTCCATGCCCTTCTGTGTAAACTTTGCTATGTCCAACTTGAGTATAGACTTTGGCTTGCTCTTTTTGTGTGTCTTCTCTAGTGTTCACTATACAGTAAGTACTCAAAAATGCTTGTTGATTGAATAAATGAGAGAACGAGTTTCCTTTTTCGGGGCATGGCCCTCTGGGGTTGATCATGGCATGGGGACCTGGGGCTTGGGAGTCCTCTCCTACAGCTGCACCAGGAACGTGCTGGAATCCTCCCATAATGCCTCTCCTCAGTCCCGCAGTCTGGCGAACATCATAGTCAGAGGTCACATCAGGACCCTGAGCAGAGCATAGCAGTGACAAGCCCAAGCCACCTGGTCTCCTCAACCTCCCTCAGCTCTCTTGTGGCTCAGAAGGTGACGAGGGGCTTCCTGCCCTGGCCCTCAACCCTGCCTCATGCGTCTCTTCACTTTCCCTCCCCTCTCAAACATAGGCCATGCTCTTCGTTGAAAATAAAAGATGTTCTGGCAGGAAGTGTCCATGACACTTGGAAAGAACATGGCTGGTGAAGAGATTCTAACAGAGATGAGTCCTGCTTGGGGTATATGTGTGTGTGTGTGTGTGTGTGTATGTGTGCGTGTGTGAGTATGTGTTTGTGTGCGTATGTGTGCGCGTGTGAGTACATGGGTCTATGTGCCTATGCATGTGTATGTGTGTGCATGTGTGCGTGCATGCATGTGTTGGGGGCTGGGGCAAAGTGGAAGCTGTCGCTCCTTGCTGGAGCCCAACCAGCTCAATTCAGCAGGAGCAGCCAGGTCTGGGCAGCTGAGCGTGGAGCCCTGCAGGATGGTGGCTGGGTGCCTAAGACTGTGAACACTAACACACAAACTAGAGGCCAAGTACAAGGACAGTTCACACATCAGTAGTGCCATGGTCACCTTGGGCACTCTCCCTCGCACTTTAGTTTCCTATCCATCAAATACCATGGGCGTCAGGGACCCTCTCTTTCACATTGCATCAGCATCTCTGCTATGAGCTGCCACAGCTGGTTGAGATGCACACTCAAGGGGACACACTGCTGACAGCCTGCCCCCTCTCCCTGAGGCCTCTGTTCCCTGAGGACAAGGCCTGGCATCTAAAGAGAGCCTGGAGTCCCAGGGCAGTCACCCTGCCCAGCTGCCCAGCTGTTCCCCTCCTGTCCAGGGCTCCCCAGAATCTTCCCCCAACCTCCACGCTTGGTCTGGTTTGCTGTGCCCTTTCCTGGATCCAGTGTGCAGAAGCAGCCATCAGGGAGTGATCCTCCTCTCACAGACCTGCTTCCACTCCCAGCTGGATCCCCCCACCCCCACAAATGGCCCCGACTTCATGTCCCCTCAGCCTGAGTACGTTTCACTCATTAGACCAGTGGTCTCCACAGCACAGTTCTTTGGACGTAGGAAGAAAATACCTGGGCTTCTATTTCTATGTTTATCACATCCTCTGTAAATTCCTATTTTTTGTGTGTTTTAGAATATACAAAATATATTAGTAGTGTAGTTCAACTTATATATAAGTAAAGTATATACATGTTGGAGCGTGTTCTCAAAAATACTTTTGCTAGGGGAGTATGCAATCAATAAAATTTGGAGATGAGTTTAGGGGAGGTAAGATGCATACAGTGACAACTATAACTTGGTGTTTGGTGACAAATGCCACAACATGAGTGAAGGTTAAATGTTGTGGAAGTTCAGGAGGGATGTGATCACTAACGCAGAAGATGGAAGGAGAGTCAGGGAAGGCTTCCTAGAAGAGGTGGCTTTGAGGCTGAGTGTTGAGGGATAGGATGAGGCCTGTGGCCATGGAGGGAAGGGCTCGCCCAGTGGAGGACACCATAGGAGCAAAGGCACAGAGGCTGGAGAGTGCAGAGCAGGCGTTGAGCCCGGGGCCTCAGTGTCCAGGGTGCATACGGGAAAAGCAGTAGGAGATGAGATGGGAAGAGAGAGTTGGGGACAGATCTCAGAGAATGAGCTCTGAATATATGAGGGATGTGTGGAGAATGTGCATGAAATGGGGGAAAACGGGGAGTCAATGGAGGTTTCCAAGGAGGGAAGAGACGCAGCCCACTGGGCTTTGGGAATTTGATGGGAGTGTGGGAGGGGAGTGCAAGATTGGTCAAGGGAGACTAGATAAGCAGTTGGAAGAAGCTGACTCAATTGAACACTGTAATAGATAAGACAAGGTGGGGGTGAAGGGAGGAGAGGAGAGTCAACAGAAACTCAACCTTCAGTGCTGAGTGACCAGAGGGATGATGGCAGGTGGAGCCCTGGGAAGGAAAGTCAGGTGGAGAGGGATTGCCTCCATTGTCTAGAATGAGGATTCGAGGGTTAGAAGGCCTGGGTTGCTGCTTCGTGGTTTGTATACAAAAGACAAATTCTCCAAGGGCTAAAGATTTTGGTCTGAACCTTTTTAACGGAAATAGGTCCCCATCTTCTTTCCAGAAATGTTTTTGCATCCCTCCTATGGGAAAGACATCATGCTAGGCACTGGAGATGTAGAGAGGAACCAGAAACTCTGTCCCTGTCCTCAGGGGTCCCCAGTCCAGTGTGGAGACAACCATATGGAGAAGTTTTTGACCATCTGCCATCTGAAGGCTCTAACAGGAAGCCAGAAGAGGCTGCATGGTGCATGGAGGTGACATTTTACACTTGTCCCAGGCTCAGTAGACAGAGGCACGTCCTCAGAGCAATCTCAACCTTTCTTCATGACTCAGGGTCATCATCATAATCAGTTTTTAGGCCATCATCACAGGCGTGGGTAGCATGGGACAATGGTTGAATCAGCATGGGTGCTGGGTGCCTGTGACTTCGCATTTCCAGAGAAACCATGATGTCAGCTATGTCGCCCTCTGCCAAGCAAGCTAACCTCGGAGTGTGCAGCACTGTGACTTTAGGATTTAGCAACCCCCTCCACTCTTGCCTCTCAGGCTTCTTGGACATCCCTTTGTTTATTTCTGGATTTAGGGAGCTCCCAGAAGTTTGGGGGGAGGAGGGTTCCAGGCTTCTGAGTACTGGAAAAACATGACTGGGCAGTTTGGCTTATTTCAGTGAATTAATTTTTCCCTCCCTGGCCCCAGCAGCCTTGTTCCTTTTTCCGCCTTCCTCATCCCCCAGTTATTTATAACACTTTTTCCCTCAGCCCACAACTTTGTTCCTTTCTCATTCTTAAACCTTCCTGCTGTAAGATCTCCCTGGAGAGGGAGGTCCCCATCATCCCACCCCAGGCTCATCTCATGTTGCTTAACTCTGACGTGTCCTGAAACTGAGCCCAGTGGAAATGGCACAAGCTTTTGAGTCAGCCAGATGTCAGTCAACACCTGGCTCCTCCACCTATTAGCTGAATATCTTTGGGCAGGTCTCTGAGCCTCATGCCCTTAAGAACAATATGGTTCACCACCACGTTCCTTGTTTGGAATTCAACAGCTAGTGTTGATTCATTTTGTAATTCGAGTCTCAAACACTCTGTTGTTAAATTTAAGGCAAGAAGCAAACGGAAATTGGACTTTTAGCTCTATACTTCAGTGAGGCTCTCGCTGACCACCCTACATACAATCACAATCCCACGCCTTCCCAGTCCCCTTTCCCCGCCTTCCCCATGGCGCTCACCACATATGACAGGCTGTTCATCAGACTTATTTTCTTCTGTGTGTCATCCGTCTCTGCCTCCAGAATGTAAGCTCCGTGAGGGCAGGGAATAGTGTCTGTTTTGTTCCCTGCTGTATCCTTAGCACCTTGGACAGTTCCTTGTGCATAACAGACATTTGGTGAACTTTTACTGGTAACTCAATAAATGAAGGAACGTCTTGGGGCTGTTTGAAAAGCCCATGAGATAGGGCTTGTAGAGTGCATGGTACAATGACTGCCATACAGTGGGTGCTCAGTAATGCCAATCCCCTCCGTCTGTTCCCTCCCGCTGCCTTTCCCCACCTGTTTGGCTGTAGGATTTCATGTTATGACATCTTCTTTGGGGGATGCCCTTGCCTGGGCAGTGCCTGCCCCTTCTTTCTTCTTAAGGGTCCTTCTGAGCCCACCCTGACCCATGCTGGCTGAGATACGTCTCCTGAATTAATGAAGGTTTGCTCCCGCCCTCATCCCTAGCTCCTGCCTCAGCAGCCTTTGCCTCACCTCCCCACAGCAGCCTCCTGTGATGGGTCCCTCAGTTAAATCTGACTGGACCCAGGGCCTGAGCAATCCTGACCAAGGCAGGCATAGTCTCTACTCACCTACTGCAGCCCCACCAGAAAAACACTCAATGTCTGAAGACCAGCACCTGGTGGGCCTGGAGTTCATGCAGTGGTTCTCAACTCGGGAGGCAATTCTGCACCACCACTCATCCACCAGAGGGTATTTGGCAATGTCTGGAGACATTTTTGCTTTTTATAACCTTGGGTTGCTACTGGAATCCAGTGGGTAGAGACCAGGGATGCTGCTAAACATCTTACAATGCACTGGACAGCCCCTACACCAAGAATTATCTTGCCCAAGTGTCAACAGCGCAAGGCTGAGAAACCTTGGGCACTGTAATTAAAAATAGCAACACCTGCCATTACATGAGCCCTTGCTGTGTGTCAGGGGCTGTGCTGAGCACTTTATGTGCACTTTCTTGGTGACTTGCATCATCACTGTGTGAGACAGGCAGTCGTTTCTTTTTGCACAGATGAGGAAAGAGAGACAGTGAAGACGAAGTCACGTGCACAATGATGTAAGCTAGTAAGTGGTGCAGCCAGAATTTAGACTGGTTCCTGCTCTTAAGTGCCACCCTGCCATACCTGAAGCATTTGCATCATGGTGCTCTCAACTCCCTCTCCACCAAGTTGGCTTAGTCCAGGGGGCAGGGCATTTACTTTGGTCTTCCTGTCCAGCACTCCATTCTCTGCTAGGTTTAGAGTTCTGCCAGATCTGCTCAATGGACCCTGAGAAACTTCCATATACCCTCAGCCTTGCTGGGGCCATATCAAGAATGGAGAGTCTCTTGGAAGTGTTATGGAGCTCCTCATCTGCCTGACTTTGGATTGGGTCATCCCTGGCTTCCTTTCTGCTGCCAAGCTGTGTGCCAAACAAACCTGCAAAATATGAAAGACTCTCCAAAATTGCTCTGCCCAATGGACACTCTGCACCGAACCACTCACTAGCCTTAACTGTGGCTGCAGCTTTGGCAGCTGGTTGAGATCCCGGGCTCAGTCCCACTCAGCCCCAGATCCCATCCCCTCCACACTAGCTCCATCCCCTGAGGTCCCTGATGGCTCTCATTCAAGCCCCTGGACCTCTGGCCTTTCTGTTTGACACCCACACCTCATCCAGTGCTGCGTCTGGGCATCCTCATGCACCCTGATTCCATCTATTTGTGCTTCTTTCCGCAGACCCAATTTCCTTCAAGATTTTGTGCTTTGTTCCATAAAGTTCTACTGAGCTTTCACTAAGAAGGAAGCTCTGTGCAGGGTGTTGAAGAGGATGTAGAAACAAGGCAGACATCACTCTCCCTCCCCAAGAAGCTCCAGTTTCATGCAGGGAGTGAATTTTCAACCAAGGAATTACAGTAAATCCTTCACTGCCCCCCTCGAGGGATAGGCCCAGACAGCAGTGAGATGTGGGTGGGTCCGTGCACAGGAGAGGGTTTTCAGAAGAGGAGACACTTTATGTTTGTCCCTCAACCTGTGAAGGATCAAGTATGTGGACCCTCCAGCTCTGATATTCCAGAATTTCATGGAATGGCTCTTTGTCTCCCTGCCTTTTATCCTATGGACCCGAAGGTACCCAGATTCTGCCTCAGGACCCATGGAATCTTAGCTTGCATTACTGTTGGGCTTCCCAGCACTGAAGGAATCTCCCTTCCAAACATCCTGGACCAAGCACACTGCCTGGCCTTCACTGCCTGACCGGTTCCTCCCTCACTTCCTTCATTTAGTTGACATATCTTCATTGAGTGCCTGGTGTGTGTCAGGAATCCAAGAACAGCCAGGATCACGGATTCTCTGAGTTGGCGGGATTCTGGTCATCTGGCCCCAACTTCTCCATCTTTGGTGGTCTCTTTCCACTGGATTACATTTGTCAGGTGATGAGCAGGAAGCTTCAGGCTGAGTTTGCTCAGGATTCATTATGACCTCATTCTTCTTAGCTCAGTGTGTATTCCTTACAGCAATCTTTCATCCTCACGAAGGTATTTGAAGTAGAATATAGCAAACTTCATTCATTCTCACTTGACAGATGGAGAAACTGAGGTCAAATGACAAAAAAAACCCTGCCTCTCAGGCCTGGCTCTGAGCCACGTTGCTCTCTCTCCCCCAAGGCTGACTCCGTCTCATGTAAACTTCCCATGGAGACCAGCTGGTCACCTATACCATCTGTGAATTTGCAAAATTATAAAACATTGGTGCTGTAATTGGTCTTAGCAGCCAAAGCATCCAGCTCCTTGGATGCACAGATCCTTGTTAACCAGCTTCTCTTCTTGCACAGCGAAAGCCCCCTTCTTGGGAATGAGAGGAACTTCTCTTGGGGGCCAGGAGGAAACCCACCAGTCCAGAAGAAGGAACTGTCTGTCTCAATTAAGCTGAAGAGCTGCAGCTTCTGGGAATCAGCAGAGAGGAAGCTGTGGGTTTTTGCCTATGCTATTCCAAATGTAACTTAAATAGTTCACTGTAAGTCTAAAACCTGCCCCATTGGTTTGCTGGGCCCAACTAGAAAGGTTCCAGTGAAATCTGACCTCTGAGTTCTGGGCCTTCCCTCAGGGCCTTGGGCCAGTGGCTTGGTCAGACGTCTAGCTAGTTTCCCCACAAGACTCCTCATTGCAGCCATTACAGGAAAGAGCAGCCTTGTGATGTTAGGAAGTCCCGGTGATCTCATATCCATTCTGCTGCAGAAGCACTTGGCCAGCGTGTTGCAATGCAAGCCCTTTCTGATCAATATCTCTCAGCAATGTGGTCCCAAGAAGCTAGAAATCACACACCAAATGCTTCCCCTTCAGAGCAAGGATCATTTCTTCCACTCCTGACTTTCAGGGACCTTGGGCTCTGAAACAAAAGAGTGTCCAAAGGTGGCCACTGGAACCAGCCTTTGCACTTGGAAAGGGGTGTCCACTTTCCAGAGCAGGTCACATCCCTCAGCCCGTCTGGTCAACCCTATGAGAAGGCAGTGATTCAGAGTTACTGTCAAACCGAGAAAGGGGCTGCGTAGTGTACAACCAAAAAACAGCTTCAGGGGCTGGCCCGTGGCCGAGTGGTTAAGTTCGCATGCCCTGCTTCAGCGGCCTAGAGTTTCGCTGGTTCGGATCCCGGGTGCGGACATGGCACCGCTGATCAGGCCACACTGAGGTGGCGTCCCACATGCTACAACTAGAAGGATCCACAACTAAAATATACAACTATACGCTGGGGAGATTTGGGGAGAAAAAGCAGAAAAAAAAAAAAAAAGAAGATTGGCAACAGTTGTTAGCCCAGGCGCCAATCTTTGAAAAAAAGAACAACAACTTCATTTTTATCTCCCACTGTCCCATGAAGGCTGTCCTGAAGAGCTGGTTATCCTCTGCCCTTTGGGAGAAATCTAGGGCGCATCCTATGACTTTTTTGGTCAGTCTGGGGTAATTAAAAGTTTCTAGGAACCAAGGCTCATTGGAGAAATGACTGATTCTGGGGCTTAGGCACAGGAAATACAAGTTGAACCTGGAGCATCTTGTAGTGCCAGAAAGTAAGAAAGTGCTAGAAAAAAAAAAGAAAAGAAAAAGAAAAAGAAAGCAAGAAGGAAGGAAGGGAAAAAGGACAGATGGAGGCATGTCAGGACACAGGAACCAATTTGAGAAAGCTCCCAATGACCAGAGATGGAACAGTTGGAGAAACAAAATAAATAACAATAGTATTGCATTATAACTCAAAGAATAAAATAAATATCCATGAGTCCACACTAACATAAATAACTTATGACCTGGATGTAGCAGCTTGCTTCTAATGCACTGAGTGGAAAGGGGAAAATGGTAACTTCACGTGCAGAAGCTGGCAGAAAGCTACCCCGTTCAGCAGTAAGATGAACATAACAAGGAAGAGTCATGCTGATGTCATACACCCGAAGTGATGCAGTGAGAAGGGGCATCACCTCTGTGGTATTACCCTACACCTCATAGCCTCAGTCTAGCCATTAGAAGACTTCAGACAAAACCCAAGCAGAGGAACCTTCTACAATATACCAGACCAGTACGCTTCAAAAGGGTCGAGGTCAGGAAAGAGAGGAAAGGCCTGAGAAACTGTCACAGAAGGGAGACTAAGGAGACACGACGACTAAATGCAATGTGGGACCCTGAACTGGATATTGGGACAGGAAAAGGACATTGGTGGAAAAACCGGAGCAATCAAAATAGAGTCTGTAGCTTAGTTCATGGTACGGGGCCAATGCTAATTTCTTAGGCTGGGCAAATATACCAGTTATGTAGGATGCTAACATCAGGGAAAGCAGGATCAAGGGGCTACAGGAACTCTCTAGAGCACCTTCTCAACAGAGGCATTGCCCTCAAGGGGCGAAAGTTGGTTGTTGGGCAAAAAAAATCTGTTATTACAATGGTTTGTGGCCCGTTAGAGAGCCACAACTCCCAAAGAGACAAACAGCATATATGCGGTATTAAAATTCCATGGGAGAGCCGTTATAGAAATGAACATCTGAAAAGGCTCCCGGGGTGGGGGCGAGGCAAGAACTAAAAATGAGGCTGAGAAATGCTGCTCTAGAGGCACTGTCTTTGTGACTCTTCTGTAAATAGAAGAGTATTTTAAAAAATTCTTTTTTAAAAATAATGTTCCTAATAGTTGGTCTGTGAAAGCCTAAATAAATAAATAATCAATCAACCCATCCTCTAGTCACTTGTGCTCATAAAACAGTTTCAATTAAGTAATTAATAAGGCCAATCTGGAGTAATAATAGAAAAACAAAAGCTCAGCTTTAAGCAAATGAGAGCATCTCCTCTCCCCAGCTCAGGCCTGCTTTGAGCGGGCCACAGGCCACAGGGAAGCAGTTTGGTCAGCCTTGTCTCTCCTGCCTCCTCCCTGTCCAGCATGCCTACCCCTCCTTGCTGGGCTGCCTCTGGCTCCTTCTTGGTTCAGGCAGGGATGCTCAGATGACGTAAGGGGCAGAGAAGGTCGTATTTGACTGATGCTCTCAGGAGCTGATGGTGCCTCTCTGGGCTTGGCAGGTATCTAGGCTGACTCTTCCACTCTGGGGCTGGGCTGGGGTCTTCAGAGACTCCCCCCTGTCACTAGGGGCCTCTTCCTACAGCCCCCTGCCAGGAGTGATGCCATCTCAGGCAGGTCATGTGTGACCTCCTGGTTCTCAGAGCTCACTACTCTAGGACACACTCTTGGGGGAAGCCACTAAAAAGGACCCAGGTTTGTGCGTTCTCTCTCTGCCAATACCTATGCACACCTGCGTATGAACAGGGAAACATTTAGCCCCAGTTGCTTAATGGCATCTCCTTCTAAATACCAGGGCAATCCTGCTGACAGGATGGGAGAGATGGGATGAAACAGGGCCTTATGGTTGGTTGGGCCACGAAGCTCCTCCACTTCCTTGTGTGTGATGGTGCACATTTCCATGTCGGCTAAGCCAGCGGGAGGGGAGTTTTTGTTACTTGCAGCCAAACGCATCCCAGCTCTCAAAGCCAATCCCATGATGTACGGGAGAGGTGGAAGGGAAAGGAACAAACAAAGAAGAACTGAAGATAAAAGAATAAAGATGAGGGAAGGAGATAGCAGCCATCAGAAGCAAAGTACAGCAGAAATGACAGTGAAGGGAGGGTAGACGCAGTGATGAGGATGCTTTCGGCAAATCAATACAGAGATCAGGGATGACAGAGGATAAAGATAAGATTTATTTGTGTATTACGACATACCAGGCACTGTTCTGAACACTTTGCTGTATCACTTATTTGCCCCATAGATCAACCCATTTTATGGAACTTACATAAAACAGACGTTCACGGAATTAGTGTGTGGTGGAACCGGGACCCCAGGTCAGGGTATGATCAGGTTCAATGCAGATTCAGGAAACACCTACTGGTGAGCCAGGTGCTGCAACGAGCACTTTACTCACATGACTCCATGACGTTCTTCTGCCAGCTTTGTAAGACAGAGACTGCTCCCTGCATTCCACAGATAGAGAAACTGGGCACATAAGGGTTAGGGAATCTGCCAAGTAACTGGTACAACGAAGCCCGGAACTCATGTCTTGTGATTCCTAGTTTAACACTCTTTCCACTTGGCAACCCTGCCTTTTTTCACCTGCAGGAATGTGAAAAAAACATCCCACGAGGCTGACATGCAGCTTGGGATGCACTGAAATGACCGGTTGCTAAAATGCTGAAATACCTCTGCACCAGTTGGTACCCAGCCACCGCTCTGAGCATCCTCAAATGCTGCCCCGCCTCCTCCTGCCCAGACATCATCCCCCACAATCCAGCAGCTAAAGAGTGAACTGGGGCCTCCGGGATGATGCTCCAGTGCTGTGGCCTGCATCAGCCTCGGCCAATTGTTAAACACTTTGAATGCAGTCTCTAACAATCATGTATTTCTCTGGTGCTTCCTTCTTTCCTGAATACTCCCGCACTCATTACTCCGATGTGCGCAGATGAGGAGACTGTGGCTCAGAGAAGGCTGCATGCTTAGTCAAGAGCTGACCTGGGCCTAAGCGTAGGTCCTTGGACTTCCAGTCAAGTTCTTTCTGCATCATACGACCTTTAATCACTCAAAGAGAAAATTTCACACTATGTAGCATTAAGAATTTTAAAATAGATTACATTAGAAAATATCACAGATCAGGAATGAGTCTTTATGAAAGAGACTTGCTAGTTATAGACAAACTCAATGCTATTGGCAAAGATTCAGGAGGCATGGGGTTTCACCAAAAGACCAAGAACTCATTATACAAACAGGTGGGTGAGGTGGATTGAATTAATATTCCTCACTATTTACTCCCTCCTTACATTTGGGTTCTACATCCCTTCCCGTTGTCCGGTGACCTGACAGAGTGTCCTGGGAACACGTGTTTCTGCCTCATTGGCTTTGGGCTTGGCCCTGTGACACGACTTCTCAATGAGCTGATTGGTGATGTGATGTTTGCTGAGTATGAGCAGAAGCTTTTCGAATGATTGTGAGGTTCACCTTGGCCTTTCTCGAGCCTACCCTCTACAGCAAGAAAATAGGGGGTCTCAGGTTCTGCTGCCGCTTCAGCTCAGGGCCCAGGACAGAAAGACACACAGAGGCCTTCAGAGACCAGAGATGCCACAGTCCTCATGGAAAGTGAGTGAGAAATTTTCATAAGTCATTAATATATTGGGTTGTTTGTCACTGCAGCATAAGTTGACTGATACACTGGGAAAAGAAGAACACTCTGAAAATTTTAAGAGTAAAAATTAATTGAGTTTTAGATTTTGAAGGTCTATTATTCTAATTAAACATAATTTTATGAGAGAAAATTCAAGCACATAACGAGAATGTACTTAGATATTAGGATTTCCTAGAAATACTTTTACATAAACTTTTCAAAAAGGCTTATAATCAATAAATCATGGACCGTACATATATGGAACTCCCGGGGTTTCTGGGTAGATTATTCAGAAGCAGAAGAAAATCACATTTGCCCAACAAAAGAAATTACTCAATTCAGACAATAATTAAATAATACATTTTAGAATAAGATCGGGTCTTAGGAGGGTTCATCCAAATTAGATCATGTGTGAACTTTCACTTATGTTTTCACAACGACTATTTTTGGTCAATAGAATAACCAAGATCACATTCTGCTTTGGATGCTGAAGCATGAAAGCTTTGAAACAAACTCATTCACTCACTCACTCCACCTCTCTCCATCTATCCGTCCATCCATCCATCCATCCATCCATCCATCCATCCAACCGTCCATCCATCCATCATGTTCTTGAGACAAGACAAACATCAGAAGCTCCCCTTTAGTAGTCATTGTGGGAGAAGAAATTTCAGTGGAGCGTATAAACCTGAATCAAAACAGATTCCATTAAGAGAGGCTTCAGACATTACATCGTTCTTTCTAGCAGAGTTGCTGGCCCCAGAATCTAAATGAAAGCCTCAAGTTGCCAGAAATACTCTGGTATTCTTTCAGATCACCTGAAGATTCTGAAAGGATGGAAGGATCGTGTTGATACTTGAGCTTCCAACATGGAGATTCCATGATCTTAGGAATCCACTACGTGGCAAAATAAGCCACATTGCTCCCAACATCAAACCACTAGGAGGGTCAGCAGGTTACTCTGCAGGTAACCCAACATCCCAGGGCTCTGTCTGCTCAGCGATGGCGAGTTCCTGGAACCGTCCCGGGAGTTACATGGGGACACAGTTATACGCCCCTGCACCCATTTCTATGTGTTCACTGTCAGCGCTGAATAGATAATAGGAGATCCAGTGCAAGGGAAAAACCTACAAACGTCTGGGCTTCCTGCAGTTGGAATAACAATAATGATAAAGGGATGAGTCCCTTGGCATTTAAACAAAGCCCTCAGTCAGCATGTGGACAAAAGGAAAGATGTTGCCCAATTAGGCCTTGCCCATGTGGTCCACCAAGGGAAATTTAATGGACTCCAGTTTACAAAGGTGAGAAACCTATTCTTGTCATTGATGCTGGGGGCCCAGAACTTAAACACCTGCCACATGTCCATGGAGAAAAATGAGACAGCCTCCTCTTGAGAGATGCCGCATGGCCATTTCCAGCACCTTCCCTCTGTGCCAGGTGCCGCTGGGCTGTGGCCACACTTGAGCCAGTGTTTAGGGCCATAGTGTGCAAACGTGGGTGTGTAAGCACTCTCTGGGGACAGGGTCAGGCTGACTCAGCACCCAAGGGAGTCTCCTCCCACTGCTGGCCCTGGAAGACCTGGGTCTGTCTTTGGGTCTGTCTGCCTGTCTGTTGAGAGGGGTGGCCCTGTCCTTACGCAGGTGAAGAAGATGAGGCTGCAGATGAGTCTGTGCCAGCCAGTGGGGCTGGTGCTAGCCTGTAGGCATCCCCTTCACCATATCCAGATTTCACTGTTTCATAACAGTCTCCAGGGTTGGGGCATGCGCTTGAGGCTGTTGTCTGCTTTCAATGAACAAGGCGTGTCCCTCTCCTCTTCTGACTCTTGCTCATTTGAAGAGCTTCAGAGAAGGGAGTTCTGAAAACAGGCACTCACTCTGCCATCTTTCTGGAAACCCCTTCAGCTGCTTTAAATATGTAGGGAACACCTGCTATTCCTCCCCCCTTTCTTTCTTCCACCGGATCTTTACTGTGTGTGGCACACACACTAGGTGGCAGACATGGAACGAAGTTCTTCCTCTGAGCTCCATGGAGGAAACCTAGGGGGTAGGAGGAGGTGACCTGACTAAGGTCACGCAGACACTGAACAGCAGCCCTGGGACCAGGCTGAGACTCGGACTCCTGGTTTGGGTCCTCTTTCTCTGTGCTACTCCCCGAGTGGGCAGGAGGGCTGTGGCAGAGACGAGGCCCTGGGTCAGGCCGGGCAGCCCGGGGTGCTGGTTGCCTGCCAGCCTTGGTGCAGAGGCTGATCTGGGGCTCTCCCAGTGGCTCTCCTCGGCCGGCGAGCAGGAAGCTCCAAATCCTGGGCTGCAGCCCAGAGGGACAGGAAAAGGCCTTCTCTATGCTCTGATTGTCCCCATGACCGTCCAGGAACAAAGCGGGGCCTCCCGCTGCCTCCTGCCACCAGCCTCCGCCCAGCTGTTCTGGCCGCGCAACCCCATCTCTTCGGCCTGTCTGCGCGAACACTGGGTGTTTGTCAGCCTTCAGAATCACAGCTGTGTGCCCGGGGCCCTCTCAGCCCCCGGCTCCAGGCCGAGTAGGGCAGGCCAAGAGAGCCACAGGCCCTCCTGCAAATCCCTGACCATCCCCTGGTGACGCCAAATCCCCGGTCCGCAACATTGAACTATTATGTAGCCTAAGGCCCCACTGGGGAGGTTTACAGCCTTTCCTGAGCTGATCAAGTAAGTGCAATTAGAGATAACATTCAATGTGTGCACTTTCTGGGTGTGCGGAGGAAAGAACTTCCGGCTAAAGGTTAAGGCAGGTCATTTACTAGACCTTACCGAGGTTCAGTGTCATCATCTGCCACACGGGAACAGCGCCAACTCATCACAAGAGCTAAGGTCTGCTGAGGGCTTCTCTGTGTCAGGCAGTGTCCTACCCACCATGTGTCTCACCCATGCAGTCCTCATGACGGCCCACCCGGCCCGCTCCCTGCCCTCAGGAAGGCACCAGGAGACAACGGGCAGGGAAGTGCCAGACAGGGTATGATGAGGCCCCACAACAGCAGTGGGCACCGGGATGACTGAGTGCTTCACACAGGGCCACGTCACACGTTCAGCACGCCCATTCATCCAATGCACGGTTCTGGAGCAGCCACTACGTCCCAGCCACTGTGCACAACCCACAGAATCCCTCTCCTCCCGGAGCTTACGTTTTAGTACATTTAGCAAAGCCTCAAAGACAGCAGATGATGCTGTTAGTCAACCCCACTTTTCCCTCATCTTCAGTAACTGGTGCAGGCAGAGGAGACGAGCCAAGGCGGGTGCCTGTCATTCTCCGGAGTTTGAATGGACTGGCTCTGCTCTGCCCCTCAGTGACAAGGGCAGCTCCTGAGTGGCCCTTCCCAGCCCTGTGAGAGAGAGAAGTTTACGTCTCTATCAGAGTGGTCCAGATAACCAGTGCGGTGCAGGAGACCCCGCAGGCCCCAGGGGTGGAGTCCCAGACACCATGAGCCCACCCTGGGCCAGCCCACCACAGTCCTCTGGCTGCAGAGGGTCCCTGCTGAGAGTACCTGAAATGACAGTGAGTCTCTGAAAGTCCAGCTGGGATGCTCCAGTCCCCAGCTACAGGCTTAGCCTTGCCCTGGGCTCAGGCATCCAATCACACTGCTGGGGGGGTGGGGGGTGGCAGCCTCATAGCTGGTCCTGCCCTGACACTGGATCTCAGTTCTAGAGACTGGGCTCTTGTTTCATTCATTCATTCACTCGTACAAGAAATGTCGATTGAACAGGAGCAGACTATGAGCCAGCCACCGTCTTAGGGGCTGGGTATACCCCAGGGAGTAGAGTACAACAGGCCAAGTCCCTGCCCTCATAGAGCTTATTTTCTAGTGGGGGAGACAAATTAATATATCATATGTCAGCTGGCGGTAAGTGGTAAGAAGAAAAATACAACAGAGCAAGGGGATGGAATATGATGGGAGGTACTATGTTAAATAGGGTGGGAAGGAAGACCTCTGGGGGAAGGAGACATCAAAGCAGACATAGGAAGGGTGAGAGAGAGCAAGCCAGGTATATATCTGGGGGAAGAGCATCACAGGCAGAGAGAATAGCATATACATACGGTCCTGATGCAGGAGTATGCTTTGCCTGTTTGAGGAATGGTGAGGAGGCCAGTGTGGCTGGAGCAGCGAGCCCAGGATCTCTGAGGCCTGGGCCTCTGACCCTGCTTCAGGCTCTGCATCCCCAGATGATGCCCTCCTGGATCACTTTGGTCACAGCCCAGACCCCGCTACCTCGCTTGCTTTCCTCCCACCCCCACCTGCGGGGGCCTTCCCAGAGGGCATGGGCTGCCTGGGTACAGCTGTCTGTTGACCATGTCCCCACGCTCTCCCGGTGCCAACGAGAGGTGGCTGCAGCGTATTGGCTGGGGTGCCGGCTTTGGAGTCAGATGGCCTGGATTTGATTTGAATCTCAGCTCTGCCATTTCCTCCCCGGGGAAGTCTGGGCCAATTGCCCTTGGTGACTTAGTGTCTTCAACTGGAAAATGGGGACCCAGGAGCTGTTGTGAGAGCAAATGAGCACATGCAAAGTGCATATGGAACAATGCTCAGCAAATATTAGTGGAAAAGATTAAGGTAACGGAAGTGCTTTCTCCTACCCCTCTGACCAGGTGAAGGCAGCCAGTAACAGTGCTTGCTGCATGGGCAGAGAAGGAAAAGGCCAGGCTTTGGGGTCAGAGAGGTGCGGATCTGAGCCCAGCTTGGGCTCTCAGGCAAATGGCTTCACCTCTAAATCTCATTTTCCCCCTCCTTGATATGGAGATAGTGGTCTGTGTATATACAGGGTTTGGAAAAGAGTAAATAAAATGGTATAACAGGTCCAGAGGCTGGCTCAGGATAAGCAGTTTCCGTGATGGGTAGAACCAGCCTCATGATGGAGCTAGTGATGAGGTTTCAGATGGATGATCAGGACTGAGAGAACCAGACTAGAGAGACAAAAAACCCAAAGCAGAGGCCCAGCGTCTCAAAGGAGGCGCCGAGGATGGTGCGACCAGCTGACACTTGGCAGAGAGGCCAACCGCACCGCGGAGAGAGCTGAGGCTGTCACAGGACGTGGAGTGGCGCGTGAGTGGATGGGGCCAGGCCAGGTCACCATCTGCCCAGTGGAGGCATGTGCCAAAGGGAGTACCAGGTACCGAAGTTCTGTGACTGACTCTGGGGCTGTTCTGTATCTGTCTTAAAGTGCCCATGGTCAGAGGCCACCTCCTCATCCTCCAGATCAGAGCAGGCCCCTCTAACACCCCTGCAGGAAGCTCTGGGGGAAGGACAGGGAGAGACCTTCCTCCTGCACAGAGCTCAAACTAGGGCAGGGAGTAGAAACAGATGCAGAAAGAGACCGAGGTGCCACGGACCCCAGGGAGATCGACCTGACTCTGTCTGGGGCTCAGGAGTCTGAGCTGCCCATCCCAGATCAGCAACCCATTCTGCAAACATGCATCTGGGGGCTTCTCAGGGGCAGGGAGGAGCTCTGCGTTAAGCCAGGCAAGGAAGGAGCGTGGGGCTAATTCTTGAGACAGAAACAGGAGCACTCTCCCCAGAGACTCCCCAAGACAAGTGTCTGCAAAAGAAAAGTATGCTGGCTGGCTTAGCTCCATCGACATTTGCATGAAGGGCAAGAATAACAAAAACCAAGAATTTTAATTACAAGTTCTTGCTTCCCCATTGTTCGTAATGCCTCTGGATCTCCCAGTGGTGACTGACAATAAAAATCTCTTAAAACAGAAGGGTTATGTAGCGGGTGGAGAAATTTCACTGGGCTTTCTAGCCGACCTGAGGAAGGAGGGAAAGTGGCTATGTGCAGTTGAGTAGATAGGCACCTCTCTGAGCTTCTCTGGGTTTTCTGAAAAATCAGAACCAGACCTTGGACCACTGGACCAGACCATGCCTCAGGGCCCTGACACCTGGTGAGTTGATACAACAAGGCTGGGAAGATTATCCTCACGATGATGTATGATGCTGTCCGAGTCAGAAACCTCAGTCACTCCCCACTCCTCCTTCCTGCTCATTCCACGCTAAAACCTAAATGCCATTTCTTAATGATCTCCTTACCCAGCTCAATAAATAGTTGCTGAAACGAAATGAACCCACCAAATCCAATGGCTCCTGGTTCTGTCTATCCTGTCTCCTAAAGAGCTCTCGAAACTGCTGCATCTTTTCCACTCAACTGTCTCCGTTCAACACCCTTGTTTCTCACTAGACGACGGCAGCAATTTCCTCTCCAGCCTCCAAGTTCTTGCCTTCAGCTGGCCACTGTCTTCCTCACTCTCAGGCCATCCTCCACACAGCCACAGGGCGAACCCTTCCCTCTGGTAAGGACTCCTTAAAACCCTCAGTGTTTTCTCAGGGTCAACGCGATAGAGAAAGGGGCGCTAACCCCAACGGTGGGCCCACCTCCCCAATCTCCACTTCTCCCCAAGACGCCTCCTCAATGGAACATTATTCAGCCTTAAAATGGAAGGAAATTCTGACACATGCTACAACATGGATGAACCTTGAGGAGATCATACTAAGTGAAATACGCCGGTCACAAAAGGACAAACACTATATGATTCCACTCATGTGAAACACTTAAAGTAGTTAACTTCAGAGACAGAAAGTAGAATGGTGGCTGCCTGGGGCCTGGGAGAGAGCGCAGGAAGAGTTCTTGTTTAATGGGTACAGAGTTTCAGTTTTGGAAGATGAAAAAAATGTCCTGGAGATGGATGGTGGTGTGGCTGCACAACTATGTGAATGTAGTCAACGCCACTGAAGTGGACACTTAAAAGTGGTTAAAACGGTAAATTTTAGGTTGTTTATATTTTACCACGCACAAACAAAAAGCAGTATGAGAACAGAGAAGAGTTTAATGATTATTTATTGAGTGAATGGATGAAGGAATGAGTAGTTTAGCAAGGGAAATCACTGGAGGCTTGGAAGGAATCTAGGAGATTATACAATCAGGTCAGAACTGAAAAGCCTGGAGGATGAGGTGGACAAGGATGGCCACCCCCTCCATCACTGTCACTCCTAGCAAAAGGCCTTCACAACGTGCCCAGGGCCATAGTTTTCAAACTCAGACCTCCCAACAAAGTGGAATCTTTGGGGCTACAGCTGAATCTGAATCAGCGTTTGTCCTCAGGGGCCCTGCCACGTGCTCCCTGGAACCAGGTATAGAATAACTCCCCGGACAGAGTCACAGGAGGGGAAGTTAAGCCCTTCGGCGGAAGCTGCCACCGCTGAGTTTTTGTCAGACGTGGGTGTTGGGGTCAGGAAGAGCGGTAAGGAGCCAGAGGAGGCAGGCTGGCAGAAAGGATTTACTCCACACTCATTCCCTGAGTGAGCCACACGCTTTGGAAGGATCACATTAAGAGATGAATCACACGCTGACTCAAACAGAGGGGGTTGCAGGGCTGTAAATCAGAGGAACGGCTTTTATTCGGCAGAATGCTACGGTAAATAACATCTCCCTGTGCCACTTAACAAAAGGCGAGTGGGGAGGAGGGGGGCTGGGTGAAGGATGCAGGAGGGGCTCGAGGAGCCCTATGGAGGGGTGGGGGCAGGGCACTTGCAGGACACTCTCTCCAGTCACTAGGATACTCTGTTCTTCAATGCAAAAGAGAAAGGACCATCTTTCCTCCAAACTTCCTAAGGGCGCTGGGTCATGAGAATAACGAGGCCCGTCGGACATGGAGGAGATCTTCAAGGTCATCCACTTCACCATGTTTTACAAGTATAGCAGGCTGCCTTGCTAGAGACAACATTTATGAGTGTTCTTCAGAATTCAGGGGCCAGAAAATCACCCAGGGCCCACTGAGGGCAGAGCTCCCTTAGAAACAGGGGGAAGGAAAAGGCCCCCAGAATTGATGAAGGTCTCTGTCCTTGCAATGGTCAGTCAGGGCAAGTGGCCATGGCCAGAATCATGGAGGAAGCTCTTCCCCAAAGAGACATAGTCGGACAAGTAGCCTACTATCTGGGGAAGGATATAGAATCGGATCCCCTGGGCTTCCAGCTTAAAACGAAAAAACTGCCTGGCTTTGCAGGGACCATGCAGAAGGAGGATTGAGATGCTGGGTTTGCAGAGGGCCAGAGAGACTCGTGACCCCATCAGGCCAAGTTGCTCCGGGCAAACTACAGCCTGTACTGTGCTCCCAGCGAGCATCCTTCCCTGGAGAAGCCCAGGACCTGCCTCCCTGTCTTCCCACCTGCTCGACCTGCTATGGGGGAAGGTGGGCTCCAGGCTCTAGGGCTGCCCCAAACGGAAGCCACCAGCCACCGGTAGCTATTGAAATGTGGCTGGTCCACCTTGAGATTTGCTGTCAGGGTGAAATACACACTGGATTTTAAAGACATAATTTTAAAGAAAATATCAAATACATTATTAATTTTTTATATTGATTACATGTTGAAAGATAACATTTTGGATATGTTATATTAAAGAAAATGTATTAAAATTTATGTCAACTTTTTCTTTTTACTCTTTTTTTAAGGTGGCCACCAGAAAATTTTAAAGATATGTGTGATTCACATTTGTGGCTCGCATCTCACCTCCATCAGACAGTGCTGCTTGGAGGACACTTGGTCTCGGAACAGGGAGAGGATTGCTGCGGATTTACTGCTCTCATGCTGAGGTGGGTAGTTCTCGTGCACTCTGGGAAGTTCTAGGGTACAGTAGCAACACCCCAAACTGAGAGGGGCTAGATCAGGCCAGCTGGTTATATAAGCAATGGGACAGCGAGCCGAGTATTTCCATGACTTACTCAAGCAAATGAATAAGATCTTGGCTTAGGATCAAGCCTCATAAATTCTAGTGTAATCTTCTCACCGTCATATCCCCGTTTACACAGAAACTACTCTTTTGAAATTATTAGTCATTTTAGTGAGGGTGCCACAAAACAGGGTCCTGGTTAGAGCGTAAGTTTTTACAATTTTTTTTTCTGGCAAATAACTCAATAATGTGTATCAAAACCCTGTAGTCCAAAGAAAACTGGACCTTAACACCTGATTCAGCATGGTGATACATCTGAAAGAAATACAAATGGAGTTCCCCCAAGTTTTGAGAAATACTATTAATTCTTGACTGAGGTCTCCCAGGAAGGTAGAAAAGGGAAATTACGCGGCACAGGTGAGAGCCAGGCTTCCTAACCATCCTTGGCCATCCTTCTCCCTTCTACAAGTAACACTCCTCGGGGTAGCTGCTCAGAGCTCTCTCTTCCGCCTTCTCGGATCTGCCCTGACTCCTTTATTCCGTCCCCTGCTCCTCTCTGGCCAAGCTCTTCTCAGCCATCTTCCCTGGGGGATCTTTCTCTTCTTGCCATAGCTCCAGGCCCCTGTGCATAAGGATCGGTGCGGCTTCCTTCACTCTCAGTTCTCGTCCCTGTCCATCATCTGGTCAGCCCAAGAGGCCCTGAAACTGACTGAGTGGTGGGCAAGGAATAGGGGCCGGGGGTCCACACTCAGGACTTTACATACTGGGAGCAAGTAATGCCACTCCTGGGAATCTAGAATAGATCGGTAGAGTAACAGAGCAAAAATGTACGCACAAAAATGTTATAAAATCATAGTATTGTTTATAACAGCAAAACATTGGAAACAACCTAACATCCAACAACTCTATAAAATGGAACCTTGGGAAGACAAGAAAACTTTTGTTCTTAAAAATATTTATTAGTGTGGGAAATTGCCCATGATAACATTAAATGAGACCCAAAAAACCAAACAAACAGAATATAAAGCTGTCTACAAACTATGATACCAATTTCACTTCAATTCATATGCGGACATAGAAAAATACTTCTCTGGTGTCCCTGCTCTAGGCTTTTTGCAGCCTCCTGGGATCTGTAAGAACCCAGGAGAAGGTAATTGAAAAGCAGAAAGTTAAGTGACTTTTTCAAGTGGGGTATCGAGGTGCTACCTCCTTCTCTTCAGTCTGTGATGAGCAGAGGAGGTGACATGGAGTGCTCACACCCAGCCCAGGCGGCAAGTCCCCAGCGGCTCCCACCAGCCTCCAGGACGAGCAAGGAGAGCACTGGCCCCACACCAAAAGACATCTCCTCTGCCACATGTGCCAGAGATTCAACACCCAGAACAGGGTGGGCATCAAGACCCGGCTTTGCAAATGGGAGCATTCCTTGCAAGGAGACACACAGCAGAAGGAGACCTTGCTTGGAAGGCAGGTGACCTGGGATCAAGGGCAGGCTCAGGTACCAGATGTGGGCTCAGGCGAGTGCTTGACTCGCTAAGCCCCAAGTGTTTATCTGTGAAATTAGCTTACTAACACCTACCTCACAAGAGTGCTGGGAGATGCAGTGAGAAGAAGAGAGAGCAGGTGAGAAGCTGCAGAGGGTGCAGGCTCCAGGCCAGGCTTCTGGGCGTGAATCCTGGCTCCTCATCTAGGAAACAGGGGTAGTTACGGGACTTGCATCTAATCTACAGGTTTGTTGAGAGGATTGAAGTCGTCGATACAAGTAAAATATGTGAAAAAGGCCTGGCATACACTAGGTACTGAGTAAACGTGGGCCTCCTATCTCCCTGTTATCTTTCTGGAGGACCCTTCTCATCTTACTGCATCCACCGCTCAGGGCCTGCCCCAGCCTTGAGGCTGCTCATTTAATCCTCATCAGTTCCGATTTTACTTTTCTCAGTCCACTTCCGGCTGCCTCCTGGTACTCTAAACCAGGAGTCTGCAAATGGGAGCTTACAGACTGAATCCACCTTGCTGCCTGCTTTTGTAAATAAAGTTTTATTGGAACCCAGCAGCACATTCAGTTCTGTGGGGTCATGGCTGCTTTGGCATTACAATGGTGGAGCTGAGCAGCTGTGACAGAAACCATATATCCCACAAAACTGAAACTATTTACTATCTGGCCTCTTACAGGAAAAGCTCACTGACCAACATCCTCCAATAAAAATATAATATGAGTGATTTTTGTAGTTTTCTAGTAGCCACATTAGAAAAGGAAGAAGAAACAAAGTGAAATTAATTTTAGTAATGTATTTCATTTAATATATTTCATTCAAGATATCCAAAATACTATCATTTCATTAAATAATAAATAGAAAACAAAATATTAATGAGGTACCAGAAACATCGCTCGCGTCTGACACATGCACAGCAGTACTACAGCTGTGTCTTAGGGGAGGCAAAGCTTAAAGCCAACTGTGGTACTTGCAAAACAGTGAAGCATGTTTCATGGAAAAATGTTTCAAGCTGCTTTCATTTTTAAATTTACATTTAAACAAAAGTTAAAAATCCAGTTCCCCAGTTGCACCACTTACATTTCAAGTGACTCCTATATGGGACAGCGCAGACCTGGAAAATAACCCCGCTTCCTGCTTATACACATGCCCCTGCCCACACACACACACACACACACACACACACACACAGCAGACCACCTCGTATGTGGCTCCACTCATACGTAAAGTGATTTTCAAGCTGGGAGAGAAGAATTTTTGGGGAGGAGCTGGGCAGAGGTAGTGAGAGACATAAGTAAGAATGGGGCAGATGTCCTTAGGTCCCCCGGCCAGTCTGAGCCTCTGTGGACAAAGAGGTCAGAGGCAACAGCCCAAGGAACTCTGCAGAGGGATTTCACATGATTTGGGGCCCAAGCAAAGCTGCTTTGGGGCTCAGGTGACAAAATGCCACCCTATCTCTACCCCATCTCCCATCTCTGCGCAGAGTCCAGATTGCTGTGTGCCTGAGGACTGGAGGCCTTGGGACCCTCCAGACAGAGCCCCCTGGCTAGGTGTGGCTACCACCTGACAGGTGGAGGCGGGAACAAAGCTTCTGCAAGCAGCTTGAAGGGTAGCAAGCACGCACAACTGGGAGCCAGAGCAGGAAGGGAGGGAGTGAACAGACGCTCAGGGTGACCACCACTTACGGGCGGGGCTATATGGGAGACCCCTTGGAGGACTCCTCAAAATTACTAGGTGACTGTTTGGGCTGCATCCAGATGAGCAAAGACCCAGAGAGGCAAAGTGGCCACCCAAGGCCACCCAGCCAGCAACCCCTAGCAGAAGGTCAGGAGCCAGGGCCCACTGGGGATGAGGGAGAGAGGCCTGAGCAGGAGGAAGTGGCCGGGCAACTCCCCTTCTCCATGGGACCAAAGCAGTGGATCCCGCTGCTGGGATGCGCTCTGGGGCCAAGCCAAGTCTACTTGTTACAGAGACGCACAGGTGAGTCACCAGGCACTCTGCTAGCAAAGGTGTCCTGGGATGTGGTTCAGGTAGCCAGTGCCCTGGACACAAAGGTTTCTCGATATTGTATCTCATCCAGGGGAGTGAAATTCGAAGAAAGTTGGCAATAGTGTAAATCATTCCATAAGAAATAAATGCCTAATGGAATAAGGAAAACTCCAAATAAATGTCTATAAACTTGCCCACGGAAAGGAGGGCACGTGAGCCAGCTGCTCCTTTCTCCTCCATCTCAACTGGCTGGGCAGCTGAGCATGGAAGAAGCTGAGCCTTCTTTCCACGGAAGGAGAACCCCACCCCACCCCCTGCCTATCTCCATGTCTCTTTGTGTGAGGGGCCCCTCCCAGCTCCCTGCTCCCCACCCCTCGTGGTACCCAGGGAGTCAGCACCACCCTCAGGCTCCTCACTTGCTCCTGGTGGCTGCAGCAGGTGCCCTCCTCGGGTGCCACTGCCTTCGCTGGACCGCGGTCGTGGAGGCCAGCTCACATTGCTACACCCGCAGCAGCGGAATCAATCTAGAACCGCGGCGTCTCAGACACAGCCAGGACTGTCCTTCTGCGTCCCAAAGCGGGGAGCAGGCACTCCGGTGGACTGTACGATGCCTTCGGATGGATCTAGTTGCGTGATCTTGGGCATGTTACATAACTGCTCTGTGCCTCAGTTTCCCCATATGTAAAATGAGGATAATACAGTACCTACCTCATAAAGTTATCACAAAGAAGAAATGAGTTCCCACAAGTACAATGCTTAGGAAAGTGCTCAATTCAACATTTGTTAGCTATCGTTATTATTGTTCTGAAGACAAACTTGGACGTTTTATTTCATAGTTAATGAGTTTATTTTAATGTGACTTAGAGAAAATCAAATCAAATCAAGCCCATGATTTTATAGATCTTATTGTTTAGGTCAAAGCTGAGTAAAAAAAAAAAATCAATCAATGTAAATATATTTAAAGAATTTAAATAAATGATAGTACGGGGATAGGCTAGTGTGGCACGAATTGTGAAGATGGGACACACAGACTATTCAAGAGATATTGATCCAGTCTTAACTCTCTAGTTCGCTGGGGAGGAAACTCTAAACACGAAGTAAGGGGCTGGGACCTTAGCCATAGTGTAGTCGCCCGCTGGGCCTGGACCAGACCATTGGTCTCCCAACCCGCAGCCCACGCCCTGTCTTCCTGTCATGCTGCCTCAGTAAGAGACTCATTAGGACTTAATTTGAATAAGTACATATAAAGAAGTTTATGAACAAGTGGCTTGTCACCAGATAGGATCGCACATGACACTCGAGTCAAATCTCATGTCATGTAAAACAAGATAATCTCAGGGAGAAAAGGTCACCAGTCTATGAAACAGGGTCAAGGGTCAGGTGTTGTTTTCTGACTGGTCAGAGGTGACTGGTGGAACTGGCCTCTCTGGATCTGCCACGTCTAGCTGTGTGATGGTGGACATGTTGCTTAACCTCTCTGTGCTTCCATTTTCAGATCTGCAAAATGAGACAAGAGGTGGTAAGGTCAGGACATAGAAGGTGCCTGGTAAAAGTGAGTTTCCTTTTCTCCTTCCTCCAAAAGCAAGAGCAGGCAACCCTGCAGAAGACACGCACCCACTGGCCATGGGAGAATCCGTAGGCAGGAAACCCGACGACAAAGCCTTCAGCGGCTCCCTGTTTCTTACCACAGCGAGTCTGGGGGCCTTGACACCATGGCCCACAAAGAAGACACACCCATTCTGACACCAGACATTCTGTCCCGACACCAGTGTTCAGACTCATTTTCCAAAACCCACATCTGATTAACTCAGTCCCTGAAATTCTCTCCAAGGTCCACCCTTTCCTGTAGAATAAGGTCCAGCTCCAGACTGCTGTCTTCACGGTCCTCATGGTCCAGCCCCATCCTCCCTCCCAGGACTCATCCGACCCCTCCCCATCACGCAGACATGGATACGTGTACACATGCGCAACACACACGCATACACACATGCACAGTCGGATCCACTCACTGTTCCTCCAGCAGCCCACGCCCCCTTCCTCCCTGCACACCTCTGTGCCTGCTGCTGCTTTTTCCAGAAGCCCCGATTCCCTTTCTTTGATGGGCAAATTCCTTCTGACCTTTTAACACCTTGCTGCAATGAGACATTTTGTTTTGCCAATTCCTCCTCCCTTCATTTTTTGCAGCTAGGTGAGTAAGCCCTGGCCAATAAGATGTAGGTGCAAATCATTGGGTGGAACTACCAGGAAGGCTCTCTGGAAGGAATACAGATGACACGGGGTCCTTCTGCCTTTCTCTTATTCCTTTATGTAAAATTGACGTGATGGCTGGCACTCTAGTAGCCATCTTGTAACATGAGGTGACCTTCATGATGGAAGCCATGCTCTGTGGATGGAGGGACCAAAGGAGAGAAGGAGCTTGGAATATTGCTTATATTGTGGAATCACCATATACCAAGCCTAGGCTGCCTACTTTTGGCTCTTTTATAAGAAAATAAAATAAACCCTGATGTGTTTAAGCCACTGTTATTTTAGCATGTTGTTGTTATTGTTATATGCAGAAAATTGAATCACATCCAATACAACAGACATATCAGCCATTTCCTGAGTTGGCTTCTACTCATCTCTCCAGATATACATTTTCCCTCCCCACTCCCAAAACCCAGGCTCCAACCCTACTTAGTTATCTTTAGTTTCCTCAAGCATCCTGCTTTTCTCAGACAACATGCCCTCTGCCCTCTTCTCAATGTCCCTCCTCGGACTGCCTGGGAACACCTTCTCAGCTTTCCAGACTCAGCTCAAGGGACACCTCCATGAGACCTTTCCAGACACACTCTCCACACCCTCACCAGGCAGAAGTGGCCACTCCTCCTGTCCTGTGTGCCCCAAAAATCCCCCATGGCACCCCCACCACGTCATCACTTACTGGTCCATCTGCATCCTCCCCTGTCCTGGGTTGCTTGAGGCAGGAGCCACGCCATTCATCTTTGTCTCCGATATTTAGCCCAGGACCTGGCAACACTGGGCATAAATAGTTGTTCAGGGAATACGCCCCTTCGACAGGGCTTCATCTGCTTTGGCCTGGGAGTCTGGCCCCGGGGCAGGGCAGTGTCCTTGGAGGACGATGGGGGCTCCCGCAGGGCAGCAGGGTCGGCTCTGGGGCACATTGTACCCTCAAAGGCCCTAGGAATGTCTGTTGAGTGGATGAATGAATGTATAACCCAATCTCCCTTCCAGCTTCCCTGGGGCCACAGAAACCTCCTCTAGGGCTCTGACTTTTGCCCGCTGTGGCCCTGCCTGTTGGCATCTGCCCCTCCCCAGGTCCCTCCTCCTGGCCTGGAGCAAACACTCCCGCCCCAAGGCAGGGGCTCAACAAGTGAAGGGGAAAAGACAACACGCAAATGCTGCCCTGAAGCCTGCCCTCCCGGAGCCACGGACTCCAAGGAGCCTGGAAGCAGCTGCTGCCGGGAGCCGAGCGCGCCAGAGATGCAGCCGCCTTGCAGAAGCCGTCCTGGCCGGGCCCTCCCTCCCTCCACCACAACTCTGACTTAAAGGACACCTTTCCACCTTCTGTGAAATTCAAATCGCCACCATGGCAGTTCCCCTGGTGCTTGATCGCATACGCTGAAGATATCTGGCCAGAAAACAGAGACAAGCAGGATTCCTACCAGAACTGCAGGAGGAAGGGCAAAGTCCCCTAAAGGAGCTGCATCTGCAGGCATTTCCTGCCTCCCCAGAGCCCTGCAGAGATAGAAGTTGTGTCCTCGAAGGACAGGGAGATCAACAGCCATCAGAGGAGAAGGTTCGGGGCACCTGGATCCCATTCTTGCAGGCATGGGTGACCACCTTATGGCAGGACGGCTGGACCATCCCCCACAAGGCGAGTGATCAGTGGGAACCAGAGGGAGGAGGACTTCAGTTCAGCCTGAGGAAGAACTTCCCAAGCATCAGAACTGGCCCACGTGGGAGTGCACTGCCCTGGGAGGCTTCCGCCCTGTGTGCTGTGAATCCCGTGGGCACACCCAGAATCACATGCCACCAGAGACCTCGGGTTCTGGGAACTTGGGGCCTAACACCTTCTGGGGCTTTCCAGGACATCCACGCAGTCTGTTCCCAGGAATGCCAGTTGCTCCTGACTAGCTCTCTGGACCTCCTCTGCCTCATCAGGGGGGCTCCCCATCTGCAGAGTGACCCTACTAGTGGCTTGAGCCCGGAGCTCTGACTGCTCTAGAGGCTCTCCTCTTAATCTGGCCACTCCTCTGGTCCTTCGCTTCTCTGCCCACTGGTTGGGGTTCAGTGTCCCGTGACTGGTGCCTGTGGGTTGTGCACAGAAGGGCAGAGGAGCTGTCTCCTGGAGAGGCCAGTAGAGCAGGTGGGAAGACAGTGTGCGTGGAGGGAGGGCCAGGGCCGCGCATTTCCCACCCAGTTGCAAGCAGTCATTCATCCACAAGATATATATTGAACACCTTTTATGTGCTAGGCACTATTCTGGGCATAAAGCGATGAAAAAAGATTAACATGATCAAACAAATCAAGGGAAAACTGAGTTTACAAGTAGACAGGTTTCAGTCCTGCAGGACACAGAACCTTCACTATGCTAACAGGCCGTGTGACTCCTCAAAACGGGGCTTAGCACACAGGCCCTCTGAGCAAGAAATAACAGTGTAGGAAATTGTGAAACTACAGAAAAGCACAAAGAAGAAAGTAAAAATCACTGGTAATCCGACCACTCGGAATTTACTCTTATAAACATTTTGGTGTTTGTCCTTTAAATGTTTTTATATGCATGAATATGCTTTCTCCCTAAATTTGTATCATTCTGTGTATGCCCGTCCTTCTCATTTATTATATCATAAATATCTTTCCATTTGTTAAACAGTTTTCTACAATACCATTTTTTTTTGCTACAAGGTGTGTTGCTGTGTATGTATGTACCAGAACTTGTAGAACCAATGCCACATTCTTGTATGTTTGGATTGTTTCCAGTCTTTCACTGTCGCAAACAATGATGCGAAGAGCATCCTTCTAGATAATGCTTATCTGCGTGAGTGATTCTTTAAGTACTGTGAATTCCTGAAAGGGGAACTTACTTACCGGTGAAAATGCACAACTATTTGATACATACTGCATACCGCTCTTGGGATATCTGTAACAATTTGTACTCTTTCTTTAAAAAATTGAGCTTTCACTGACTTAACATTGTTAGTTTCAGGTGTACAACATAATGATTAAATATTTGTATATATTGCAAAATGATTACCACAAAAGTCTAGTTAACACCATCACCAGATATAGTTACAAAAATTTTTTTATAGTAACGAGAACTTCCAAGATCCACTCTCCTAGTTACTTTCAAATGTGCAATACAGTATTATTAACTATAGTCACCATGCTGTAATTATATTTCCATGACTTATTCGTTTTACTACTGGAAATTTGCACCTTTTGACTCCCTTCGCCCATTTCACCCACTCCCTATGCCCCCTCTCAAGCAACCACAATCTGTTCTCTATATCCATGAAATCACTTTTTTTGTTTGCTTTGTTCTTTTTTTTTTACGGTACTGCATGTAAGTGAGATCATACAGTATTTATCTTTTTCTGTCTGACATTTCACTTAGGATATGCCCTCAAGGTCCATCCATGTTGTCACAAATGGCAAGATTTCATTCTTTTTTATAGCTGAATAATATTCCATTGTGTGTGTATAAATATATATATAATACACATAATGTGTAAAAGATACATAATACACATTATGTGTAACATATATATCTATAAATATAAATATATACCCCACATTTTCTTTATCCATTCATCCATTGAGGGACATTTAGGTTGTTTCGACATCTTGGCTGTTGTAAATAATACTGCAATGAACACAGGGGTGCAGATAGCTTTTCAAATTAGTGTCTTCATTCTCTTTGGATAAATACCCAGAAGTGGAATTACTGGATCACATGGTAGTTCTATTTTTAATTTTTTGAGGAGCCTCCATACTGTTCTTCCTAGTTGTTGCCCCATTTACATTCCCACCAACAGTGAACAAAAGTTCCCTTTTCTCCACATCCTGGCCAACAATTGTTAATTCTTGTCTTTTCGATAATAGCCATTCTAACAGATGAGAGGCGTTATCTCATGGTTTTGATGTGCATTTCCCTGATGATTAGTGGCGCTGAGCATCTTTTCACGTACCTGTTGGACATCTGTTTGTCTTCTTTGGAAAAATGTCTGTTCAGATCCTCTGTCCAGGTTTTAATCTGATTATTTGGTTTTTTTTGCTGTTGAGTTGTATGAGTTCTTTATATATTTTAGATATTAACCCATTATCAGATGTACGATTTGCAAATATCTTCTCTCATTCAGTAGGCTGCCTTTTCGTTTTGTTGATGGTTTCCTTTGCTGTGCAGAAGCTGTTTAGTTTGATATAGTCCCACTTGTTTATTTTTGCTTACGTTGCCTTTGCTTTTAGTGTCAAATCCAAAAAGTCATTGCCAAAACCTATGACTAGGAGGTTACCACCTATGTTTTCTTCTAGGAGTTTAAGGTTTCAGGTCTTACATTCAAGTCCTTAATCTATTGTGAGTTAATTTTTGTGTATGGTGTAAGATAGTGGTCCAGTTTCATTCTTTTGCATGTGGCTGTCAAGTTTTCCCAACAACACTTATTGAAGTGACTGTCCCTTCCCCCTTGTATATTCTTGGTTCCTTTGTTGTAAACTAAGTGACCATATGAGTGTGGGTTTCTTTCTGGGCTCTCTATTCTGTTCCATCGATCTATGTGTCTGTTTTGATGTCAATACCACACTGCTTCGATTACTATAGCTTTGTAATATAGTCTGAAATCAGGAAGTATGATGTTTCCAGCTTTTCCTTCTTTCTCAGGATTGCTTTGGCTATTTGGAGTCTTTTGCGGCTCCATGCAAATTTTAGGATTGTTTGTTCTGTTTCTGTGAAAAATGCCATTGGAATTTTGATAGAGATTGCATTGAATCTGTAGATTGCTTTGAGTAGTAAGGACATTTTAACAACATTCGTTCTTCCAATCCATGAGCATGGAATACTTTTCCATTTATTTGTGTCTTCAATTCCTTTTATTAATGTCTTATAGTTTTCAGTGTACAGATCTTTCACTTCCTTGGTTAAATTTATTCCTAGGTATTTTTTCTTTTGGATGCGATTACAAATGGGATTGTTTCTTAATTTCCTTTTCTGATAGTTCATTATTAGTGTACAGAAACCAAACAGAGTTTTGTATAGTTATTTTGTATCCTGCAACTTTACTGAATTTGTTTATTAGTTCAAATAGGTTTTTGGTGGAGTCTTTAGAGTTTTCTATATATAATATCATATCATCTGCAAGTAGTGACAATTTTACTTCTTTCTCTCCAATTTGGATCTCTTTTATTTCTTTTTCTTGCCTAATTCCTGTGGCTAGAATTTCCAATAGCATGTTGAATAAAAGTGGTGAGAGTAGGCATCCTTATCTTCTTCCTGATCTTGGAGGAAAAGCTTTCAGCTTTTCACCATTCAGTGTGATGTTGGCTGTGTCACAATTTGTACTCCTATACGCGGTCATTTAGAGTGCCCAGGACCCCACACCCTATACAACACTATGAGTGTTAGGACTTATAACAACAAGTTTGCCAATTTGACAGGTAAAAATAGCATCTCATTATTGTGACCTGCTTTTTAAATTATTAGGCAAACTGAACTTTTTCCGTGTTTACAGGGCTTTTGTATTTCTTTTGTGCATTGCCTATTTAAGCAGGGGAGAATTTTCAAAAACTTATTTTGAAATAACCTTAGATTTACAGAAAAATTGCAAAGACAGTACAGAGAGTTCCCACACACCCCTCACCCAGCTTGCATTAACGTTAACATCTTCCACAACCATCGTATGTTTGTCAAAACGGAAAAGCTAACATTCGCACAATCCCACAAACTCAACTCCAGACTTCGTCTGGATTTCACCGGTTTCCACTAATGTCCTTTTTCTGTTCTGGTATCTAATCCAGGATCCTACATTGCATTTAGTTGCCATGTCGACTTACTCACCTCTGATCTGTGACAGTTTTTCAGTCTTTCCCTGTTTTTCATGACCATGGTATCTTTGAAGAGTACTGGCCCAGTATTTTGTAGAATGTCCCTCAGTCTGGGTTTGCCTGATGTATTCTCATGATTGGACTTGGGTTGTAAGTTTTGGGGAAGAACAGCACAGAGGTGAAGTGTCCTTCTCCTCACATCATTTCCGGGGTCACATGATATCAACCTGACTTAGAACTGAAGATGTTAACCTTGACCACTTGGTTAAGGCAGTGTCTGCCACGCTTATCAACCGTGAAGTCACTATTTTCCCTCTCCCTACTCCATTCTTTGGAAATGAGGCACTAAGTCTACCCCACCTTCAAGAGGAGAGGAACTCAGCTCCATCTGCTGGAAGGGGAGTAGTATATATCAACTGGAATTCTTCTGCAAAGAAGATCTGTACCTTCTACCCTATTTATTTTTTACTCAATTATTTATTTGTAATAAATGTACTCATGGATTCTTTGGCTTCTAATTCAATACCATCCTTATTTTTTAATCATGCTTCATTACTTTGCTGTTCCAATTGTTCCAGCTTTGGCCATTGAGCGTCTTTCTAATTGCCCCTTGTGTCCTTTAGGCACACCCTTATCTTTTGCTTGGTTTTGTTTTTGTTTTTAAGCACTTCCTTACTTTCTGGAACTATGAGATGTTTCAGGCTCATTTTGTATTTTCCCTGCCCAGCCCCCAAATCAGCCGCTTCTCCAGGAAGCTCTGATTCCTTTTATTGGAGGATGGTATTTGGAAACTAAAACCTGGCACTGGCTATGCTCATTTCTACTGGAGTGCCACTGCTAGTGGGCAGAGCTAGGAAATACGTGTGTATCCTGATCCATACATAAACACACGTCTGTATTTATTTCTGTATCTATCGATCTATTCCTACATTAGAAATACATCCCCGTCCTGCCGCTAAAACTTTGCCTCCTGACAGGTTCTTTTCCTAGAAAATTAAATTAGATGATGCATTCTGTGATACACAGAAAGCACTCAGTGTTGGTTGAGTGACTGCATGAAGAGGGGAGTCCAGCACATGCTGTGGGCCCTCTCTAGTTCAAACCCACACTCCACAGCTTACTAGCTTGGGCAGGTGATTTGTGTGCATCAGATCTCAGCATTTTTTACTTTCTCCTTGCTACTTTTCTGTATATTCCAAATTTTCTAAAATAAACGTGTTGTTTTGTAATTAATAGAAGAAAACAATTGGTTTTTAAAAAAACAGGATATACTATTCTCTTCTCTAAAATTAATACTAATAAGTACTTCCTAGGCTGGCACTGAGGACCAGTGTGCTCACGTGGATGAAAACACATGCAAGCTACAAGTTCCTGGAATAAAGTAGGTGCTTAACAGGTGTTGGCTTCCAGCTTCTCTCCGATCCTTCCAGAAACTACACTGTGAAACTAATGAAAAATAAGTTTTCCTCTCCCTTTTTCTTCTGGTGTGAGAAGGAATGGCCTTGGCCAAAAAAATCACCATCAAATGAGCCCCTTTCCTTGTCACCTGGAGCCCTCCCTACCGGGACTCCTCCTGTGGGGAGGTCTCTCTGCAGGAATATTCTTGCATCACATGGAACACCCACTACGAAAGCCCACACCCGTGCACATGCCTCCCAGCCCAGATGAGGCCCGGGCTAAGGCTCCAGGTTCCCCTGCTCGTTTTTAACCAGGGCCCGGCCACGGCCAGTCCCCCGAGCCCTCACAGTCTGCGCTGGAAGCCCAGTCTCGGGGGCCACGGCTTCATGGCGAGCAAAGCTAAGCACGCAGTCTCCAGGCTACAAGTCCCCATCTCAGCAGCCCTGACTTAAATTCTGTCTTTCTACCCAAGCGAATTCCTCTGGGAAAGTTTTCCCTTCCCTTCTTCCAGGAGGAGGAAGGAAAGAGGATTTTTAAATTATATACTTCTTTTCATTTAAAAACATTGAAGAGGCGGCGGGCCTGGTGGCATAGTGGTTAAGTTTGCAAACACTCTGCCTCGGCGACCCAGGGTTCAGTGGTTCAGACCTCGGGTGCAGACCTACACACTGCTCACTGAGTCATGCTGAGACTGCGTCCCACATACAAAATAGAGGAAGACTGGCATAGATGTTAGCTCAGTGACAGTCTTCCTCACCAAAAAAAAAACAAATGAGAGAGAGAGAGAACCAGGAAGGAGGAGGGAAATATTTTGCACTTCTAGAACCAAGATTGCAGAGATGTTTAACCATGGGAGCAAAAGTCACAAGTCTGGGAAAACTTCTGTTTTCAGCAAAAGCCGAAGGGAACTGAGGGCCTGTCATGAAAACAAGTCTGGAAATACTGAGGGTTTTTTTTTTTTTTTAAATTAGCATTTTGTCAGATAGTTCACTTTCCATGTGAGCTACATTCCTTTCTAGTGGATTTCCACCCCAGCCCCCTCTTCGGCCCACATCCTTTTCAAAAGAATTAAAGTGCTTTACTTTTGTAACATCCTGTAGGGCTGGGTTACCTCTGCTCTGGGGTTGGTATGAAGAAATTCCTCCGTTTCTAGTCCACGGACAGAGAGCACTTAGCATCTCTCGCCTGGAGCGCTACATCAGCCTTTCAACTGGTCCCCTCCCTTGTTTTCTCTACTGCAGGACTTCTCAGAGCCTTTAATATCCTGATGATCTTCCAAAATGGAAATACATAATAATATACATATTTCCCAAACTTATGTGGTCCTGGAATCCTTTATTCAAGGACATCTCTTAACATCTCTTAGGACTCTAAAGTTCTAGGAACTCAGTTTGGAAACCCCTGGCCTACAAGATACAACCCAGCTCCTCAGATGCACTCCAGGCCTTCCATTGTCTGGTGTCTGCCTCCCTTTCCAGGTTCACTTTCTGCCTCCCTCCTATACTTCTCCTGCCACTCACACTTGGACTGCCTCCTGGGTCCCTAAACAAGACTGCCTTAGGTCAAGTTTCAGTGCCTTTGCATATCCTATTCCCTCAGTTTGGATTGCTTTTCCTGACTTGTCCTTCAAGGTCAACACTGCCAGCTCTGTGAACTGTCCCCAGCCCCCTCAGGCTAACACAGACACACCAGCCTCCATGCTCCTGCAGCACTTGGCCCACACCCTCTTAGCACTTCCCAGGACTATAAATGCATGTTTCTAGCCCACCAGCTCTTTGTTTTGGCTCTTGCTCTCTCCTGGACGAATTCTTTAGCCTCTTGGCAATTCCATGAGACTCCATATCCCTTTAATACATGTCCTCTTTTACTAATAGTTAGCAAGGATTAGTTTCTGTTGCTTGTGATCAAAAAACACTAAACTTCTACACCCAAGGAAAAGAGTAAAACAACTATGTCCAAGAAACACACGTTGAAAATGACAAAAAAGCAGGTGTTTTCGGAGGGGGATTAATGCTCACAGGACTCCAGGAAAAAAAATCAGCATGATCTGAGTGGCACCGAGGAGCTGCACGCCATCGGGACTAGGATCCTGGGAAGGCCGTGTGCGCAGGCAGGGGCTGTGTGCCCATAACATGTTGCTCACGTTCCTCAAGAAGGTGGCCCACATTCCTTAGAAGCAGCCATTAGCTGCACTCTGCAAACAGCCTTTTCCAGAGCTTTGGGGTGGGCAGGGACCAGAGCCTCAGTTCCCGCAGTTCTTGACCATGCCACGTTCAGAAGGCTTCCTCAGAAGCCATTTCACAAAGGTTTCCAAAAGGAGGATTTTATCTTTCAAAGCAAAAAAAGGAGGTGTAGTGGATCATTCTAAATAGCCCCAGATCCCTTGCAATATGACTTTGCTACTCCTTTGGCAGGGCTGGGGTCTATTTCCCCTCCCCTTGAAGCCAGCTCGTCTTGATTTTTGCTTCAGCTCCAAGAATGTGGCAGAAGTGACACTGAGCCAGTCCTGACCTAAGCCTTAAGAGACCTAGCAGCTTCGCTTCGACACTCTTGGAACCCTGAGACCACCACGCTGTGAAGAAGCCGGGTCTGAGCTCTGGAGGATGAGAGGCCACGTGGAGGAAAACCACCAGCACCAAGACCCTAGCACGTGAGTGAGGCTCGCGGACCGCCCAGCCCAGCCCAGCCCAGCCCAGCCCAGCCGCCAGCAGAATGCAGCTGGGGGAGCGAGCCCAGCCCAGGCCAGCAGAGAACGGCCCAGCCAGAAGTGTGAGATATAATAAATCACTGTTTTTGTTTTTTTTTTCCCTTGCTTTTTGTTTTTCCCTCCCCAAATCTCCCCAGTACATAGTTGTATATTTTAGTTGTGGGTCCTTCTAGTTGTGGCATGTGGAACGCCGCCTCAACATGGCCTAACGAGCAGTGCCATGTCTGTGCCCAGGATCCGAACCCTGGGCCACCAAAGTGGAGCGCACGAACTTAACCCCTCGGCCAAGGGGCCACCGCAATAAATCACTGTTTTAAGATACTGAGTTTGAGGTAGTTTTTTAGGCAGCAATAGATAGCAAAAACAGACGGGAAGGCTCAGAATGAAGGAGGGAGCTAAATGTGGCCAGCTATGGGGGATCAGATGCAAAAGCTAGACAGGAGCCCCTTTCAAAAGATTCACAAAGTATCGAGGTATTAGGAACCCCAGTGACAAGATGCCTCCTCTACAGTGATGATAGGCCCAGGGGTGGGAGGATGGGCATGAGTTGGGGTGTGCCCTTCCCTGCCTCTCCCATAATGTTCCAGCCAGGGCCCGCCCTGAGATGACGGGACGGAGGGCATTAGCTACCTACCTAACTTCCCATTTCCCCTTCTTCTACATTATCAGACCCTGACCCATGATGTGGGGGCAACAAACTATAACTAAGGAATCTTCACATTCAAGGAGGCACAATTACCACACGGAGCTAAATAAAGTCGCAAAGAACTTGCAAGCAGGTGAGTTGGAGGCAGGTCAGAAGAGAGACAGTATAAGAGAAGGCTGAGGGCTCGGAACAAGTCAAGGATGCAAGGCTTTTTGGCAGAGGGCCACCTGATCTAAGCCTCAAAGGAAGGGAGGTCCTCACCCAAAAGAGACAGGCAGAGGATATTATCCAAGGCAGAGGGACCGGGATGGAGGTAGCAAAGTACAGACACTGTCAGACAGCAAAGCCCACCTTCCCTTCCCCACCAGGTAATTCTTCCCTCAAGCTGTTCTCCCATGAGACCTCTCCTCTCCTCCCCAAGGTCCCTCGAGGCATGTCATTTAGGCTGACGGGTTTTCTTATCCCTCCACCCCACCCTGTGCCCATCTCTGGGCTGGATTAATCTGGAAAGCTAATCATTTGAGAAGAGCCACTGAGACCTGAGAAGGCCCCCAGGTAATGGTCCAGCCTTGGGAAGGTAAGGACTCTGGCAAAAAATAAGTGAGAACTTTTCTCATCTGTTTGAGAAAACAGATTTCAGTTCTCCTTGCAATAATGCCCCCAGGGGTCCAGGAGCAGGCTGAAAACCACCAATAAAGGTACTAACCAGCCAATAAATCAGACCTGCACGTTTAGAAGGACCTTCATTGTTTTAACCCCAGAAGACAGTGAGGGAGTCTCGGGGTCTGGAACGGCATGTGAAGGAGTGAGGGGAAGGGGTGGGGTGAGGCAGAGCCCTCTGACCCAGAGGTCCAGCTGGGACATCACTATTCAGCTGCTCCGGGAGGCAACATCTGCCAGTATAAACCCCACAGCTGGCTGGGCTGGCCTTGCCTGGTGAGGAGTTCCAAGTCTGTCCCATGCCCAACTGGGATCATTTCCCTGCCAGTTTAGAAAGCATCTAAGGCCTTTTGGAAAACCAGTAGACTAGAAACCCTGAATTAACCCAGAAATTAAACTTTCTGATTCTGCTGTTAACTAGCTGTGTGAGTTTCTGCCAGCTGTTTTTTGCCTCTCTAAGTTTTAATAAAAAGGTAGTGGTGGGTGAGGATGGAGAGGAATGTTGAACTTGCTCTCCAAGGCATCGTCAACGTGCCAACTCCTGAGTAAAGGACTCTAGTCGACTGAATGTTTCTGAACCTCAGGCTCCTTATCGGTAAAATGGGAATACTATGTAACAATTAAACGAGATAGGAGATGTGAAAATGACACCCTTGGAACAAGTACCAATTAACGTTCATTTTCCTCTCTTCTTCCCTTATCCTTCCAATGATAGATGGCTCTTCCTTCCTAGTCCCGCCCTCATGCTCTTACCAAGTCTCTAATTTGACCCTTGAGTGTGAAATGTCCCCTCTTTGTGAAATGCAGCTAGTCTTCCCAGAGCGGGCACTGCAGAACCAAGTGGTGACTTCAAATACCCGGGTGTCCTGGGCCAGGGCTGGCAGGGCGCCCTGCTCCTTGCCCCTGTGATCTTGGGTTCCTCTTTGGCCCCTGCACAGAAGGGAACTGGCTTGAGACAGAACGACGGGCCTCAGCGGGTGAGGCCACCTCCCTTCAGGCCAGGCACAGACAGTGACAACCACCCATTTTGCAACAAACAGGAAACCAGTTTACCAGCCTCAAAAATAGCACAGACAAAAACCCCAAAATACGAGGCTCTGACAGTGGGGCAGCTCAGCTTTCTCACCTCGCTTCCTGACAGCCGGCAGACTATGTGTTTTGTTTTGTTTTGTTTTTTCATATGAGAAAATGTCTTGCAATGCCTTTATAAAGCTGCCCAGCCTCTGGGGGCCATGGCCAGGAGGCAGCCCAGCCAATCAGGCTTCCAGCACTCCTGAGGACCTGCCTTCTCAGTCTCCAACCCAGCTACAAATGTCCAACCACAAGGGCCACAGAAGCCCTGACCTCTGTCTTGTCCCAACTCTAAACAGGTCCCCCGACACCAGCAATGCCCTTCCTGTGGTCCCCCACCTCATGCAATACCATTCACACCCAGACTGCTTCCACAGGTACCCAGAGGCCCCAGTGGGTCACCCCACCCAAGAACCACGCTGATAATAGGCCTGCAGACATTCCCTGTACTGAACTCCTGACAAAGACTTAGAGCTGGGCTCACGCTGTTCCCTCTGGCAAAAACACTGTTCCCTGCCTGGCACACTATCCCTCAGAAGCATTCACACTGGAATGACATGATTATTGCAGTGATGTCACTAAGGACTATGTCACACAGAGTCCCCTTGTTGAGGGGTCATGGGGAAAACGTTTCTCAGTTCTTAGCCCCGGCATCATGTGTGCACATCCTGGGTACCTGATTTGTTTTCCTTCCATGGACACGATGATTAAGAACTGCCAAACTGATCATGTTCCCTTTTTGTTTTCATTGCTAAGAAGCTTAGTGCCAAATATGTTAATCACCTCCAGGGGTTTTATGTCCTCACCTGCTGCATGGCTTTATTTTCATTTCTTCCCCTTATTTTCCCTGTGCCTTATTTCCTCTCTTCCTTTACTTTACCTTCATGCAGAACGTCTGTAAACCATTTCAAATCTTTATTTGGAAGAAGGTAGGGTATACATAAATAATTGAGCAAACAGCTCCTACTCACTCTGCAAAACCCACTCTCCACGTCCCCACCTCTGATTTCTCCCTAACCACTCCATGAAGGAGGGTCCCCTCCATGGTGGCCCCAAAGCCCCTGTGTATACTTTCCTGGATTAGAACTCCGCCCCTCCACCCAGTTCTGTACTTTATCTGTTTTCACCATCAGATGAGAGGGTTCTTGGGCAAAACTTGGCGCCCTCCCTTGGCCAAGATTTGTCCCCAGTGCTTCCCAGGTATCAGCTTGTTTAACCCTCAAGACAAACCTGCCAGATAAGGATGACTGCGCCCATCTTACAGCTGATGAAACTGAGGCTCAGCAACATTCGATGCTTACACAAGGTCACATACTTTTGAGCAGCAGAACTGGCATGAAACCCTGGTGTCCTAACCCACTCTTGGGCTCATTTCTCTAAAGTGACCCAATGTATGAAAAAGAGCTTTTATGTGAAGAAAGTTAAGAGAGAGAGAGAAGGAGAAAGAAATGAGATATCCTTAGATTATTAAGTAATTTACCATGGTCGTCAAACTCAACCATACCACTTGAAGCATTTAAAATATGGTTTGATTTATAAAAATCTCTTCTCTACAACTGTCTAGAAAAATTTACACGCGTTGAACTGTGGTTCCCTCATGCTTACCTTCCAACAGGCTGGTTGGAGCAGACAGACTAGAGAATTTAACTAACCATGTGCTTGACTGCTTCAGAGCACCCAGCCTCACCGCCTCCCTCGCACACACACACAGTTTTAAATTCTGGGAAGTGGTTACAGCACAAAATGCAACCAGAAGACAAGAGCTAATTCTGTAAGAAGCTCCCAGAAGAAAGTGAGGCCAACTTTCCTGGAGAGCAAGCGCACATGAACCACAAGACCATTCCTTCCCCAGCCTGCAGCGTCCAGACAATTAAACTAAACGGAAGGATTCTGAATGTTAAAGTTCCAACTGGGGACCTGATGGGCCCGATGCCTTTACATTAAGACTCCCACTGGATATACACGGGTGCACTCCCATTCAGTGAGGGAGGCAGAGGACAGAGGACTGTCTGGGCCTGGGTCCAAATGACCTTGGGTGAGTCCGGGGACCATCCCTCTAAGCCTCAGTGTACCCTTGTGTAACTGGGGGATGATAACAGTGCCACCTCCTAGGGTTGTCGTGAGGATGCGCTGGCCCCGGGGGATATGTAAGCAAGAGCGGGATCCCCTTTCCAGACCTCGTGTTCCCTCATTCTCAAATGAGAGGAAGGGTGGGAGCTCAGGGAACAGGGTATAAGCTGTGGGGAGAAGGGAAGGAAAAGAGTTTCTGAGCCACCTCTTCTGCAAGAGCCTCTCCTGGTTCCAAGGGAGAGCATCCTTTCAGAGGGTCTGGCTGTTCCTCCCTTAGGCCACTCTATACCTTAGGTTCTGGGTGTATGTGCGTGTGCATGCGTGTGTGCATGGCTCTCCTCTGTAGAGCTGGAGCTCCGTGCACCCAGGTGCTTAATTCACCCCCATGTCCCCCCGTGTGTGGCACGTTGAGATCAGTATTTATTGGGGCACGTTGAGATCAGTACTTATTGAGTGAGCAAATGAGAGCAGCACCAGCCATCTCAGAGTGGTGAAAACAACAAGCCTGGCAGAGTCCAAAGACTTGGGCCCCTCATGACCATGGGATGGCTCCGAGGTCAGAGAGGCCCCGTGCGGAATTCCAGCTCAGCTGCCCATGAGCCCTGAGACCTGGGGAACTTACTGATTCTCTCTGCTCCTCCATTTTCTCATCTTACGTTGAGCATAGATCTCTGCCTGGTGGGCAAAGCACCCAGCCTAGTGTCTGGCACAAAGCAGGCACTCGACAAGTCTGGGCTACATCCCGTGGTCCCCGTCTCCACCTGCAGGACCCTGAGCCACACTGCTTTACCTCTTGTCTGGTCATCAGCCAGGAGGGAGAGCCAGGGGTGGCTGATGCCCCGTTCTAGATCCCCAGATTCGACATGGGAGTCTGGGCCTCAGGTATAGCTGTTAGCAGGACTCTCCATCACTCACCCTCCCTATCAGCCCCGCCAACCCCCCCCCCACCCCCCCACCGCCCCGCCGCCCCCCGCACATTGTCCTTCTGCCACTCTGGCTGCCAGAGTCACTTCTCTGAATACCAATCTAAGTATTTATCTAAGTTTCCCCTTGGATCCTCCCTCCAGCGGTCCAGGAGCCACTGGACGAACCCCATGGCACTTTCTGACTAGACCCTGCTTACCCCTCCAGCTGCTCCTTCCACAGGCCCAGCCCATCTGTCTTCCATCTCCCTGCCTTTGCCCGTGGTATCAGCCCCACTCCCTGGCACGCTTCTCCACACCACCTCCCTCAGGCTGCCTGGTGAACTACTGCTCATCATTCAAGATTCAGCTCCAACGGGCATCCTTCTGGAACCATCCCCCACATCCTTCTGAAGCCACATCCACTCCCTCCTCTGCCTCTTCCTCGAGTCTGTCTACAGCAGCACACGTCTGTCACTGGCAGCATGTGTTGCATTCATTATATGGGTGATGTGGATCTGCTCACCTGCCTCCCCCACTCCACTGAGCTTCCTCCAGGCAGAAACTCAGCCTTATTCTGATCTGGGTCCCCAGCTCCTAGCGCAAGCTTGGCACACAGCGATCTCCAAGATGTCAGTTCTCTCTGTCCTCTCTGCCAGATAAGGCCTCTGGAGCCTGCTCTCTGCCTCCCTTCCTGAAGGTTCCAGGACCTCGGGCTGCGCCCCTCTGTTCTCTGGGCCAACACCCTCACTATCCCACTGAGGATCCTCTTGGCCTAGACCAGCGGCGCTCCCCCAGAGCTGCCCCCCTTCACAGGTCCCCTCTTCTTGTCGACAGCCTTGGGTGCCATAACTTCAGGCCAGGGTTAGTGACCTGCCCACACAGGGGACCCAGATGATCCCGAGACCTCCTTGGCATTGTCCTTTGCATGCTCCCCTTGTCCTTGGTCACTCACCAAGAGAATGGCATGGTAGTTGACTGCTTTGGAGGCTCACAGACCGGGGAGTGATCCGCTATGCCACTCACATTCTTTCAGACAAATAGCTTCACCTCCGTGAGCTCTGTTTCCACACGTGCTAAATGGCTAAGAGCAGCGCCGGCCTCTGAGGGCTGTGGCGAGAATGTGAAGTGCTTATCCCACAACTGGCACATAGCCAGGGGCCAACGAGGGTGGCTTCTGTCACGGCACCATCACGAGTAACAGCTGAGTGGGGACACCTCAGTGCTTTCCTCGTAGAACTTCAGTGGGGGTGGGGGCTCGGCAGGGGCAGAGCGGGGCTGGCAGGACCGCTCAGGCCTGACTCACAGCCCTGAGGGCAGGGGCATCTCAGGACTCCAGTGGGGCAAGGGGTCCCATCTCAACGCCCTCCCCGCTTTTCCCAAGAAAGGTCAACCCGACAAGACTCAGACTGTGACACTCTCGCCACCCCCACCTTCACCCCACTCCCACCCACACACACCCGACACCTCTCAGGAGGACGGGATGAATCATCCCCAGGTCACTTGGTCACTGAGCTTAATTTCCTCCCGACTTATCCCACCCCCGGGTCCCCTCCCACTCTCAACCTCTGCCACTTTCCTGTGCTCTGATGTGGGAGGGATAGTGCCCATGGACATGTTTCAAAATTAAAAGTAGAGCACGGTTAGTTCTCCTGTGGTACAGCAGGGCCCAGCCAAACAGAGGGCACGGGCCGGGCCCCTAGAACCCTCTCCTATGCTCCTTTGGTCCCAGTTCACTCCCACCCCTCATCCTCATACCGAGGGCCCCCTCCCCGCTGTTTGACAGCCCCGCACTAGGGAATGAAGGTATGAAATGAGGACAGGGAGGGCGGGAAATACAGATAGACATTGACTCCCATCATGCATCAGGCCTCGTGGTGGATCCCAGGAACCAGAGGACAGGAGAGGGAGGGCGCATGGGACCGGCATGTTGGACCTCACTGGAGAGCCAGACTCATGCCAGGTCAGGGAGGCAGAAGTGAGGAGAGAGGGAGGGAGGGAAGAGTGTGACCTTCATAGGGACTCAATGGTGGGCCAGACACACAATCTGTACACAGCCCTGCCAGGCAGTGTGCCCATTTGTAAATACAAGAGAGGAGGGGACATGATTTCCCGAGTGTCTCACCTCTAGCAAGCGGGGAGCCAGAATGCACATCCCTGTCTGACTGCCTCCAGCTTGGCAGATGATGGAGGCACCCAGGAAACCAAATCACTGGGGCAGTGTGGACAGGGCTAAGACTGCCAGGTGAAAGATGCTCTGGGAGGTCCAGAGAAGGGCGATAGGCCCTGTGTGGGGAGGCCGAGGACCAGGAAGGATTTCACGATGGTCGCAATGTGTGGCCTGAGTCTTGAATGGTGTGTGCAAAGGACCAGGTCAGGAAGTCAAGGGGGCAAAGGGCAGGAGCAAAGGCACAGAGCTGTCCAGCAGGGGGGCGGAGGGCAGGAGTCAGGAGGCTGCAGCCAAGGCTGGAGTAGTGGAGGAGGCACCCAATGGTCTTTGCTGTTGTCCCTGATAACTCAGACCCCAGAAGCCATTCTATTTCCAGATAATTAGAGTCATAACCCATAATAACATCAAACACTTACACTATGTGCTAGACACTGTCCTAAGCATTTCATAACATTTCCACATCTAGTCTTCATGGCAACCCTAGGACATAAGTGCTATGATTACCTCCATTTTATAGATAGAGAGACTAGGCCCAAAGAGGTTACTTGTCCCAGGCACATATGACAGTAAGGAGCAGGGCTGGATGCAAACCTGGGCACGCTCCACCAACCAAGCTGCTTTGCCACCTCTGCAGACGGCACATGCCTTCCCTCTCCCTCCCAGGCCCATCTCTGCTCGTCTTACCCACCATACGGTGGCAGGCACCTCTCCAGCGGGGACTGCATCTTACCCTCCTCCCTCATGTCCCCCCCTGCACCTGGCCTTTGTAAAGGAACCTGACTGGCACATCAAGACCCAAAGATTTCAGTGGCAGAAAGCCCTTGTCGCTGTCCAGTTTGGGCCGGGAACTAGCAATTTGTTGACATAATCAGGCCGGTGCAGAAAGGTGTTGTCATGGTGGCAAGGCTTCTATTCCAGGCGGCCAGGCCATAATTAAATGTCCTGACCTGTACACCTCCAGTTACTGCACAAGAGCTGGTTTCCCGGGCCTGTTAACCGGCAATTATAGAACCTTCCACTGAAATTCCAGATCACTTAGTAAAGGTCACTTCCCTTATTTATTTTTCAGATTTGGGAGGAGAAGTGGGATGGAATTATTCCCCAAAGTACAAGTGACATCCATTATTTAAAATAGGTTTATTCAAATAGCCAATCAGGAGCAAGCGATGCAGTCCTCAGTCCTTATAAGTTGTTGTCATAACGGCTCCTGTTTATGGAGCACCTTCTATGTGCCAGGCACGACCACACGTGATTTGAACATGTTATATTTCTTATAATGACTTTGAGAGGTAGGTATTATTATTGCAATTTTACAGACAAATAAACTAAGGAACAGAAAAGTTAAGTAACGTTCCCAGGGTCACACAGTGCACCGGGGCATTTAGGATTCACAGCCTATTTTGCCTGCCTCCAAACACCAGGCTCTCCCCACTAACCTAAGTGGCCTCAAGCTAAGAAACCTGGCTTGGGGTTCAGAACAGGGCTGGCTATGTTCTGTGCAAGGAGTGCTAAGAAGTCCTAAGATAGTCCCTTTTCCTGGCCTATCCTTGAAGGCTCAGTTGAGGCATGGGTCTCTTCCAGCCTCTGGGGTGGTTACATTATGACGGAGGCAGCTTTGTATATTGACAAGAAAGACTTGGAGCAGCTTGAAGACAGTCAAATCTTGGAACAGAAATGGCTGGTGCCAGAGACAGTCCACAGACCACCACTGGCCCTACGATGCTCATGGCAGACATCACTAATCGATCATAACCCTCCTTCCCACTGAACCCAGTGCAGCCTCGGGCTCCTTCTCAACAAAGATGATTCCTCCAATAGACTGAACTGGCCCAGGAGATGAAGATTATCTTCTCTTTCTGTCTTTGACATATGATGACCATATTTCCTAAAAGCAAAATTCAGACATGGTTTGACTGAAGATTATTTTTTCTAGTTTATGAATGTAGTTATGTTTTAAAAAAGCATAAAATTAAATCACTTTCAGTTATGTATTTAACAAATCACTTTCCACGGACAGAATGAAAGTACCTGTAATCAGAATTCTCCTGAGAATCTAGGGCATACAATTGCAACAGTTGACCATGGGTGCACACCCCAGGCCTGCATAGAAAAGACACTCAATAAATACACGGGGACAAGTGAATGGGAGGAGAACAGAGACATAAGAAAAAGGGGAAGTGGAGGAGCCTTGAGGATAAAGTCTGTTGACATCACCATCTGAGTCCACACCTGGCTGGGGACTTTCCTGGACATATATGCTATTTTTTTAAAATGCTTTGTTCCAGAAGAGAAATGTCCAAACCATACGCCCATCTGATGGGAAAGAACAGTATATGCACACACACCAGATGCATGTGGGGGCATGTCCCCAAACTGCAGTCAGTCAGGTTTTATACCAAACTTAATCAGGCTCCACATTTCAATGCCCATCTCACCCTGTGTCTCACAGACAGTCACCCGGCCACCCACAACAGCTGGATGAATTGGGTGGTTGGAGAAATCCACATATCCATGAGGCTGAAATACCAGAACTGCTGCTGAGCTTGTCCCAGTTCTTTGATTCTGCCTTCAGGTGGCAACAACACTTTCAATTTCTTATCTCAAATAATTAAGTCCTACAAGAGAAATGCTACCAACCACCTTGAAGACAGCGAGCCTCCACAAACACCCTGGTGAGACAGCCTCCTAGTTGACTCTAGAATGGTGCAATGATCTCTCCTGGGTACCATGCAGGTACCCAAGAGACTGCATCCAGGGAGACGGAAGATACCCAAACTCCATCCTGGGCCCTTGCTCCCCATCTGCCACCACCCCGCCCCAGGGCCTCCACCGAAGAGAGGCACCAGCCTTCACTGTCGAGGCCCACAGCAGATGGGGGCTGGCACCTCGCTCATCCCAGCAGCAGGCTTCTGCGTCATGCTGAACTAGTTGCCTGCCTCAGCTATTTGGAACCCCCTTGGAGCTCTCCAAGGTACTGACCCTCATTCCTGGCCGGGCCCCTAAAAACAGTGCTGTGGTGAACAGTGCTTATTCAGGGTTTATGTACGCCACTACATTCTTTTAAAAATGAGTCAATTCAAAATAAATTTAGCTTCATTGTTGTACTATTTGTGTCTCCTATAAAATATATATATATATATATATTCTTCTCACGTTGAGAAGTAGCTTTCTAACTTTTTACCCCTCACTTATGATGTGGGTCTTTTTGAGAAGCCAGGAGGCCTATGCGGTATTCAGGGCATGGGTTTGCCTCAATGGCCCTGAAACTTTGATTTCACCAAGTTCTCACTCCCTTGGATCTCACCTGCTCCATATCTTGGCCTTGGGTACTTCCCAATCCCTCCCTGGCAACTCCAGACTCCTAGGATGCCCCCTTTTAGTGCTTAAAGGGCATTATGACTGTTTACTGATCTGTTTATCTTTCCTACTGGTCTCAGTCCTCCAATGACTGAATCCTTTTTTATACCTGCTGTAGGATGTGGTCCATGGGCTCCTTAGTTAGCGTTTATTGCCTAGTGGACAGAAATGAATAACCTCCTGGCTGTGACCCCATCTCTAAAACCCTTGGCTTGACCTGCTCTCCGTGGCCCACTCTGCCAGCCAGTCAGCTTGGCTCTCCTCCTGATGGTGGGGACAGTGGCCTGTGCTGGTCTCCTACTCAAAACAGACATTACTGGAAAGTTTGGGATCCATGTCTTCTGTTTATTTGCTTGTTTGTTTGCTGTATTTTCTAGAGCAAAAGAGTCTGGTGGTGACTCTGGGTTATCCTTGCCACTTCACCCCATAAAAATACAACAATAACAACGAATGGTTCTTTTGAACACTGTAAGCACTTTACATGCATTTGTCTATAAGACAAGTGCTGGCATTATCTGCCCCCCCTTTTTTACAGATAATGGAGCAGACATGGAGAGGTTATGTGACTCACCCAAGGTCACCCAGCCGGGCACGACGGACCCAGACCGTACACCCAGGCTAGGCCCCTCCAGAGACACTGCCCTTTATCCCTGTGTTACATTGCTTCCTGTTGAACTCAGTATCTTCGAGCTAGGGAGGTGGGAATGGCAAAACATCAGGAGAAGATAAGAAATAGGAAGGTGAGGCATAAAGTTAGGAAAAGGATGAATTCTTTTTTTTTAAGGTCATAATAAATTCCAAAAAGATTGGCAATAATCACAAAAACAGCATCTCTTGTAGTTGTAAAGACAAGCCCTATCTAACTCCCAAAGAGTCATATAATTTAGAGCTAGAAAAATTGCCTTATTTTAAAGATGAGCAAGCAGAGGCCAAGAGAAGCACCTAAGTGCCAAATGACGAAGAGGAATGCCCAGAGGCACCCGCTTCAGAAGACAGACAGAGACTCAATCAAATCTTTTTTATAAAGATAGAAAGTACCCCCAGGATGATATTTTAATAAACACAACAACCCAGGTCATTAAAGGATCTGCTGCCTTAAGACAGACACAGTAGTTCACAGCCGCGAGGGTATGCGAGGCTGCCCAATCACAGCCAGCTGTCCTCAAGGGGGAGCCAGAGTCAGCCCTTGACTCTAACTTAGGCTTTCTTCTCACAAACTTACACACAAGAAACACAAACAGAAAACTCTCTCTCCGCCTGAAACAGACAGATGTCTAATAGGATGGCACGGATTTGGCATAAAGAGAGGATAAGGCCAGCTGGGGAAATGTCAGAATTCTAGACACTGCTTGGCAGCTTTCGAACATCTCCTCTATAATAGCTGGGTCACATCTGTATTGTGTTCCCATCTGGACATGTCATTTTAAGAATGACAGTGACAAGTTTGTCCAGGGAAGGAAAAGTAGCAAATACCAAGACTACTGGGAGGACCTGCAGCTCCTGGGCCCAGAGAAGGTGAACCACCGGGCTAAGAACCCACTACTCAAGCAGTTGCTCCATCCGTGAGATGAGAAGTGTCCCCTCCCAGGGACAGAGGAGACAGTGCAGAGAAGGGTCTCTGCTTGACAGGTGGAGCCTGTTAGGATGGGCCAGGAAGCCAGTCCTCCTTGCAGCACTCGGAGCACAGTGGCTTTCTGGGCCTCAGCAAACCCAGCCGTGCCCCAGGAGCCTGTGCTCCAGGGGACCTCAGAGCCTCCTAGAGCAAGCAGGAGCCTCAGCTATCTCCAGGTCCCGGTCCAAAACCTTCATTTTAGAGATGAGGACTCTGGGGTACCAGATCCCACAGTCAGTAAGAAATAGAAGTGGGACTCAAATCCAGTCATCCAGACCCCGTCTAGCACTCTTAACATTTGGTCTGCAGCCTCCGCCAGCAGGGGCCGCCTCTATGGGTCAAAGACATCTCATCTTTCTGGTGACCTGGAAGCAGTACTGGCGTGGTAGCCTAAAATCAGTAACTCACACATCTGCCAGGCAATCATCACCAGCTGGTCCTCTTCCCAAACATGCTGCCAAGACTCAGTGGCATAAAGGGAGCCTGAGAGACCGAGCCCACATGCCCTCTTCCAGTTGTCTCTCTCTAGCCACTAAAAGAGGTGCTATTTCTCTCCCCAGGACCATGGTGAATAGAAATTGCTGTGGAAACCTCCTCTTTGCTGCTGACCATAGGGAATATATCTTGTAGGCCAAAAGGAGAAGCCTTAGAGTCACAGAGCCATCAAACAGAAAGGGCCAGCAGAAGTCACCAAGTGCCCTCTAACCCCATGCATGATGTCCAATAAGTAATTCTAACACATAAGAGGCCATTAAAATGGGGAAGCAGACACGATGCCACATAACACTCCCCTTTTAATTCCAGGTCACAGCAGCAGTGTCTAAACACTGGGTCTTTCCTAGCCAGCTTCCTCTCCCCCAAAAGAGGTGCAAATAGAAAGGACCACAACAGTGTTCATCTCACAGACTCAGCACAGCATCTCGTGGTGGAGGCAGGAGGTTCCTCCCCAACCATTCAGCCTGGGCCTCTCTGCTTAAGAGACATCTGGGGGTCCAGCGCCATCCTGCAGCTATCCACAACAGCCCCTCCAGACCCCCACACAGCCCATCCTCCAACGGCACAGGCTTCATTTCTTGACATTCTCGAGCTCGGGTGCTATTAGTTCTGCTGAGGGAAATCCTTACAAGATGCTAAATAGTGAGAGCCAAGAAGACAAGGACTTTTTTTGGCCATGGATAAAATTCAAGCCCCAATACTTCATGTCTGTAAGGCTTGCGGAAAGCTGGTTTCTGACCACAGAGGGTGGAGAACTGTGAGCGCCGCTCAGCCAGCACTCAGCAGACACTGATCTGGCGTGACCTCTGAAATGCACCACCAGGGCCAGAGCTGCCCAGAGAGCAGGGTCACATGATGACGATCCTGGCTCCCTCCCCATCCTGCACCAAGCCAATGTTTCATGTGCACTATATCCATCCCCTCAGTCAGTTCTCATAGCCACCATGGTGGTTAGTATGTTGCCATTTCACAGATGAGGAAATGGAGGCCCCAAAAAGTTAAGAGAAATGCCCAAAGTCATACAGCTAAGAAACAGCAAAGTAGAACTTGAGCTCAGGCCTTGCGTCTCCAGGGCCGGGGCCTCCTACCCCATTCCAGCCACAGAGCTTATGCAACCGGGTGAAGTACTTTACCAAACTCTATTTCACAATCAAGAATTGGCCTAAAATACACTAGGCTCCATCCCCAGTGCCTCCTACAGCACGCTAATCTTGTCATTATTACTCATTTATGATCATTCTTCGTGGTGCTCTCAACCAAAAGCCTTATTATGCATTAATATGTTTAAGTTCCACAAATATTTATGTTTCAATTCTACAGGTATTTACAGGTACCAAAGGAGTCAGCTTCCCTATTTTTAAATGGAGAGTTGCTTCTTCTTTCAGTAAATCCATTTATTCAATTGCCCATTGATTCAAGTGCGTTTATTGAGTGAATATAGGACATACACAGAACTGTTGTGGGTTCTGGGGGTGCAACGGCAATCAAGACAGATAAGGTCTCTCCCAAGATAAAACTTAACTTCCAGCAGAGGAGAAAGACAGTCAACAAGTAAACAATAAATAAGACAATTTCAGGTGATAGGTGCTATGAAGAAAATAAAACAGTTGACTAGGGGGCAACAAGAGGTGACAACTGAGCTGATAACTGGGAAGAAGTCAGCCATATAAAAATCAGGTGGAAGGGAGTTCTAGGCAGAAGGAACAGCCTGAGGTAGCAATGATCTTGAGCTGTGTTAACAGGACTTAAAGAGCTCAGGGAAAGCAGTGGAAGATGAGAGAGGTCGATTCACACAATGCCTCTTAGGCCAAGGGAAGAAGTTTGGATTGTATTCAAGTTACATGTAGAATGCGCCCTCAGAATTAAACAACTAAAATGTACACACACTCTGTTGGTATAACTAGCCACCTGTTGGTTCCTAGAGTGAGTACTCAAAGAATCGCCAAGTAGCCTAAACTAATCAAGGTGACCTTGGAGGCAGGGTCAGAATTAGTAAGAAGAAAGTGACAGACCCAGCATGTAAACCCAAGTCAGCCTGACTCCACAATCCTGAGTCTTTCTTCACTCCCACCTCTCAGGAGCTCCCATGTGAAGCCTAGACAGAGCAGACACAGAGATAAGAAAGAGGAACAATGAGTCCCAACACTTAACAGAAAGCATAGTCTTATGAGCAGTTCCCTTGTGCACATTGGGGTGGGTACATGGAAGGTAGCCACTGGAGTGGGCCACCCAAACCCGGTGAGACAAGAAGCCCAGCATTTCTCTTATTTCAGATCAAACCCAAAAGGCAAATTTTCAATCAAATAACAACTAATAGCCTCCATCTTTACAGCACTTCTTGGTGATACCAGATGTTTTCCCACGTGGCTCTCATGGTGAGAAAGATGGGGACAGAAACCTGCGTTCCTAAAGATGGCTGCTGGCTTCATCTTGCCATGCCTTTGCCCTCCACTAGCACTGCCCACCCATCCCTATCCTTCCACGTTTGGCTCAAGTATCAGCTCCTCAAAGAAGTCTTCCCTGACCATCTCCATCTCCTTTTAGGCCAAATTAATCACTTCTTCTAAGCACATCTTTTATCACACACATCACACTGGATGCATCCGATGGCTTACATGTCTGCCCCCACTAAACTGTGAGCAAATTGCAGGCAAGGATTCTGTCATTCACTGTCAAACTGCTGGTGCCCATCATAGCACTCAACAGAGCAGACTTTTACTGAATGCTTGTTGATGAATCCACCACGGCTGGGAAAGGTTTTCTTGCCAGTGCTGGTGAATGGCAAAGCTGAGACCCACATTCAGGCCTCAGAGCACATTTTCAGCCAGGAGGAATAGCCGTATAATAGCTAGGTCAGGACAAAGGGGATGGAGACACGAGAGGGACAATGGAGGGAAGTGATGCTGGAGAGAGGAGGCTGGATCAGAGGAGCTGCAAAGAAGCTCAACACAGCAGGGAGAAAAGGATGGGGCAGGATTTGGCAGAAAACAGGGCGGAAGTGAGTCAGAGGTGAATTACCTGAGGTCCCTTATGTGGGATGCTGGGGAATTGAGGCCACTGCCTGCTGGGATGTCAAGGCTGAGTAGGGGATGTGGGGAGACTGGAGAAGCTTTGCATATTCAACTTGGCTTGTCGGTGGGATCCCAGGTCGCCAAGAGGACCTGTGGTTCAATGCTCCATTTAGATGTATGCTTAGTGCCTGATAATTACAACCAGGAAGATGATGGTCACCCCATGTGAAGGCAAGAAAAGAGAAAGGAGCTCCTGAAAAGGCCTTTTAAAAATCACGAAACTTCATCTTTTAAGCATCAACATGGTGTCTGCAGCATTGGTAGGGTTCTTCTTTGGGTAGTTTCCGGGAATGCCCTACTACCTTTCTTTCCAAATATCCAAATGCTGCCTTGACCAAGTGGAGCATTGCCTTCTTTGGAAAAAGTAAAGGTGGTGGGGGATGCTATGGAAGGAGCAAGGACTCTGGAGGGAGATTGACCTGGGTTCCGATCCTGACTGTACCCTCTTGAGCTGAGCAACCATAGGCCAGCTCTACCATCCAAGGAAGGACCCCAGAGCAAAGTTACAGACACAAGAAGACTGGGAGGAGGTATCTGTGATGTCTAAACACCACAGATGGTCAATTTCCAGCATACATAAGGAGCTCCTGAGAACCAATCAGAAAAGGACAGGAAACTCAACAGAAAAATGACAAAGCATATGAAAGCAAAGGGAAATCCACAGAAGGGAAAAGCCAAACGGATAACGTGTATTAAGAGACCTCCAAACTTACTGGTAATTAGAAAAATGTCAAAATAAGCACAATGAGATACTATTAGACTCCCATTTGCAAATGCTGATAATACTGGTGTTGGTGAGTGTGTACGGAAACGGGATCTTCACGCCCTGTGGGGAGCGGTGCAAATGAGCGTGGCCATTCTGGAAAACAACCCGGCAGTATCTAGTTTAAATATGTGTTTATCTGCCTTGTGACTCAGAAAATTCACCTCCAGCTCCAAATCCCAGAGAAACGTTCACACGGTTCTGTAAGAGGTCATCGCTGAAGAAATTCACCAGTATTGTTTCCTGTGGCCAGGAATTGAAGGCAACCTAAGTGCCCGAGAGAGAGGAAAGGGTAAGGGGACATTATGGCTGGATTTGGTGCACCATCGAATACCATGCAGTCATTAGAAGCCACAAACTGGATGCACTGCAGCATGGAGATATCTTGACATGTGACGCCAAATGAAAATGAACAGTCAGTGGTAAATAACATGATTATTACCTTTCACAGGCAGATATAGGTGTTCCATCTAGCATACTAGCTGATGCACCGTGGGGACTTAACATAATATTGGTTCTTTTCCTTGTACCTTCCCAGCTCTGCCCCTTCCTTCCACATCCTCCCCTGACAATCCATCCACTTCCTCACAGGTGGAGTCTAGAGCACCAACACAGCTTCCCAGGGTCTCCAGAGTGGTTTAATGTCCCTGCCTGAAGGGGAGGGAGATGTGTTAAGTGATTCTGGGGCAAGCTTAAGTCGAGAGAAAAAAACTTTTTAAATCAGCGTCAATGAAACCTTGGCCTGAAATCTCAGCGCCTCAAGAAGGAGAGAGCGTGGAGCTGATGAGCCAGATGCTACTATTATCTCCATTTTACAGACGGAACCGAAGCACAGAGAGAATTTAAGTCACGTGCCCCAAGGCACTCTCTCATAAACTGTAGAACCCATCTCCAAGCTCAGGCTGTTTGAATCCAGAGCCCACACTCTTCTTGTTTGCACATTTTATGTTGCGCGTGTGTGATGAAATCTTCCAGACATACAGAAATGTACAGAGACTAATAAAAGGAATGCATTGTGCCTATCACCCAGCTCGGTCCAGTCCGTTGCCATTTAACCACAAAGCAGTTTCATTCTCAATAGTGTCTATTTGTTCCTCTTGTCTTTTTCGCTTGGTCTGTCTTGCTAAAGGATTCTTTATCTTTTGTTTTCTGATTTAGTTGATCTTTTCTATTGGTTCTTTATTTTCTATTTTATTAATTCAGTCTTTAACATTTCCTTTCTTCTATTTTCTTTGAGTTTACTCTTTTGTTCTTTTTCCTACTTTTGGACTCTGATTCTCCTTTTCAAATATAAATATTCAGAGCTTTACGTTTTCCTGTCAGAATTGGTTTTAGCCATTTTGGGCTAAATGTTTTGAAATGTAGCATTTTTATTATCATTCAATTCAAAAGTATAATTTCCATTAAGACTTCTTCTTTGATTCATTAATTATTTAGAAGATTTTTTAAAAATTTTAATGTATGGGAGGACTGGTTATCTTTCAATTAGTCATTTCCAATTTAGTTGTTTTGTGGTCAGATATATATATGATATTGTTTATTTCGGTGGGTAGAGGTATATATGATCTTGGTTACTTTTTCTTAGTCTATATTTGCTACATTATCAATTTTTACAAATGTTTATGTGTCCTTGAAAAGAGCATCTTCTCTTTAATTGTTAGAGGCAGGGTTTTGTATAAACGTTTTAGATCCAGGATCAACAAGTGTCCTATGACGGGCCAGATAGTAAATATTTTCAGCTTTGCAGAACCAGTCTGTCAAGCTATTCAACACTGCCATTGTAACACAAAAGCAGCCATAGTCAATACTAAATAAATGAATAAGGCTGTGTTCCAATAAAACTTTATTTACAGAAACAGGTAGTAGGTGGGAATTGACCGACAGGCCATAACTTGCTGATCTCTGTTTTAGATCAAGCTTGTCAAATGTGTTGTTAAAATATTCTGTATCCCTGATCATTTCTGGGGGGGGTCAATGTATCAGTTGTAGCGAGAGTTATGTTTAAATCTCCGTTTATAACAAGAGATTTGTCCATTTCTCCTTGCCTTTCTGCCAATTTTTGCTTTATGTATTTTAAAGTTCTGTTATTAGGTACAAAAAAGTTCAGAATTGTTATAGCTTCGTGAATCCTGTTTTTAAATACTTAATAACATTCTTCATTAACAGGTTGTTCTCTGATAATTTAGTTATATCAGCTTTCTTTGGTAGTATTTGTCTGGTAAATAGCTATCCATTAAAATTCAAATGTTTTAAATCTTTATTTTATACTTACTTGTCCCTGAATTTTCTGCTTTCTTTTAGGTAACAGACAATGCCATGGTCATTTTAAGTTATAACATAAAACATAAACTTTAAAACGTCTAATCTAGATATTAATTCATTAAAATGTTAGCTCTGAAAGAAAGTTTCTTTTTTGTTTTTTAAAGATTGGAATCTGAGCTAACAAATGTTGCCAATCTTCTTTTTTTTTTTCTGCTTTTTCTCCCCAAGTCCCCCCAGTACATAGTTGCATATTTTGGTTGCGGGTCCTTCTAGCTGTGGCATGTGGGATGCCGCCTCAGCATGGCCTGAGGAGCGGTGCCATATCGGCGCCCAGGATCCTAACTGGAGAAACCCTGGGCCTCCGAAGCGGAGCGCGCAAACTTAACCACTCAGCCAAGGGGCCGGCCTGAAAGAAAGTTTTTTGAGGAAGAATAGCCCTGAACTAACATCTGCTGCCAATCCTCCTCTTTTGCTGAGGAAGACTGGCCCTGAGCTAACATCTGTGCCCATCTTCCTCTACTTTATATGTGGGATGTCTGCCAAAGCATGGCATGCCAAGCGGTGCCATGTCCACACCCGGGGTCCAAACCAGTGAAGCCCAGGCCACCAAAGCAGAAGATGAAAACTTAACCACTGCACCACCAGGCTGGCCACAAAAGAAAGTTATTTTTATGTATTTCGTTCACTGTGAAATCCCACTGCCAGTGTGGACGAATGCCTGGCCAGAATAGGTACTCAATATACTTTTAACACAAGAATGAACACTTGAATCTCATTTCAAGGTAAGACATCTTCTGTGGCTGAATAGGCAGGTTGCAGGTGGTTTCTCTCCCCACTAACCAGGGTCTGTGACAGGTGGGAACTTGGTGTTAGGGAGCGGAGGTATGATGAGCTTCTTTTTCCTTTCCCTACTTTGCCCCCAGTTCATGCTTCAGGCCACTGAGGGGCTGGAGCCCAGAGGGGAGGAGAAGCAGGGGCAGTAAAGCTCTTACTTGGCTTCTGGCTGATCCCACAAGTTTTGCACTCTGGGCCAAGCAGAAGTTACAGCTGACTCCAGCTGGAGTTCCTCTGGCTGCAAGTCCCCAGAGGTGGAGGCTGCATCCCACCCCTCTGGCTGCCCCACCCCTCAGCCCCCGGTGCTGGTCCTGCAGAAGTCCAAATCACGAGGTCTCATCCTGTCTTCTCAGGTAGGTCCTAAATATTAAGGCTCCCATCTGACTCTCTCTGCATGACCTACCTCCTTTGCCCTGCTGAACTGGGAACATAGGGACTTCCCAAATGCGATCCTCTACTCGCTCTGCCTGCCAAAGGCCACTTTAGCTTCTCGGTCCCATGTCAAACATCAGAGCAGATGTCTCCCAACTGCAGGAGACAAAATGAGGCTCTCTGAGTAGTCTGGATGAAGTTTCCCCACCCCACCCCAGCACCATACAGACTTAAGTTGAACTGAGAGGTTAGGCACCCTCGCTTCTCCATCCTTAGGGAACTGGACCTAAGGGGCTCTCCAAGAGTCTCCTCACAAGACTCTCTCTTCAAAATCCTCACTCAGATCCCCTTTTACATACTGGATCTTGTTGATGGGTCTCAGAGTCATGGAACTGGGGGTCAAATATTTCCTTTGGAAATTCTGAATTTTAATCTAGCACCTCATTTTGAAAATGATAGCATATAATTACATCTCAGTGCCTCTCTCAAAACCTCCATTTAACATCCTGTTCGAGTTATACATCCTAATGCTTCTCATTCTTGTTTAAACTTAAATTTTTTAAGTGCATACAAAGTCTGAAGTTAGCTCTATTCTTCTGCTGAATATTACAGAACTTTAGAATGCTTAAAGCCTCACCAAAACTTTTCACCTTAAAATTATATTCTTCAATATTTCAGTTCTAGTTGGTTTTCATACCCTCAAATGTGTGATTATTCCTGATTTAAAAAGTGAATGCTTACTTATATTTTCTTTGCCCAATGTTATTCTCTCTTCCTCCCTTCTAGGTTCAACTTTCTTCTTCCTGAAGTTTATTCTGTAGCATGCCTTATTCTATCCTTATTCTTGAGTGATGGGCTAGCAAAGTATAATATTCTGTATTAGTTATTTTCCCTCAGAATTCCACGGGAGCAGTGGCATTAGGGTGTTGACTGTTTTTGTGGTATCTGTAATCTAATCAGTTTCCTTTTGTAAATAATTTGTTTCTCTCCAGTTATTTTGAGATCTCTCTTTGTCTTTGGTATTCTGCACTTTCACCAGAATATACATAGCATAGTTTCAGTTTCATTTATCCTGTGTGGGGACCATTGCGATTCCTTTATCTATAGATTAATGTCTTCATTTACTAAAAGCTCTCAGCCATTATTGATTTGTTTATTGCTTCTTTTCCATTCTCTCAAATCTCTCCTTTTGGAATTCTTCTTAGACATGCTCTGAAATTTCTCCTTTCTTTCATATTTTTCATATTTTCATCCCTCTGTGCTACATTTTTGATAATTTGGTAGTTTCTTCAGTTCTACCTTCTAGCTTGCTAATACATTTTTCTTCTGTGTCTTACCAGATGCTTAACCCATCTACTGATTTTTAAAATCAATAACTACACCCAGATGTAAAAGCACTGACTGAGCTTCTGGCATAGCTGAGAGAGTTCCCACTGGACCAACCCTGCTTCAGATAACAACTATATATTCACAACAACAATAACAAACAATGACCTGAAAGCATTGGAGAGTGAAAACCCAAAGTAGGCAGAATCTGGAGGAGAGCGGACACTTGGAAAAAGGAAGCTGCATGGGGTGAGATTCTCATTTTTGCAGCTTTTATACTAATGGCAGGCCACAGCACCTTAGGGGTGGCTAAAACTTCAATAGTGACAATAACAGGAAGTGAGGGGGAAATCTCAGAAAAGAGAGATCCAGAGATGTAGCCCCAAATTTTGTATAAAATTTCCACCCAAATCTCTCAATCTATGAACTACCCATGTGCAGACCAGACTCCAAGAAGTCTTGCTAAGGACAAAGAAATAGGCAGATATTTAAACTGTTACCTAAGAGACTGAGTTTTCAGCTTGGATCCAACCAAGGTAATTGCCAACTAAAACAAACAAGTAAAATTAACTCTTTGGAAGAATATAAAAGAATCCAGAGTCTCTACCACAAAACATTAACAATGTCCAGGATTCTTGAGACACTTGTCCAAAATTACTTGATGTATGAAGAAAGGAAAATGTGATCCATTTTCAAGATAAAAGACAATCAGAAGAGACCAACACCAAAATAACTCAGATATTAGAATTACCAGACAAGAATTTGAAAGCAGCTATTATAACTGCATTTGATGACATAAAAGAAAATACACTCACAATGAATGAGAAGATAGGAAACATCACAAGAGAAACAAGTACTACAAAAGAAAGACCAAGTGGAAATTTTAGAACTGTAAAACACAGTAACTTCAATAAAAATTCACTGGATAAGCTAGACAGCATAATGGAGATGACAGAAGAAAGAGACAGTGAACTCAAAGATAGATCAAGAGAAATTATTCAATATCAAGAACAGAGAGAGAATAGATTTTTTAAAAAAACAACAGTGAATTAATAAACAAATTCAGTAAAGTTGCAGGACACAAAATCAATATAAAAAATCAGTTGTGTTTCTATACACTAACGACAAACTATCAGAAAGCAAAATTAAGAAAACAATCCCATTTAGAACTGCATCAAAAAGAATAAAGTGGGGCTGGCCCCGTGGCCAAGTGGTGAAGTTCACGCACTCCACTTCAGCAGCCCAGGGTTTTACTGATTTGGATCCCGGGCACAGACCTAGCACCATTCATCAAGCCATGCTGAGGTGGTGTCCCACATAGCAGAACTAGAAGGACCTACAATGGAATATACAACTATGTACTGGAGAGATTTCAGGAGAAGAAGAAGGAAAAAAAAAAAAACGATTGGCAACAGACGTTAGCTCAGGGCTAATCTTTTAAAAAAAAAAAAAAGAACAAAGCACTTATGAATAAGTTTAATCAAGGAAGTGAAAGACTTGTACACTGAAAACTATAAGACAGTGATGAAAAAAATGGAATAAGACACAAATAAATGGAAAGATATTCTGTGCTTATGGATTAAAATAATTAATATTGTTAAAATTTCATACTACCCAAAGCAATTTACAGATTCAATGTAATCCCTATCAAAATTCCAATGGCATTTTTCATAGAAATAGAACAAACAGTCCTAAAATTTGTATGACCCCAAATAGCCAAAGCAATCTTGAGAAAGAAGAATAAACCTAGAGGCACCATACTTCCTGATTTCAAACTATATTACACTGCTATAATAATTAAAACAGTATAGTACTGACATAAAAACAGATCAATGGAACAGAACAGAGATCCCAAAAATAAACCCACACATATAAGGTCAATTAATTTATGACAAAGGAGCCAAGAATATACAAGGCAGAAAGGATAGTCTTTTCAATTAAATGGCATTGGAAAAAGTAGGAAGGGACATGCAAAAGAATGAACCTGGACCACAACCTTACACCATACACAAAAACCAATTCAAAACGGATTAAAGTCTTGAATGCAACACCTGAAATCATAAAACTCCTAAAAGAAAACATAGCGGGTAAACTCCTTGACGTTGGTCTCAGTAATGACGTTTTGGATTTGATACCAAAAGCAAAGGCAACAAAAGCAAGAATGAACAAGTGGGAGTGCGTCAAATTAAAAAGCTTTGCACAGCAAAGAAAACTGTCAACAAAATGAAAAGGCAACCTACAGAATGGGAGAAAATATTTGCAAGTCATATATATAATAAAAAACTCATATAACTCAATAGAAAAAAACCCAAACCAACTGATGAAAAAAATGGGCAGATGATCTGAATAGACATTTTTCCAAAGAAAACATACAGATAGATAGCCAACGGGTACATGAAAAAGTGCTCAACACCACTAGTCAGAGAAGTGCAAACCAAAACCACAATGAAGTATCATCTCATACCTGTCAGAATGGCCATTATTGAAAAGACATGAAATAACAAGTGTTGGCGAGGATGTGGAGAAAAGGTACCCTTGTGCACTCTTGGTGGGAATGTAAATTGGTGCAGTCACCGTGGAAAACAGCATGGAGGTTCCTCAAAAGATTAAAATAGAACTACCACATGATTCAGCAATTCCTCTTCTGGGTATTGATCCGAATAAAACAAAACCACCATCTTGAAAAGATAGGCTGCACAACGTTCACTGCAGCATTACTTACAACAGCCAAGAAATGGAAACAACTCAAGTGTTCACTAACAAACGAACAGATCAAAAAGAAGGAAATCCTTCCATTTGTGACAACGTGGATGGACAGTGAGGACATTCTGCTAAGTAAAATAGGTCAGACAGAGAAAGACAAATATCGTACAATCTCACTTATATGTAGAAACTAAAAAAAAAAAGGAAAACCGAACTCTGGATACAGAGAACAGTCTGGTGTTTGTCAGACGCAGGGCGGTGGGGGTGGATGAAATAGATGAAGGGGGTCAAGAGGTACAAACTCCCAATTATAAGACGAATAAGTCCTGGGGATGAAAGGTACAGCATAGTGACTATAGTTAACAATACTGTATTGCATATTTGAAAGTTGCTAAGAGAGTAAATCTTGAGAGTTTTCATCACAAGAAAAATAATTTGTCACTATGTGCGGTGATGGGAAGTTAACTAAACTTATTGTGGTGATCATTTCACAATATATACATATATCAAATCATTATGTGGTACGCCTAAAACTAATATAATGTTATATGTCAATTACATCTCAATTTTTAAAAAATCCACCCATAGTTAACCAAAAAATTAAATTTAAAAAAAAATAAAATAAATAGAACAAGATGACGAAGATGAAAAAGAAGAAGAGAGCCTTGGAATCTAGAGGGACAATATCAAAAGGTTTAGCATACATGTATTTGGAGTCCAGGAAAGATAGAAGAGAGAGAATGAAGAAATATTGGCTTAAAATTACCCAAATTTTGTAAAAAATATAAATTATAGATTTTGGAATCTCAGTGAGCTTCAGGTAGGTAAAACACGAAGAAAACCATGGCTAGTTATTGCATAGAACAACTGCTGAAAGATAGAAAACCTTGAAAGCAGCCAGAGAAATGATACATCTCCTACAGAGGATCAAATTTCAAGTAACTGTTCAATATACAAAATGGAACACAGCCAGAGGACAATGGAATGACACCCCCAAATGCTCAAAGAAAAAAATTAACTCTATATAGAGTGAAAATATCCTTCAAGAACGGAGACGATCTAGAAGCATTAGGCTAAGAAAAAGAAGCCTGACGTGAGACCACATATTATATAGTCCCATTGAAATGAAATATACAAAAAAGGCAAATTATAGACAGAAAGTGGGTGCCTGGGGTGCGGGGTAGGAACAGAGATTAACAGCAAACGGACGAGAGGGATGTTATTGCGTGGATGGGGGGGGCGATGAAATGTTCCCTGACCTGGGCTCTTGGCTAGTTGCCCCCCAACCCCTCCTTACAACGTGTTCCCAGAGCACGCTGTCCATTTCCCATAACAACATTCGTAGGTCACTGTAATTACGTGTGTAATATCAGCCTTCCCCTGTAGCTGTGAACTTCACGAGGACAGGCTCTATTCCAAATTGTTCTTCTTGGTACCCCCAGTCCCTAGGACGGTGCCTGGATACAAAGTTAGGGCTCAGTACACACTTGTTGAATGGAACTGAGGTTCTCCTTCCCTGTTGGTGAGCCCTTGCCGCAAACTGTGGGCCCCTAGGTTCTTCTTTACGTGGCATCTCTCTCTGCATGAGGTCCCTTGTCCTCCTGGGCCTCTCTCTCCAGCAAGAGAGCCTGGATTTCTTTACACTGCAGTTGGGTTCTGAGAGAACAAAAGTGGAAGCTGCCAGGTCTCAAAAGGTGTGGGCCTGGAACTGGCCCAGTGTCACTTCCACTGCATCCCATTGGGCGAAGCAAGTCACAAGGCCAGCCCAGATTCAAGGCACCCACTTCTGGATGGGAGGAGCGGCTGGCACATAGAGGGATGGGAGGAATTGCTGATGGCCATCTGGAGCGACTGCTGCTGTCCTTCTTTGTTCTGCCCATGTTCCTTGCTAACTCCTGTTTTCTTCCTTTTCACGGGGATAAAGAAAAGTTAATGGTGTGGTTAGAGGTCCATCTGGCCTGGGCTTTAGGATGCTGGTACTTACCAGGCAGAAGGGGCTCCGAGAAGGCTGTTCTGCATTTTTCCCAGTCCAGCTACACCACTAGAGTCCCCAAATTGGGGGGTATCAGTGTAGGAAATCAAAATTTCCTACTTACTTTTCGCACAAAACTTCTTTATCCTGGAAAAAGGAGCCTACTATCAACTCCAAGCGTCCTCCTGCCATTTGGTCTACACTGCTCTCAATCCGGAGGAGGCCTGGTAATGTTTGTAGAATGCAGTTGAGACCTCTCCCTAGTTTAAGCATTCGTGTTCTATGCTTTGCTATTCTTACTTCCTTTTGATGATCTTGTCCAGTTCCACTTTCCCCGAGGTTTAGGACTAAATTGTGTCCCCTCTCAAATTCGTATGTTGAAACCCTACCCTCAACGTGACTGCATCTGGAGATAGGCTCTTTAGGAGGTAATTAAGGTTAAATGAGGTCATAGGAGTGCGGCCCTAATCTGATAGGGGTGGTGGCTTTATTAGAAGAAGAAGAGAGCGAGATCTTGATGTGAGGACACGCCAAGAAGGCGGCAGTCTGCAAGCCAGGAGGAGAGCTCTCAGCAGAATCCCACCACGCCAGCACCCTGATCTTAGAATTCCAGCTTCCAGAACTGTAAGAAATAAATGTCTGTTGTTTACGCCACCCAGTCCGTGGCACTTTGTTAGGCATTGAAGGCTGCGTCAACTACTTGAATCTCCTCACAAGAAGTCAATAATGCAGGGATCTCAGTGCCCATCTCACAGGTGAAGGAAACGAGACCCAGTCTTAGAGTAACTGTGACCAAGGTTACAGGGTGAGTGACAGATTGGAACCCAGGTCCCTGGGCTCCGAGGCCCATGCCCTGCCCTTCACATCCCTTACATCTCCTGGTAACTTGCAGTTGGGAAAGGAGGCGGAGTCCCCGACTTCTTCCCGCTGGTGGCTGGTTGCTCCCGGCTCTGCCCCTACCTCACTCTGCACTCTCCTTAGGCACAGGCCACCCAGAGTGGTGACCTCGGGGGGGTCGGAGAGGAGAGGAATTCTGCCTCAGCTGCACATTCCTTCCCAGCCTTTGGGGAGGGCAACAAAGAAACCCAATTAGCCCCGGGTGTGTGGGTGGTGGGGAGACAGCGGCTTTTGTCTTCCCTTCTGGAGTCGCGGGGAGTACACACAGCTCCGTTTCTAGACCCTGGTCATTCCAAGAGGGCGCCAGGACACCAGCAAACCCATCAGGGCCTCAAAGCACTGAAACCTAATATTTTAAAAATCCATTTATTTCTCTCATGGCACATAAAAGTCTGGTTACTTGCTATTTCAAAGTAGGCAGCAGAAGCCAAGACACTGGTTTAGGAACTCTAGTAACAGATTTCATCTGTAGCAAAAAGCACCACTGGACAGGACTTTTCAGTGTTCAGAGCACGTTTACATCAATCTCGCCTTATCTCCCCGTCAGGCGTCGGCAGGGTGAGTATGTGAGTATCACTACGCCCGTTTCTCAGGCGACGAAATGAAGATACACGGAATGTAAGAAACTAGCCCAAGGAAGCACCAAGACTCCATCCCAGGGCTGCTGCTTCTGAACGCCACACTCCTTCCCTCTCAGAAGGCTCCAGAATGCTGGGGATGGTATCAACTGTTTCCAATATAGATTTCCATCATTTACTTTTCACTAATCGTTTTCTTGCTTTCTCAAAACTACTATCTACCATTTTGTAACTTCATAATAACCTGGTCTCATAGGCAAGGTAATACCCCCTTTTCAGCTGAGGACAGCAGCACTCAGCCAATGTTATGAGTGGCCTAGACCCTGGTCCTGGCATTTTTCCTTGTGACCCACACCACCTACCTGCCAATCAACAACCCTAATACCCCCAAACCACATTTAAAACCCCGCTAATACCTAAGCAACTAGAAAGGATTTTTTTTTTCTTTTTTTTTTTTAATGCTTTATCTCCCCAAATGCCTCCTGGTACATAGTTGTATATCTTAGTTGCAGGTCCTTCTAGTTGTGGCATGTGGGATGCCACCTCAACGTGGCCTGACGAGCGGTGCCATGTCCGCACCCAGGATCCAAACCAAGGAAACCCTGGGCTGCTGCAGCGGAGCACGCAAACTTAACCACTCGGCCACGGGGCTGGCCCCTAGAAAGGATACTTTTTGCGCCCAGTCTATGTTGTTTTTGACAAGCCAGTCTTTCCCATGAACTTGAGGAAGATTAACTCACATGAATAAGAATCAGAGTTAACATTTATGAGTGATCACCAGATACCAGGTGCTGTTCTAAATGCTCTTTACTTGCAATAACTCATTTAGTCCTCATTACTTTTGACCTGACCTCCAGAGACCCCTTGGGCCCGTCATCAGCTCCCCCTCCCTGCAGCCCTGAGAGTGATGGCCATGATGTGAACAAGGCACCCAAAGTTGTGCAGTGCATGACCTATACAACTGGACACGGCTGCCCTGCTGGGCTATGCCACTGTTTCCTGCTTGCTCTGGCACAGGACTTACTTGAGGCCTTCTCTCACATAAATGAAGCTGCCCCTTTCTTTTCCTGAATCTGTGAGCTATCTGTATATTTTATCACTCATGAATCAGCATTTTGTAAAAGGCTAATTTCTCTTTGCCACAGTTGCTTCCCCAGGTCATCGTCATAAAGGTGAGGGGCTGAGAACTGTCTTGCCCCTGGGATAGGCTGAGTGAGGAATTTAGGGACACCAGGAAATAGGAGATTGTAAACAGACTGGACAGTCTCGGACAGGGAGCAGTATTTATTCAGGGTTTTAAGTATGTGTGCACGGGTGTGAGGTGCCCCAGGCTTTCAAGGAACATGTAATGACAATGTGCTTGATCTCACACAACAATAAGATAAGAAGATAACAATAACAAGAAGAAGATAAAGGGAGAAAAGCAGAGGCACTAGGCCAGGGCTTCGCTCTTCATGTACACTAACCCCCTCAGCGCTGAGGAAAACTCTGTCAAGCTCATGCTATTATCTACGTTCTACAGAGGAGGAAATGCAACCGCAGACGCTGCTCATCCTTCAAAACAGGGGTGTAAAGCGATGCAACCATTTCGTTTGGCAATAAATACCGGGAGCCTTGTATTCCCTTTGACCTAGTACTGTACTCCTAGGAATTTATTCCAATGAAATAATCAGAGATGGACCTAAAGAGCATGCAGATGGATGTCCATTGCAACACTGATCATTGACATCATTATTAACTATAAGTGAGAAGAGCAAAAAATCAGGAACATCTTAAGTGAACACTGTGGAAATGGCTAAGGAAATTATGGTGAATCCAAACGAAAGAATATTACACAGCCACTAATAATCAAGTTTTCAAAATAATTCTAAGTGACGTGGGAAAATGTTCTTGTTATGGTAAGAGAAAAATAAAGAATTTCAAACTACATACATAGTAGAAATCATTTATAAGCATATGTGTGTATATACATAGAAAAAAGACTGGAAGGAAATACACCAAACATTAATAGTAGTTATCAGTAGGTAGTGGGATAACGGGTGATTTTTTTCTTCTTTACACATGCATATCTTTTTCAAATATTCTATAATGAACCTGTATTATTTTAATAGTCAGGGAGAAATGACACTGACTTCAAAACCTGTTCAGGCAAGTAGACCAGACTACCATGCCCCGAGTGCCCCCTGCACTTGGCATTGAGCTGGCCACATTAACTCACTTATTCTTCAGTGAAAAACTTACTACCTGCAAACTAATGCCCCCTTATGCCTAACTCCAGATCAGCTGATTTTTCCGTCATTTCAGGTTCCAGGTAGGATGCCTGAGGACTGCTGAGGAGGCGTGGGCTGGGGACAGCCCGGAATGGGCCAGGCCTGCTCTCCCCTCCTCCGTCCCAACCAGAGCCGTCCTTTCCATCCCTGGGGGAATGCCGGGCTTTCTCTGAAGAAGTACCCCAAGAGTGACCGGACGCTGCGGATCTAGATGACCCAAAACTACACAAAATACTCCGGTAATTAAACTATTCCTGTAGAACCAAACCACAGTGCATAGTATGAGGAAGGTTCTTTCCAAGGCTGCACTGACATCTCATTGATTCAAATTCACTGGGCAATTTCAGCAGGGCCTGCCTTTTCTAAAGGCTTATTGGGGAAAGAGAGAGTGTGTGTGTGTGAGTGTGAGTGTGTGTGTGTGTGCATGTGTGTGTGTGTGTGTGTGCATGGGGGACAGTAGGGAGAGAGAGGCAGTAGAGGGGGCAAGAGGGACAGCAGGGAGAGGGGAGAGGACAAGAGGGAGGGGACAGGCAGTCACAGGCCTTGGGGCTCCTAGGCCAGCTCTTCGGCTTCTTCAAACACTCATATCAAAGAACATCTCTGAGAAGCTCCCATTATTTTAGTTTATAGGTCCCCAACAAGACATGACTCTGGCCTCCCTGCCTTTGTAAGTGCTATTTCTTCTGCCTGGAAAGCCCGTCCTGGCCTGGTTCGGCCCACGAACTGCTCAAGTCTCACCGGGCCTTCGCCCCGCCCCACGCCCCCGGAGCTGTAGGCAGTGCAAGGGCTCCTGGGATGATGCCCAGTTCCCTGTGCAAACCCTAGAAAGTGATCACCGTCCCGAGTCAGCTGGAAGCTCCTCTGCTTTGCCCTTTTCCACACCAGACTGAACTCCCCTTGAGGACATGAGTCTTCCTTGTCACCTCTCACTCCAGTCTCAGCTCCAGGCCTGACACCTGGCCATAAGTCTCTCTCATGGAGTCAGGCAGCCCTGAGCTTGAGTCTGGGCTCAGGCACTCAGGAGCTGCAGGACCTTGGAAAGTTACTTAACCTGCAGAGCCTCAGGCCCATCACCTGTAAAATGGGTACAAGGCCACCCATCAGAGAACAATTTGTACTGACTGTCCTCCTTACCTCTGTCTCACAGCACTTATCACCATCTGACAAATTCCATAGCAATTTATTTCTTTATCGTCTGTCTTCCACCATGAGAACACAAGCTGCCCGAAGGCAGAGACGTCACGGAACAGGGACTGGCACCTGGCAGATGCTCCATAAATATCACTGCCTGAATGAATTGACTGAATAGATACACGGACAGCCCCTCCAGCAGTGCTTGACCCAGTGGCTGCACTCATAAAGGAAAGAGAGTTCTAGTCGATGACCCTGTGGCTCCTGGCTCCCCCAGCACAGGTAGGCTGTCATCAGAAGACTGAGGAGGAAGTTAGCAGAGCAGTTTGAAGTGACCCACGTGAAACTAGAACCCTTGCACACTGTTGGTGGGAATGCAAAATGGTGCAGCTGTTGTGGAAAACAGTATGGAGGTTCCTCAAAAAATTAAAGATAGAAATAGCACATGATCCAGTAATCCCACTTCTGGGTATACATCCAAAAGGATTCAAAACAGGACCTTGAAGAAGACATTAGCACTCCGTGAATACAATAGCCAAGATGTGGAAACAACCTAAATGTCCACTGATGGATATTCATAAAATGTGGTGCGTATATATAAATATAACACACACACACAATATATATATACATACATACAATACCATATATATATATATATACACACACACACACACACACACACAATGGACTATTACTCAGTCTTTAAATAAACGAAATCCTACCATATATGACAACATAGATGAATCTTAAAGACATCATGCTAAGGGAAATAAGCCAGTCACAGAAGGACAAATACTGTAAGATTCCACTATAAGTGGTATCTAAAGTAGTCAAATTCATAGAATCAGAGTTGAGTGGTAATTGCCAGGGGCGGGGGGAAGGGAGTTGCTGATCCATGGGCATAAAGTTTCAGTTAAGCAAGATGGGTAAGTTCTAGAGATCTACTGTACAACATTGTACCTATAATTGACAATACTGTATTTTACACCAAAAAAATTTTAAAGAGTCGATCTCATGCTAAGTGTTCTCACCATAATAAAATAAAATTAAAAAAAAGAAAAAGGTGACCTTAGTGATGAGCATCTCCAGACTCCCAGTTTCTTCAACCGCCATCACCTGGCCAATTCCTGTGTCTTGGAAACACTACTGGGCTATTTGCATCCTCTTTGTTTGTGTTGACTGGAGGGGCAGAGGGAAGGTGTGCAGCCCCATCCAGACAGCAGTTCTGAAGAGCGAGTCATCTGGCAAGACCGCTCAGACCTGGGAGAGACAGAGGCCCAGGGCTGTAAAGCTGGCCAGCTATCGGAGGGGGCAATTCCTACCAAAAGATCACACTCTCCACACAATGCACTCCTTGAGATCACAGATTCCCGTTTCATAAAGTTCTTTCCACATCACAAAATTTGCCTACATCCAGACTTCACACCCAGCTTCACATTACAGGAAATAATGACTTTAATTCTTTCAAGTTCACTCTGAACTCTGGTCAAGGCAGCTGGTGTGTTGTGGAGCTCAGAGGGTCCTCTGGAGGTCATGACACGGGGTGGCCATTGGCAGCGCCCATGCAGGACTGTGGGACTCCCTGAGGCCCCTGACTGTTGCCCCATCATGCCTGCAATCCGCAGACGCTCACAATGGCCTTTGGAAGGAAATGCCTTCATCAGAGCCAATTTCTAACCACACCAGGGATTTACTCTCTTTATTTAGAAGAGATCCTAACTCACATTTTGAAACAATCCAAATGGCATACCAATTTGATTTGATGGACTTTTGCCTTTCAACTGTTTCCAAAATGTGACCCCTCCTTAAAGGATAAAGAATGGCCTTCCCTGGGGAATTCTAGGAATGGCCCACAGGCTCTGAAGGCATTCCTGAGTGAAACTAAAAGTGGTTCTCTACCCTGGCCATACCTGGAACCAACTGGGAAGAATGAAAACAAAATACAGATCCCAAACCTCAGTCTCAGAAACTCTGGCATAAGAAGTCTGAGGGGCAGTCTGCTGGGAATAGTTTTGCTTCCCAGGTGATTCTAATGCGCAGCCAAGGTGGAGAACCAGTGCTAAACACTGGTGGAATTGTTAGAATCATAAACACACGTACTGGGTACTCCACTCCAATGGTGTCAGATGCCTACCTGCACATAATGAATTGTGTAAATTTGCAAAAACTTCATAGTATAGATGAAGAACCTGAAGCTGATCAAGAATATGTGGCTTGTCCAAGATCTTAGAGCTGAGAGTACCAGCTCAGGCTCCTTCCATACTTGTCAAACAACTGCACACTGTCAATCTCCTGATTCCATCAAGAATTAGGATGGAATTTCCGGCCACCACTCCCAAAAGGCAGAGCTCACGTGAAGCTGGCTCAGTGATGCCTCCTTTGGACCCCAATGCTCCCTTGGGGGCCACCCCTTCCCCGTCCTGCATGGCCTGTTGACTTGACCTGTCTGGCCATGTCTCATCCACTTTTGTGACCCCTGAATTACACCATGAACAGAGGTGAAGCTTCACAAAATGGGAACAACACATCTAGATATATCACGCTTACTGAAAAAATCAGTCTTTGCTTTTATCTGAAGAACTGGAACAGCCCTGACACACAGACAGAAATCCAGATGATAATGATGGAACAGAAGGATCATGCTGACATAGCACCTTATCATTCTCCAAGTGCTTTCATGCACCTTGACTTACTTGAGTTAGACAACCCAGGGGCCTCCCTTCTCTGTCTCCACTCTAACGCCGCTGCTGATCCCAGGTCCTGGAAATGGCCTGGATATAAATCCAGAACAGTGGCCACAAGATAGTCAAAATGGAAAACCTCTGAACACAGGAAGTCATTGCTTCTGTTCCTTTTCAGAATGAACCTTGGAGATGCACAATTAGAGGGGAGAATGTGATCCCAGCATACAACAAAACTACCAAGGGATAGAATGCAATCTAGTACATACAAATTGATAGGAACTCTGAACTATATTCATGTACCTTCAACAAAGATCAGGAAATTTGAGGGGTCTCCATAATTTTAGATTTGTTAATTAGCCTCTTTTTAAAATGTTGTCTTTATGTTCTCAATTTTTAAAAAATCACTTAAGAAGCCCTAATTTCTTTTTTTTTTTTTTTGCAATTTCCTCATCTGTAAAATGGAATAACAACAGCGCCTGGCTTGCAAAGATGTCGCGAGGACTGGAAAAGTCAATTCATATGTGGTGCTCAGAATAGGACTTGGCACAGAGTCAAGAACTCAACAAATATTTGCTATATTTATTATTATTCAGGTGTACAAGGCGACTTATCTCTCCCTTCTCTCCTTCCTTTTCCCAAAGCAAGCTAATCAAATGGGTTTATGAAATCCCCATGACCCCTGTCCTTTCAATAAGGGTGAATTTTATTCAGATGTGACACACTTTATATAAGGCTCTCATTGACCCCATGGATTTGAATGTTTAAGTGACTACAGTGTCTATTACAGAAGCAGCATTTTTGCATAATTCACTGGCTGGAAGAGCTATATGGAGATATTTGCTTAACTTCTCTCTGTTGACTTTTCTCTCTTCCCCCAAAGGCCTGTAAACTCAGGGATGGGGAAGGTGCCTAATTCATTTCTGCCCCTTCAGTGCCCAACCCATTAGTTGGAAGTCAGTAAACATCAACAATTATGTGATAAATGAATATTCAGACAAGGCAAAAATAAATGAAGATAAAGGTGTCCTTATTTCCTTCAGTGGGACAGTCCTTCCAGCAACCAGTCTTTGTAGCCTAGTGACAGGCTGGGGTAGTCGGTGTGGGGCTGCCCAGATCCCCTTCAGGACAAGGCAAGCGTCTCCCAGTTGCCGGGAACGTTGCTGGCTGAAGGCTCACAGCTGAATCCCTCCCCAGGAACTGCCTTCACCAAAGAGAGCAGCATTACCCAAAGTGCCATCACCAAAGGGAGCCATACACCCTCCCCAAGGGTAGTCTGCATCCAGTGAGTGGTCAGTAGCCTGAGACAAAGGCCTGGCCCCTTGGCCTCCATGTGGGACAACTCTGAAGAGCCATCTCGGCTCCAGAACGCGATAGAATTGAGCCTTGTTGCAACTGCATCTCAGCCCAACTTTTCCCTCCACCCTCACTTCCCCAGGAAACCTCTTGCACACAGATCTCCATCTCTGAGTCTGTGTCCTGGGGAACCCGAACTGTGACATTTGGTACCAGGATTAAGAGCAGGGAAGTAGAAAAGGGTTGGCTCCTCCTGGAAGTTTCTGATCCCCATACCTGCATGACTCACTCCCTCGCTGTATGCATGGCTCATCTCAAATGCACCACCTCAGAGAGGACTTCTCTGCCAGTCCTGTCTAATGCTTTCCTGCCCAAATCAATTGCTGGCACGTTGCCCCATTTTATCTCCTTCTAAGCAGTCATCAACATCAGACATTGTCTTGTTCTTTGCTTTCCTACTTGTTCATGGTCTTTTCCCCTGCTCTCCCACCAGGATGTAAGCTCCAGAGGACAGACATCTTGCTATGCTGCTCACCACTACACGCGCAGCTTGTAAGCAGCTCCCAGCACGATGCAAGCTCTTAAGAAATATTTGCTGAATGAATGAATGAGGACATGCACACACATTCATAGTGGAAAGCACTGCACTGAGTGAGAAGCCCTCATCTCTAGCTCTGTTTCTGCTATTAACCACCTGTGTGACCTTAGGCAAATGCCTTGATCTCTCTGAGCCTCAGAGTTCTCCTCTGTAGAATGAGGTGGCCAAATGTGGTGATCACGAGGGGTTCTGACAGCTTCTAGCATGCTATAATTTTACACGGTTATGCAGCTCGAAATTACTCTGTCTATAAACTACATGGGAATCACACCATTTTTGAGCTGGAAAGGAGCTCCCCAGAGTATTTCACAATATCTGATGAGTACAGGATTTCAGATGCCAATTTCATGATTATATAAATGCTAGAAAAACTTTCCTGCATTTAAGGATACGTTTAACGTGGGGGTCATCAAAGCCTTGGGGCACGATGGAATAACTGTTCTCCTCGTTCCATAAATACCATGAAAAGTGCTAAGTCTCTTTCTCCAGTCCTATGAGGTCATGATAAAAACCAACACTGGTTGAGCCCGCCAAGTGCCAGGCATGAGTCTGCTCCCGTGAAGCTCTGAGAGCTGTGCTGGCCCAGAGCAAGCCCTCAGGACGGTTGGCTCTGCACAGCTCCCTCTTTCAATGCACACAACAGTCATTCTGAGGTGGGTGCTCTCATTCCCCACCTTGGAGTTACTGAGCCTGAAGCACAGAGAGGTCACATATTGCACCATAGACGTCATCTAGCTGATACGGGGTGGAGTCAGTGTTTGAACCTGGACAGTCCAGGTCCAGAACTTTCTGCCACCTGACAGAGTTATACTTTTTTAAAGAGGGGACTCTTGGCTTGGGGAAAAGTCACCATGTGACCCTCAACTAGAGCCATGCATCTGGTTTAGAGCCAGGTTTCTCAAACTTTAACATGCACACAAATCACCTGAGCAATCTTCCTAAAATGCACGTTCTTCTTTTTTTTTTAAGATTGGCACCTGAGTTAACATCTTTTTTTTTCTTCTTCTTCTTCTCCCCAAAGCCCCCCTGTACATAGTTGTGTATTCTAGTTGTAGGTCCTAAAATGCAGGTTCTGATCTAGAAAACCCACGCTGGGCCTGAGATCTGCATTTCTGTTTCCAGGTGCTGCTGACGTTGCTGGTCTGCGGATCAGGCTTTGAGTGGCAAAGGCATGAAGAAGGAACTCGGGCTAAAAGTCAGAGACTAGCCTCCGGTCCAGCCCTGGCAAACCCGGCGACGCGACCACGGCCAAGATCCTTCTCACCTCTGTGGAACTCAATGTCCTCGTCCGCAACATGGAGATGACCCCACCTTCACACCTACGGCCCAGGATGGTCATGGCGATCAAATCCCAGGGTGTGTGAGAAAGTACCTCATCAACCAGAAGACACATAAGCAAGGGGGCAGGAATTTGCTCGTCCACCGGTCTACGCCTTCTAGGGTATGGGTACAAGTCTTTGAGGGGTGTCCAGTGCCTTGCACATAGTAGGTCATTAGGAAGTGTTCAGTCAAAGCACCAAGCGCTTTAAATGTTATTTAACTGAATCTTCACAACAGTCTCTGATTCCCATTTTACAGATAAGGAAACTGAGACATTCCCTACCACACCCCAAACTACCCAAGCAGTAAATGCCAGAGCCTAGATTCAACCTGAGTCCTGTCTGGTTCCAAAGCCAAGGCTGTTGGTACCCTGCATTCCTATGATTCCGCCAGCTGAAAGACCTGGCTGAGCTCTGCACATGGATCCAGATTTGGCTTCTGCACGTGTCACATGGGTACTGGGAGCCCAACCCCCTCTTAGAATAAATGAGGACCCTGAACTCTGGGCTCTGGTCTGGGGGCAGATCCTACAAATGCAAGTGGAGGCTCTTCATTTTAGGGGTGGGAGAAGGCACAGGAACAATAATCCACCTAAAATAAGCTCTTCAAGTATTCTGCAATGAGAAAGAAAACCAAAGGTTTCCTATTACCAGGGCCCCCAAAGCCAGCATCCAGACTGTGTGGGTGCAACAAGTTAAAAGGAGCAAATGCTTGCAACAGCGGCTCTCAAAGTGGGGTCCATCAGGGTCTCCAGATGGCCGTGCTGACCACAATGTTTTGTTCTTGACATGGATTTATAGCTCTGCCCTGGCAGGAAACTCCAAGGTCACCGAGTGCAGCTTCCCACACAACGCAACGCCACATGGGAAGGCTGGGTTTTGAGGTCTTTCATCCACTGACCAACTATATTTGAGGCCTAGTGGCTTAGAGAAGGGAAGAAGGAAGGAAGGAAGGTAAGAAGATGACATCATCCCTGTCTTAGATGCAAGGAAACAATGCTCAGAGAGGCTAAGGAGTTTAGTCCAAAGGTCTGAATGGTAGAGGTGAGACTTGAACCCAGGGCCACCTGACTGCAAAGTCCGTGCCCTTTCCTTGCCTCCCCGTATTTGTAATTACTGTTAACAAAAAGAACAGCAGGACGCTGGGGCCCGGGAAGAGCTGGGCGGCTCCTGAGCATGGCTGGCTTCAAGCATCACGGGGGACACCAGTGCCTCACCTGAGGCCACAGAGGAAAGGTGTACAGACGGTGGCTTCCCCCTTCACAAGTCCTTCTGCTGGTGGTGCCCAGCTCATCTGGACAGTGACTAAATACAAGTTGCCTGCCAAGGGAAATTCAAGACCCAACGAACTCTCAAAGAAACCGCTTCAGAGATGCTGCCTAGCCCGCTCAGTATGGGAGCCTCGAGCTTATGAAACGGTGGGGCCACAAGCCCCAGATGGGGAAGCAACAGTGGGAGAAGGAAGGGGCACTGCCATCCCAGAAAGACCCCCGCCCCTGGGGGTCTGTTTTCCTGTCAGTCAGAGGTGTGGCCAGAAGGCCCAGGCACAGCCACAGAAGAAGAAACGTCAAGAGGATGGAAGGGCCTCATGAGACCAGCCATCCTGTTCCCTCCGGGCCTGTAGCTGGACCTTGTAAAACACAGTCTCGTTTAATCCTCCTCTCAAACGGGCTGGAGAAGCATGAAGCCACAGAGGACAGGCTGGTGGTGGCCGTCTGGGAGCCCCATCAGCTTTCTAGATACTACCAGAACCTCTCTTGTTCTACCCAGAGCCAATTTCTCCTTGCACAGTTCTCTGCAGACAAAGGGGACATCTTCATTGATACCCCTACTGGCGTGCTCAGAGTAGACAGCTCTCGGGGCAGGGGGAGGGATATGCCCAAGCCCCTCCCCAGAGGGCCTTGTCACTGCCACTGTTTGTGGGCTTTGTCTGGCTGCCCCTTACCCTGTCAAATACAGGAACCAAAAGGCAGCGTTCATCACCATCTAGTGTCTTCCCTGTCACAGCCTCAGTAAATGTTGGCTGCAACTGATAACGATAGAGTGAAGGGTCTGACTCAGGCAGAACACTGGGGAAGAAACAGCTCCCCAGTCCTGACAGCACAAGACAGCGATGTGTCGAGCTGGAGGGCTAGTGGTGAGGCTCACGGACTCATTCATTCAGCGAGTATTTATGGAGCATCTACTACGCGGGATTTGGCAACCTACGGTACAGACACCAGTCCCTGCCTTCACGGAGCTTACATTCTAGTAGAAGAGACAGACAAAGACGTAATAGAGTGTCAGGTAGCGATAAATGCTCTAAAAAATAATAATACAGGAAAGTAAGAGAATAAAGAGTTTTAGGGAATGCTATTTGAGATAGGATGGCCAGAGGAAGCATTCCAGGCAGACAGAACGCAAGAGTAAAGGCCCAGAGGCGGGACTGTGCTTGGAGCCGAAAGGAGTGACAAAGGATGAAGGGCTGGGAGTGAAATGAGAACAGCGGGCAGGATTACGCTGGTCACGACGAGGACTCTGGATTTTATTCTAAGTGCCATGAGAAGCCATTGGAGGATTCTGAGCACAGCAGTGACACTATCTGATCTACATGGTTTGGGGACCAGAATAACCGATCCCCAGCATGTGAGCTCCAAGGAAATCTAGAGACATTAAAGAAAGTCTAAGTACGCAGAATGCAGCTTGTTTTGAAAACACTATCGTCATAGTCTGCTCAGGCTGTAATAACAAAATACCACAGGCTAGGGGGCTTAAACAACAGAAATTGATTCTCTCACAGTTCTGGAAGCTGGAAAGTCCAAGATCAAGGGGGCCACTGATTCGGTTTCTGGTGAGGGCTCTCTTCCTGGCCTGCAGACAGCGACCTCCTCCCAGTGTCCTCACACGGCCTTTCCTGAGTGCACGCACTCGAGGGAGAGGGAGAGGAAGAGAGAGAGCAACCTCTCTGAGGTCTCTTCTTATAAGGACACTAATCTTATCAGTCAGGGCCCCACCCTTCTGACCTCATTTAACCTTAATTACTTCCTAAGGGTCCTATTTCCAAATACAGTCACACTGGGGGTTAGGTCTTCAAAATATGAATTTCGAGGGGTGCACAATTCAGTCCACAGCAAGTAGACTCCCATAGAATTAAAGGAAAACATTTCATTTCTGTTCCTCCATGGTCAACCTCAGAGGAACTGATGGAGAAAATCAATGGCAAAGTCAGAGTCAGCCAAGGCATAGAGAAAGGAAGCAGATCAGCCCAATATGCCTAGGGCAGCGGTTCTCCGCCCTGGGGTGATCCTGAGTCAGAAATGCAGGGTGGGACCTGGCAAAGTGCACTTTAACAAACATCCTTGATGGATGAATACAATGCTCCCTGGGTCACAACAAGAAGCAGCACCAAAGATACAGTTAATTCCAAGTCCCTACAGATAGAGTATTATGCAAGTAAAAGACACCTTTGTGTTCCTCATGGGTTCACCAAAAGATGCTCTTAACCTAACCCCCCCGTGTTAGCTCCTTCTTGCCCACCTGACATTTGTCTTTCTAGATTACACGACCTTTGTATGCAGGATAGCCCATGGACCAGAGAGACCACAAATCCTGGGGCCTGCCGTGTTCTTGGGGGCCACAGCCACCCCTTGGCACCTGAGCTGCCATGTTTTGTGTCCCACAATCCTCTCCCCATGACCAGGTCAAGAATATGTGCACAAGCCAAGATAATGACCTTCAAGAGAGACGTCGAGGACTCCAGCTGCCCAAGCCTAGGCCTGACCTGAGCCCTCTGCCCTCAGGTACACCCTGTGGAGAATCAGGCAATCCAAGCAGAGTCTCCCTGTTGGGAGCTAAGAATGTGAGACCCATGGAGTGAAGAAGGAGGCAGGCGTGGCTGCAGAAGGACAAGGACAGCTGGGTCAGGACCACGGAGAAATAGCCAGTGTCCAGAGATGCCCTGGTCATGAGAACTGCCAGTGGCCCCAGGTGACAAGGAACACGCTGCAGTTCTCCTTAGGACTCGAGGGGCAGCTGCCAGGATGGTTTCTAGCACTTCCTCACCTCCCTGGTAGCCTTATAATCAACCCCATCAACAAGAGCAGCTGAGCACATTCTCTGATCCCAGGAGCAAGAATGAGCCTATGAACCCAGATCAGTGAAACTGGTAGCACAGATTCCCACTGCATCCCAGACTTACTGAGTCTCAGCTGACCCTCCTTTATTTCTAGTGTTGTCCCCCGAAGGAAATTCACAAGGGTCCAAACGATTACAACCAGTCCCCTGGAGTTAGCTGTGGTAGGATGTAACTAACAAACCTAGGGGTCATCCTGGCTCTTTTTCTTTCCACCCTACCTATGTCCAAACTACCTGTAAACCCCTGATGGCTCTACTTTCAAAGTATCCCAAAACCCAACCACTCTTTCCATTTCCACTGCCAAAGCCCCAGTCACGCCGTCACCATCTTGTCTGGACTATTGCAGTAGCACAGCATGTTCTCCTTTTTCTCCACTCTTGCCCCTCTAAAATCCACCCCACACACAGCAGAGCATGTTCCTCCCTACTTAGAACCTTCCAGGTGCTTCTTAATACCCATTCCTTAGCAAAGCCTACAAGAATCTCTAGGATCTGGCCCTTGTCCATGTCTTCAGCCTCACCTCCCTCTCTGCCCCCTCATCCCCCCGCCCACACACACACAATGCCACTTTCCTCAAACACAATGACCTTATTCTGTCTCAAGGACTTTGTACCTGCTTTTCCTAAACGACTGTCTCCTTCTCGTCATTCAGGTCTTCCCTCAAATGTCCCCTCCTCAGAGAAGCCTTCCCAGACCACTCCAGCAAAAGCAGCCCCCAGTCAGCCAGTCACACTGTGCTCTTCCGTCTTCTTCACAGCCCCTGCCAGCACCTGCCATGCCCCATGCACTGCCTTAGTCCGCGTTCATTGCCTGTCTTCCATTCTACAACACAAGAGTGACACACAGGCCCACTGGTTTTCTTACCCCTGAGTTCCAAGCCTGGCACCCACTAGGCACTCAATGACTGTTTGTTGCCTGCCTGACTAACCAGTATTTACCCAACATCCCTCCACCTCTGGGGATTCTGATCAGCCTCTGTTACTCTCTGTCTCTTGGGCTGCCTTCCATCATAGCAGCTCCCCATCAGGGGTGGCCCTCTCAGCTCCACAGGGCCCAGGCTCAGCTCAAACGCCTGCAGTGCAGACACGTGAGTACATCTTTGCTGCAGAAGACAATGTCCAAGCTCACCTCTCAGTGCACGAAAGGAACCAGAAATATGCCCCTTTGACACAGATGGCCCCATGAACTCCTGGTTCTTTTTTTTTTCTTTTCAGGGTTTATCTACATTTTTACTTAAGCTCATTGAGATCACTGTAGATTCACATGTGGTTGTAAGAAATAACGCAGAGAGATTCCCATGTGCCCTTCACCCAGTTTCCCCCAGTGATAACATCCTGCAAAACTATATAACATCACAATATCAACCCCAGATAGTGTCACTGACACAGACCAGACACAGGCATTCTATCACCACAGGATCCCTCCCGTGGTCCTTTTATGGCCACCCCGACCGCCCTCTCCCACCCTGACAACCACTAAGCTATTCTCCTTTTCTGTAATTTTGTCATTTCACCCCTTGCTTTCTTACCACCTTTCAGATCACACACCACTCCTGTTGGACACTTGGCTGCCCCACATCCGCTGTGGTCAGCCTCAGGTCTGGCCTCCCCATCCCTCCTGAGTCACACTGTCCAATCTTTGCCCACAAATGGCACTCGGATTCTTTTAGAACCTTCTTTGTAATTTACTCAGGGTATTTCACATTTATCGCCATCTTCCTAGGGGGCAGCATAGCTCTGCAAAGAACAGGAGCTTTGAATCCTGTCTCCACCCCCTTGAGTCTCAGTTTCCTCATCTGTATAGTGTGGTCAATAATACCAAGCTCGCTGAACCGCAGAGATTAAGCCACACGATGAGGTAACCTTGCCCGGCACCTGGCAGGTAGCAGGCTTTCGAGGCGTGGTAGCTGGGAGGGGGAACTATGCATAACTTAGGACCACCTACAGATCTCAGCCCATCTGCAAAATAAAAATAGCAACTAAACAAAACACCATTTCCTGATGGGATTAAAGTCAGAAAGGGCATCTGATCCTACAGCAGAAATCCCACAATTTGCTCATAGCAGCTGACAACTGGACTAAGGTTCTCAAAAGGAGTGTCCGGGGGCGGCCCCGTGGTGCAGTGGTTCAGTTCACACGTTCCGCTTCAGCGGCCCAGGTTTTGCCAGTTAGGATCCCAGGTGCGGACATGGCACCGCTTGGCAAGTCATGCTGTGGTAGGCGTCCCACATATAAAGTAGAGGAAGATGGGCACTGATGTTAGCTCAGGGCCAGTCTTCCTCAGCAAAAAGAGGAGGATTGGCAGTAGTTAGTTAATGGCTAATCTTCCTCAAAAAAAAAAAAGAAAGGAACTTCTGAGACCACATCTGGAGAATTTCTGAGGTTCCTCTGGCTCTAATGGCCTGTGACCCCAAGTACTCGCTCCCAAGTTCCAGCATAGGGCTCTCTGCAGCACAAATGGCTCTCAGCTTTAGCACCACCTTTTCTCCAGGAAATCTTCTCTGACCCTGGAGATGAAAGCAGGGCTACCTGTGGTTCCTTACATGGCACCTCCTTCCTCACTTGCCCACAGGAGCATTCTAGGGGATGGAACCAAAGAATCTCGGGTCCCAGAACATGAGCAGCCCAGCAGCAGGGCAAGGAGAACACTGTGTGTGTGTGAATACCCATGAGAGAGGGTGCTGACTCAGCCCCGACTGACGAGCACCATCTGGAGGTGAGAGGACCCCAGGTGAATTGCAGCATGGCTGACTCTGTGACACACCGTTCCAGCAGAGCAGCACGTATAACATCCTTCTCCTAATCAAGGAGGGAAAAGGAGCAACAGTGTACCTTGCTCAGCTTTGTAAACACCTGGTAACTTCCCTGGATGCAAAATGACTCTGCCTAAACTTTGAAGAAATGTGTACCCCCCTTTTCATATTTCCATCTCGGGAGGGTGTAGAGCTGCACACTGTCCTGTCTGGTAGCCACTAGTCAACATGCGACTATTTTAATTAATTTAAAGTAAGTCTTCTTTAAAATCCAGTTCCCCCATCGCACTAGCCACATTTCAAGTGTGGCTACCGTCGTGGACAGCACAGCTTCAGAACATTCCCCTCTTCGCAGGAAGTTCAACTGGACGGGGCCGCCTGGAATTGTTTGCGAAACCTGAGCTCAGCCCTCTGCACCCCTCCTTCTAAGAGTCAGTTCACCATGGTCCCCAGATCTTTTTCCACTAGTTCCTAAAGGGCCTGGATGGGGTGAATGGGGCCCCCTCTCAAATTCACATCCACCCAGACCTCAGACTATGATCATATTTGGAAAAGGGTCTTTGCGGATGTCATCAGTTAAGACAAGGTCATGCTGGATTAGAGTGGGCCCCAAACCCAATGTGGTTGGTGTCCTTAGAAGAAGAGGGGAAGATAGAGAGACTCACTTAGGGAGAACGCCATGAGAACGCCATGTGATGAGAGAGGCAGAGCTGGAGGGACACGTTTATAAGCCAAGAACGCGGAGCATCTCCCGCGCCACCAGAAGCTGGAAGAGGCGAGGAAGGATTCTTCCCCAGAGCTTCCGGCGGGAGCACGGGAGGCCCTACTGACACCTCCAACTTCTGGCCTCCAGAACTGTCAGAGAATAAGTCTGTCTTATGCCACCTAGTTTGTGGTAATTTCTTACAGCAGCCCCAGGAGACTAGTACGGGGCCCCACCTGAAGATTCCCACACACTCCCACATTCTCACACAGCTTCCCCGCTCCCTCCCAGACAGCTTGGCTGGATCCTTCAGATGTTAACCCCTAGGCATGACACCCAGGGAGCCCATCTGATGGCTCCTTTTCAATTCTAAAACAATACCAGAAGCTTCCCAGAAAGCAACAAGCCCCAGGCGACCCACTCAGCGGTTAAACAGTGGAGGCTGATAGTTGACTTTATTAACTCGCTAAATCAAAGGGCTGTTACAGTCTCTGTCCGGTAATAAAACGCAGGAAGGAGCTGAATCACCCACCTATTAGCGTGGTCTTGGCACAGTTAATGGATGTGGCCTGGCTGGGCCCAGGCTGGACCACAGCAAAGCCAGGCGGCAATTCCACCTACCAGCCCCGCCACCTCCTCCGCCCCTCCCGGCGCCGCATAGCGCACCTGCCCACATCCACCTGCCCGTGGCTTGCTTTTTAAATACACTGGGAATTATCCCTCTCAAATACATTCCCACCCAACTCCTCCAGGATCCCACCATGACCCCAAACAAAAACAAAGAAACCACACACCCAGAAATCCAGGGTTTCTTCAACCAGTTCTTGAAGGAAGCAGCCAGCACTGAGTTTCACAATATATCATAAACAGGGCAAAGACCTCAGAGCCAAATGCTATGCAGCACCCACAAGCCCAGCCCTGAACTAGCACCACGCTCGGACCACAGAGCCAGGAAAGGCCCTGTTTTTGCCCTTCACCCCACCCCTCGGGGCACTTTCACCTGCTGCTTTAAAATGAGAAAGAAGGGCACAGCTGAGGAGAAACAGGCCTAAACCCCCCTTTCCTTCATGTGGCTTTCCAGCGGGGCCACTTTGAACAGCTTATCTAATGCCCTTAGCCTCAGTTTCTTCACACGGAAATGATGACTCCAATGGGAGCTTGCCTCTAGACTAGTAAGGTAAGTATCCAAAGTGCTTAGGAGTTTGGAATATTATAAATGCTCCCTTAATGTTACTTGTTAATGGTTTTGATGAATAATGAGCCTGGCATATAGTAAGTATTTAATAAATAATAATTACTGTTATTATTTCTAAAGTAACATCTAGCAAAACCAGACACCAAGTGCAATAAAACTCATTATAAAAAGCTCATTATAACAGACTCAACTCTAAAACCACCCGAATTACACCCCTCAGAACATTCCAAGGATACCCAGAAAAGACTAAGCCTGAATACCCCACTAATGTTAAAAGCAGGATCCACAAAGATCCACGGAGTCACGCGGAGCCCGGCTTGGCAGTTTGTTCCCTGCCGTCCCATTACTGGCCCCTCATAAAGGCCACTTGATTTATTCCTGCAACAGCACTGAACTCTCTGACCAGGAGGTCTGCTCCATTATGCTCCATTACTCTCAGCCTCATTTGCAGGCAGCCCCTGGGGCTTCATCCACTGCCATCAGGAAGTCTTAGTAGGACGAGTTCCGTGTGCCCACGTGGTAATGTAATTCTAGACTCCCACAGCTCAGATCCACTGAGATTCCTGAAGAAGGAAGCCAGCATGAGTCCACTCACCTTCCCAAGAGAAAGGAGAGGAAAGAAAGAAGAGGGAGAGGCATTCTATCTTGGCCTCTCCTGAGATGGTGAAGTTCCTGTACATTTGCTTCTGAGTCCACCAGGTGGCCAGTGATTTGAGCCCCACCCTTCTTGCCAGAATGTCAGCAAGCCACTAAGGCCAGCAGTCTCTTCCTCACCTGTGGTTAGATCTACAGCTGGGATCTGTCCCCCTGACGCTGACCTGGGGTGACTTCAGATCTGACTTCTGTAGCTTTCCAGAATGGGGCTTTGGTGCTCAGAAGGGCTTTGGTTTGAAGTTAAGGCTTTTCTTACACTCAAAAGTAATTTACGCTGTTGCTGTGAGGAGAGAAATGAAGGATGCGTGCATTCAGCTACACAGTCAGTGCTCTATTCTCCTTTACAGAGCCCCTCGACTGCCTCCCAGAGCAAAGACCTGACGAAGCACCAGGAGTGGGCACACACATTACACAGCAAATCCCAAATTTCATGGCATATGTGCCTTTCCAGATGACTGCATGAATACACTCCATAACACATTGTTAAAGTGATAATTAGCGATAGACTTGTTATGAATATTCCAAATAAAATTTCTCTCTACGACAGTTGATGGAGACAAAGGGCATCACATGAAATGTAAGAAGTAATGGAGGGATTTTTGTACATACGTAAAAAAAAAAAACCAGCATTGGGAAAATAGCATAAATCAGAAGCTGATTTCAACAAATTAGACATCACAGAATCCATTTCCCCGGAAGGTGCAGAAGTATGTATATTTCTTCCACAATGCCGAGGGAACACAATGCCTCCATTAGAAGAAGAAAAAAAAAAAAAAACCAAGTCCAGAACTCCAGTAAGGGAAGAGAAACTCAATTCTGGAAGCCACTCTTCTGTTGCCCTGTTTAACAGCAGCTAAGGATGCTAAAGACGGGAAGTTTAAGAAAAGACAGAGAATACGCTGAGGAATAAGCAAGAAAGTAACTACAACCAAGATGACTCACACTTTCAGCGTGAAAGAGAAAAGGTTTCTATTCATGTTTAACATTTTCCCCCCTCACTGAAATTGCCGACGGCTCCAGCTCTGCCCCCACAACCTTTTACGCACGTTCTGAGTTTTAGATTCACCGCGATCTTGCTCCACATGGAACAAGGGTGATGCCAATGACATGCTCCTCTCCTCCCCATTGCCTAATTCACCAGGGCAGAGGAAGGGACTCCAGGCATCCAAACTGGTGATAGTAAGGAAGGGAGGGAACCTCTGAAGACAAAAACAACAGAAGGAGCCCCAGACCCCACGGTGGCCACGTCCACGCAGACTGGGAATCAGTGCAGCTCAGGGGCGTGGAGAAAACCAGCCCGTCTAGGGCTTAAAGGCAACAAGGAGAGGAACGCAATTAGCAGTGTCGCCATGACTCGCTGTTCTCATCAGAGATTCCAGGCTTACTCAGGTGGAATATTCTATTTTAAGGGTGAAGCTGAGTTCTTCTAGTCCAAGAGGGAAAACTGGGTGGCAGCATATATCAGCAGGTGCAGAGTCCTCTGCAGGCAGAAGCCCCCTCTGCGTTCCCTGCAGTCTCACTAGACATGGCCCGACACCACTGCCTATCTCAACTGCACGCATGGTGACAGAGTCCGAGAACAGCCCTAAAGCCATCTAAGCACACCCCCTTCCATTTCTAAATGCGGAAACCGAGGACCAGAGAGGTTGACTAATGTGGCGAATACAAAAGGCTTGAAAATGAGTACCGGATTGGTTTCAGATGGAGGACCCTGAGTCTTAGTCTTGCTTTTTCATTACAATGATGCTACTCCCCCTCTTTCCTTATTTGAACTAAACAAACATCCAAACCACAGAATTATCTTGGAAGGACTAAAATCGAACATTAGGATCAAGATTTAGAGAAAAGAAAAACTAACCTCTAGCATAGAATAATCTCAGCACTGTAGATAGAACCCACCAGCCTGACCCTGTCTTCATCAGGACCCGACGGAAGCCGGTCTCAGCACGGAGGTCACCAGGAGCAGCCTCTAGGGGTGCAGCGGGGAGCAGCTGCCGGCAGCCTCCAGGCCTCCCACTTGTGCCACAGGGCCTTTGCACTGCCTCTTCCCTCTGTGAGTGCCACTTCCGGGGTATCCACAAGGCTCACTCTCTCACCCTCTTCAAGTCTGTACTCCTAAGTCCCCTTCTCGGTGAAGCCCACCCTGACCACTCACTTTAAAATTATTCCCTGATATTCCTCATCTCCTGCCCATTACTTAATTTTTTCCATAGTAGTTATCATGTTCTAAGGCACTACATAATTCACTTCTTTATCGGGTTTATTTTCTACCTTCCATTTTTAAACAATATTCATGAGGACAAGGAATCTTGTCTTTTGGTCCACTCCTGATTCTCTTGAGTCTAGAATAGTATCTGGGACACAACAGATGCTCAGTAAGAACTTGTTGGATAAATGAATGAATGAATGCATGATAGCTCTTTCCCTTTGTTTCTCATCCTTTCACTCTCTCCCTCAGTAACAACCACCTACTCCCCTCCTACAAACACAAGCACCCCTACACACATACCTTTCTGCCCTTTTCTCTCTTCTTCACTACCTGTCCCCTGGGCATGCCACTAAGATCAACATGGATAGTTTAGGCTAAATTAGAACATTCAGTAATAATACTGCCAAGCCCCGACCCGGTGGGGAAGCGCCAGAGCTCCGCCAGGCAGCAGACAAAACTCTCTGTCTGCCGGTAGCAGAGGGGCCACGCTGAGCATTCAGAGCTCCCGGCAGAGGCCCGGACAGAAGCCCAGAGGGCGGGGCGACCCCCAGCTGCCGTTGCCCGCCCCGTGGGACTAGGGATTGCCGGAGATCTCGGAGAGGACCGGGGCGGGGGAATTTTCAAAGGCCGGATCGGCGACCCGGAGGGGAAGTGCCGGAGCTCCCCCAGGCAGCAGACAAAACTCTCTGTCTGCCGGTAGCAGAGGGGCCACGCTGAGCACTCAGGGCTCCCGGCACAAGCCCGGACAGAAGCCCAGAGGGCGGGGCGACCCCCAGCTGCCGTTGCCCGCCCCGTGGGACTAGGGATTGCCGGAGATCTCGGAGAGGACCGGGGCGGGGGAACTTTCAAAGGCGGGTCCGGCGATCCGGTGGAGAAGCGCCGGAGCTCCGCCCGGGCAGCAGACAAAACTCTCTGTCTGCCGGTAGCAGAGGGGCCACGCTGAGCATTCAGAGCTCCCGGCAGAGGCCCGGACAGAAGCCCAGAGGGCGGGGCGACCCCCAGCTGCCGTTGCCCGCCCCGTGGGACTAGGGATTGCCGGAGATCTCGGAGAGGACCGGGGCGGGGGAATTTTCAAAGGCCGGATCGGCGACCCGGAGGGGAAGTGCCGGAGCTCCCCCAGGCAGCAGACAAAACTCTCTGTCTGCCGGTAGCAGAGGGGCCACGCTGAGCACTCAGGGCTCCCGGCACAAGCCCGGACAGAAGCCCAGAGGGCGGGGCGACCCCCAGCTGCCGTTGCCCGCCCCGTGGGACTAGGGATTGCCGGAGATCTCGGAGAGGACCGGGGCGGGGGAACTTTCAAAGGCGGGTCCGGCGATCCGGTGGAGAAGCGCCGGAGCTCCGCCCGGGCAGCAGACAAAACTCTCTGTCTGCCGGTAGCAGAGGGGCCACGCTGAGCATTCAGAGCTCCCGGCAGAGGCCCGGACAGAAGCCCAGAGGGCGGGGCGACCCCCAGCTGCCGTTGCCCGCCCCGTGGGACTAGGGATTGCCGGAGATCTCGGAGAGGACCGGGGCGGGGGAATTTTCAAAGGCCGGATCGGCGACCCGGAGGGGAAGTGCCGGAGCTCCCCCAGGCAGCAGACAAAACTCCCTGTCTGCCGGTAGCAGAGGGGCCACGCTGAGCACTCAGGGCTCCCGGCACAAGCCCGGACAGAAGCCCAGAGGGCGGGGCGACCCCCAGCTGCCGTTGCCCGCCCCGTGGGACTAGGGATTGCCGGAGATCTCGGAGAGGACTGGGGCTGGAGAGAGTTCCAGAGACCCAGCTTAGTAGCCTAGGGGGAAACCCTACAGGCTCACAGAAGCCTTAGGGAAAGCCTCGGCACAGCACCAGTAGAAGGCACCCAGCCGCCAGTCACAAGGCTGGAAGACCCCAGGGCAAAAGCAGCATAGCTAGGTGTACTAACCACAGACTGTAGAAGATGCCAATAGCTCTCCTGCGACCCATAGAGGACAAGTGAGATTTGGTGGGTGCCGACAGCAACCGAGCGACAAATAAAAGTGATCCCACCCCTGGCCGCTGGAAAAGCCCATAACACCGTTGCAGACCCCAAGGAGAGAGCGCATCTAGGTGGGCAACAACAGTAGGCACCTGCAGTCTGAAGCCCCCCGTGACGGCCCCCACGGCAGAGGAGGGAATCAAAGGGCCACTGTGGCTACGAAGAGGGGCCCAGGCCCAGTTAGCAACTACGGAAAGGGTTCCTGGTTGGTGAAGTATAAACAGCTGCTCCCCCCACCGCAGCAGCTGAAACAAGTGAAAGGAGCAACTAAACTCTATCTCCATGCGGAGGCACAAATCAACATCATCAAGCAATATGAAAAAATACATCAAATCTCCAGAACAGAAAGAAAGTAACAAATACACAGAAAACAATCCCAAAGAAAATGAGATATATAACCTAAATGATGATGACTTCAAAACAGCCATCATTAAAATACTCACGGAGCTAAGAGAGAATTCTGACCGACAACTCAACGAGTTCAGGAGCTATGTCACAAAAGAGTTTGATACGATAAAGAAGAACCAAACAGAAATACTGGAAATGAAGAACACAATAGAGGAGATTAAGAAAAATCTAGATGCTCTGAACAGTAGGGCCGATAATATGGAGGAAAGAATTAGCAATTTGGAAGATGGCAATATAGAATTGTTGCAGGCAGAGGAGGAGAGAGAAGCAAGACTTAAAAGAAATGAAGAAACTCTCCGAGAATTATCAGACACAATTAGGAGATGCAACGTCAGGATTATAGGTATACCAGAGGGAGAAGAGAAGGAGAAAGGGGCAGAAAACCTATTCAAAGAAATAATGGCTGAGAACTTCCCAAATCTGGTGAGGGAGATGGATCTTCAGGTGACAGAAGCCAATAGATCTCCAAACTTTATCAATGCAAGAAGACCAACTCCACGCCATATAGTAGTGAAGCTAGCAAAAGTCAACGACAAGGAGAAAATATTAAGGACAGCCAGGCAAAAGAAACTAACCTACAAAGGAACCCCCATCAGGCTATCAGCAGATTTCTCAGCAGAAACTTTACAGGCTAGAAGAGAGTGGAATGATATATTCAAAAATCTGAAGGACAAAAACCTACAGCCGAGAATTCTCTACCCAGCGAAAATATCCTTCAAATACGATGGAGAAATAAAAACTTTCCCAGATAAACAAAAATTAAGGGAGTTCATTGCCACAAAACCTCCTCTTCAGGAAATCCTCAGGAAAACCCTCATTCCTGAAAAATCCAAAAAAGGAAAGGGACTACAAAACCAAGAGCAGAGGAGATAAGTAGAAGGACAACAACAGAGAGTAGCAGCTCTACATCAGAACAGATTAAACCATGGGACGAGAAACAAAGGAAACTGAAGAAAACCGGAAAACAAGACACAAAATGGTAGTGGTAGGCCACCACGTCTCAATAATCACTCTAAATGTAAACGGATTGAACTCCCCAATCAAAAGACACAGAGTGGCAGGATGGATCAAAGAACAAGATCCAACAATATGCTGCCTCCAGGAAACACACCTCAGCCCCAAAGACAAACACAGACTCAGAGTGAAGGGATGGAGAACAATACTCCAAGCTAATAATGAACAAAAGAAAGCAGGTGTCGCTATACTAATATCAGACAAGGTAGATTTCAAAGCAAAACAGATAAAGAAAGACAAAGAGGGACAGTATATAATGATAAAAGGGACTCTCCACCAAGAAGACATAACACTTATAAATATATACGCACCCAACACAGGAGCACCAAAATTTGTAAAGCAACTCTTAATAGATCTAAAAGAAGACATCAACAACAATACAATAATAGTAGGGGACCTCAACACACCATTAACACCAATGGACAGAACATCCAGACAGAAAATCAACAAGGAAATAATAGAATTAAATGAAAAATTAGACCAGATGGACTTAATAGATATATATAGAACACTTCATCCAAAAACAGCAGGTTACACATTCTTCTCAAGTGCACATGGAACATTCTCAAGGATTGACCATATTTTGGGAACCAAAGCAAACATCAATAAATACAAGAGAGTTGAAATAATATCAAGCATCTTTTCTGATCATAACGCTATTAAACTAGAAATCAACTACAAGAAAAAAGCAGAGAAAGGTGCAAAAATGTGGAGACTAAACAACACGCTTCTCAACAAACAATGGATCATTGAAGAAATTAAAGAAGAAATCAAATATTATCTGGAGACAAATGAAAATGAGAACACGACATACCAAATCATTTGGGATGCAGCAAAAGCAGTCCTAAGAGGGAAATTCATCGCAATACAGGCTCACCTCACTAAACAAGAAAAAGCTCACGTAAGCAACCTCAAACGACACCTAACAGAACTAGAAAAAGAAGAACAAACAAGGCCCAGAGTCAGTAGAAGGAGGGAAATAATAAAAATAAGAGCAGAAATAAACGATATTGAAACAAAAAAGACAATAGAAAGGATCAATGAAACAAAGAGTTGGTTCTTCGAAAGAATTAACAAAATTGACAAACCCCTAGCCAGACTCACCAAGAAAAGAAGAGAGAAATCGCAAATTAATAAAATCAGGAATGACAGAGGAGAAATCACAACAGATACCAATGAAATACAAGAGATCATAAGAGAATACTATGAAAAACTATATGCCAACAAATTGAACAACCTGGAAGAAATGGACAAATTCCTAGACTCCTACAATCTCCCCAAACTGAATCAGGAAGAAATGGAGAATCTGAATAGACCAATCACAAGTAAGGAAATAGAAACGGTAATCAAAAACCTCCCCAAAAACAAGAGTCCAGGACCAGACGGCTTCTCTGGAGAATTCTACCAAACATTCAAAGAAGACTTAATACCTATTCTCTTCAAACTGTTCCAGCAAATTGAGAAAGATGGAGAACTCCCTAACACATTCTATGAAGCCAACATCACTCTGATCCCCAAACCTGACAAGGACAACACAAAGAAGGAGAACTACAGGCCGATATCACTGATGAACATAGATGCAAAAATCCTCAACAAAATTTTGGCAAACCGATTACAGCAATACATCAAAAAGATTATACACCATGATCAAGTGGGATTTATACCAGGGACACAGGGATGGTTCAACATCCGCAAGTCAATCAACGTGATACACTACATTAACAAAATGAAAACCAAAAACCACATGATCATCTCAATAGATGCAGAGAAAGCATTCGACAAGATCCAACACCCATTTATGATAAAAACCCTCAGTAAAATGGGTATAGAAGGAAAGTACCTCAACATAATAAAGGCCATATATGATAGACCCACAGCCAACATCATACTCAATGGACAAAAGCTGAAAGCCATCCCTCTGAGGACAGGAACAAGACAAGGGTGCCCACTTTCACCACTCCTATTCAACATAGTTCTGGAGGTGCTGGCCAGAGCAATTCGGCAGGAAAAAGAAATAAAAGGAATCCAAATAGGTAACGAAGAAGTAAAACTCTCGTTGTTTGCAGACGACATGATCTTATACATAGAAAACCCCAAAGAATCCACAGAAAAACTATTAGAAATAATCAACAACTACAGCAAAGTAGCAGGGTATAAAATTAACGTGCATAAATCAGTAGCATTTCTATACACTAACAATAAACTAACAGAAAAAGAACTCAAGAACTCTATCCCATTCACAATAGCAACGAAAAGAATAAAATACCTTGGGATAAACTTAACCAAGGAAGTGAAGGATCTATACAATGAAAACTACAAGACTCTCTTGAAAGAAATAGGCGATGACATAAAGAGATGGAAAGACATCCCTTGCACATGGATCGGAAGAATAAACATAGTTAAAATGTCCATACTACCTAAAGCAATATACAGATTCAATGCTATCCCAATCAGAATCCCAAGAACATTCTTCACAGAAATTGAACAAACAATCCTAAAATTCATATGGGGCAACAAAAGACCGCGAATTGCTAAAGCAATCCTGAGCAAGAAAAACAAAGCCGGCGGAATCACAATCCCCGATTTCAAAACATACTACAAAGCTACAGTGATCAAAACAGCATGGTACTGGTACAAAAACAGGTCCACAGATCAATGGAACAGAATTGAAAGCCCAGAGATAAAACCACACATCTATGGACAGCTAATCTTCGACAAAGGAGCAGAGGGCCTACAATGGAGAAAAGAAAGTCTCTTCAACAAATGGTGCTGGGAAAACTGGACAGCCACATGCAAAAGATTGAAAATTGACCATTCTTTTTCTCCACACACCAAAATAAACTCAAAATGGATCAAAGACCTAAAGATTAGGCCTGAGACAATAAGTCTTTTGGAAGAGAATATAGGCAGTACACTCTTTGACATCAGTTTCAAAAGAATCTTTTCAGACACTGTAACTCCTCAGTTGAGGGAAACAATAGAAAGAATAAACAAATGGGACTTCATCAGACTAAAGAGCTTCTTCAAGGCAAGGGAAAACAGGATTGAAACAAAAAAACAGCTCACTAATTGGGAAAAAATATTTACAAGCCACTTATCCGACAAAGGGTTAATCTCCATAATATACAAAGAACTCACACTGCTCAACAACAAAAAAACAAACAACCCGATCAAAAAATGGGCAGAGGACATGAACAGACATTTCTCAAAAGAAGATATGAATATGGCCAATAGACACATGAAAAGATGTTCATCATCGCTAATCATCAGGGAAATGCAAATCAAAACTACACTAAGATATCACCTTACCCCCGTTAGATTGGCAAAAACATCCAAAACCAAGAACGACAAATGTTGGAGGGGTTGTGGAGAAAGAGGAACCCTCATACACTGTTGGTGGGAATGCAAACTGGTACAGCCACTATGGAAAACAGTATGGAGATTTCTCAAAAAGTTAAAAATAGAAATACCCTATGACCCAGCCATCCCATTACTGGGTATCTATCCTAAGAACCTGATATCAGATATCTCAAGAGTCCGTTGCACCCCTATGTTCATTGCAGCATTATTTACAATAGCCAAGACGTGGAACCAGCCTACATGCCCAGAAACTAATGATTGGATAAAGAAGATGTGGTATATATACACAATGGAATACTACTCAGCCATAAAAAAAGACGAAATTGGCCCATTCACAACAATGGGATGGACCTCGAGGGTATTATGTTAAGCGAAATGAGTCAGTCAGAGAAAGACGAACTCTATATGACTCCACTCATAGGTGGAAATTGGTATATTGAGAAGGAGATCTGATTGGTGGTTACCAGGGAAAGGGGGGGTGGGGGGAGGGTACGGAGGGGGAAGTGGTGTACCCACAACATGACTACAAAAATGTATGACTGAAATCTCACAAGGTTGTAATCTATCATAACATTA